>NC_142175.1:6090261-6416430 GCF_029865625.1 Vigna umbellata
AATACTAAAAATTACATCTAAAAACCTATTTTTAACTAGAATTTTATAAAACTAAAGAATTAAGAGAAAAACACAAAACTAGCCTAATTCTAAGAAATTAAAAACTAAAGAAATCTAAGAAATGATTTTTAACAAAGAAAAATATGTAAATCTAGAGTGTTATCACACCTATATATTCTCTCTCCTACCTGGACCATGCTAGTGGCACGTGGCAGAATCTATGAGGCAGCCATTGTAGTGCATAGCGTGGACCTAGGAGAAGATGAGGTCAAGGTCTTGGTGGATGAAGTTGTCGTATCAAGTAATATAAAATGGTAAGACCAAGTATCGTTTCCCAAGAGACCCGTGACACCAAACAATCGTATAATACCTTAACTAATTAAGACTAAAGAATGATTCCATTGAATGAAATTTGAATGCAATAAAAGTAAACATAATAACTTGATTGTAAATTGATCTTTTGAAGCTAAAACAAGAATGAATGAATGATATTGAGATGATATGAGATGATGATGTTGTTGGGGTTAGATTTCACCTACTTCACTTCCATGCATATTAGAACTCATCTTCTTCGTTGGAATGCTAATGTCACTTTCCAAATTACTTAGAACCCAATCCCTTGGCGTAAAAAGCCTAGCCTTGATTATTAGACAACAATCCCTTGAAAACCCTAATAACCAATTTCGCTTTAAGAAAAGAAGCTTAAGACAACTAAAGGTCTTATTTTTATCCCTAGATAATATTTCCTTTAGGTGAAATCCTCCAGATCATGGTTCCTAAGTATTTCCCAATAACAAAGAAATCCAATCATCAAGCTATGAATGTCCAAAACATAACAAGCATTAAGAATAGTAGAAAATCACTAACATTCAATGAAAGAAGCATAAAATATTCAAAACATGTTCAAATACATGAAGTTCAGAGGTTACATCTTTCCCCAACAACAAACGAGTTTAGCTTTCCACTGTCATGGAGAACATTGGCTTACAATGGAAGAATGTAAATGAGATGTAAACCCTAGAAAGAGAAAAGGAAAGCTCTTACATGCCCACTCTTCCTCCAAAGGGTCGAAAATAGTGTTTCTGTGTTTCAGCCGTCCAAAGATGTGAATCCTAATGCACAAAAACCTTTAAATAGATCCAAAGTATCACATAGGCCCACGTCACCAGCGCTCAACACCCTAGTTAGGGCCAACCAGGCTAGCCTGCGCGAAGAGTGGCGCTCAGCGCCCTAGCTGAGGACAACCAGGCGTCCTGCGGTGGGTGTAACTAGCGCTCAACACTCCAGAGAACGGCAACCAGGCATGGTTGCATGGCCTTCTCCGCTGAGTGCCCCAGAAGAGGGCAAGCAAGCATCCTTGTGCGACCACTAGCATTGAGAGCCCCTGAAGAGGGCAATCAGGCGTCCTTGCGTTATCACAGCCCCAAACTTGAAACTTTGTTTGTCCTCAAGAAAAATGTAACTTAGCTTAAAAATAGTCATACTACAATTGTCTAGCACACCAAAAAGCATTTTATTCTAAGACAAGTAGTTACTCATGTCGTCCCATCATAGAAAGATCAGTCAAGATATAATGATGTCTTAGCCAATCAAGCTTCAACTATGGTGCTCATATAACAAAGAATACACAACTGATGCAAAGGCCTTATGAGTGATCAACAACCAAGCAAAATGTTATCCTATAGTGCATGGAACCATTCCTCAACAAAGAAAGTGTCTCACTCAAGCTCACATGTGTGTACTGAGGTGTCTCTTTCACTCTACCATTACAATGTCACACAAATCAACTTTGCCTTTCATTTAAACAACATCAAACACATTCACAATCAAGTTATCATCACAAGAACTTTTTAAGACTTGTATTGTGGCTGGGCTAAGAAGAAAACTTGTTTTTCTGGACAACAAAGTTCCTTGAGTTAAGAGAGTGAATAACTTACTTCATAATTTAAAATTAATCTCTCTTTCTACTTTTCACTTGAGAATTCTAAACTTAATCCCAACTTTTATTCATTGAATTGATCCTTCTCTTCTTCTTTCTTTCTTCTCTTGCTTTTCTTTCTTTTCTTACTTTACTTAATGCTCTTTTTCATTTTCTTTTAACAACCCAAACTTGAACCATTCTCCTATACTGTACATGCATACTCTACTCAATTCAAGGCAAGGATTTCAAAGGTGTTTTTCACATTCAGCTCAAGGTTCAAAGGATAAAACAAATTTTTGGGTTAAAATTTTGGCATTGGCTTATAAGGGATAAGAACAGATGGCCTTGATCATTTCTAACAAACAAGCAAATAGTTCAATAGCAAAACTCAGGCAAAATCAATTGTGATTCTAGAGCAATAGCATTCAACAAAAAAGTCTAGAGTCCAACCTCTCACAAGTTAATTCAAGGTTCCAAAATTTGATAAGCATCATGCCAAGCACATTAATCATAATTGAAACCATGCATCTGTCTTAAACAACTATGAGAAACCACCATCTGTTCTTAAGAGCTAAACCAATCATTATCTCAACATCAATCACAATTCAATAAGGTAAACACAAGATAATCTTACTTCTCACAATCAAACAATTTATCATTTCACACCAAACCATTGCAGCCACTATCCATTTAACCAAGTACATAGCTCAAACTGAAATTAAAAACAAAATAAACACAATTCAAACACACATAAAAATAACACAAAACACAGCATCAAGAGATGTTGTCATCACTCCCCTCAAAGGCATTTGAATCTTCTTCCAAATCATCCTCATCATCCTCTACCATAGCTTCGGCTCCAAACATGTCACCTCCTCCACTAGCTTGGGCCTGGTCCCTAAGCCAAGACATGCGAGTGGTGAACTCATCAAGTGAAATGCACCAAAGTCTGGGAGAAGCAACATATAACCTAAAAACACAAAAACATTCAAAGCAAAATCAAATCAAAACCGAACAATTAAATGAACTAAAAAGCTGGGTTGCCTCCCAGTAAGCGCTTATTTAACGTCATTAGCTTGACACCACTATGCTCAATTTAGATTTTTAATATTGGCGTGCTTGTTTCTTTCATCACACCAACATAATCTTAGCATCTTCCTAGTCACTAGCTTTACTCTCCTAGAATAAGGAGCCACAATCTCAAGAACTCCTTACTTTGATAGTCTTGATAACCCATAATTTGTTCTTGAGTTTCACTGATTTGCCAAGGTAGGGTTCATTATTTTCTAGCATAGAATCTTGGTGAACTAGTTTCTCTTCCTTATCTCCATCATCTTCCTTCAATTTTGGGGAAAAACAATTATGGATCCTCTTGACCAATTTAACAACTTGATCAGGTAGGCTAGTCACTAATAGTACTTCATATGTTGTTTTAGAACTAGTCTGTTTTACTTGAATTGGCTGCACATCATTGAAGACATTAAAATTCACATCTTCATATTGATCTTTAAACGTTAAAACTCCATCATCTACATGAATGACAACCTTAGATGTCTTCATGAATGGTCTTCCAAGAATGAGAGGGATCTCTACATCTTCCCCTATTTCCATTACTACAAAATCAACTGGAAATTTGAGTTTCTCAATCTGGATCACAACATCTTCCACTACACCATAAGGATGCTTGATGGATTTGTTTGCCATTTGCAAGATCATTCTTGTAGGTTTGACCTTAAGACCACCAATCTTCTTAAGCATAGATAGGGGCATCAGATTCATGCTAGCCCCTAAGTCAACTAGAGCCCTTCCCTGTATCATGATTCCCAATGGTGCAAGGGATAGTGAAACTTCCCAGATCTTTAAATTTTGGAGGGAGAGTCTTCTACATAATGGCACTGCAATTATCCTGCACTTCAATTGTTTCTTCATCTAGATATTTCTTCTTTTAAGTGAGAAATTGTTTCAAGCATTTAGCATAAGCAGGAATTTGTTGCAGTGCTTCAGTCAAGGGTATAGTAATCTTCAATTTCTTGAAGGTATCCATGAAACACCCAAATTTCTTCTCTTTTTCCTTCCTTGAATAACTTTTTGGGTAAGGAAAGGGTTTCTCTATTGTTTTTCATTTTTTCTCTCATCCTCTTCTTCTTTCTTTTTCTCCCCTCATAACTTTATTTCTTTTTCTCAGCCTCTTCTTTTCTCTCTTCATTCAGCTATTCTTTTTCACTCAACTTATCTTTCTTTTTTCTCTCATCTAACATCTTGCCGCTTCTAATCATAATGACATTACATTCCTCCTTAGGGTTAACTTCAGTATCAACCCCAAAATTCTTCTCAGATTTCTCCTACAACTTCTTAACTAGTTGACCAACCTGTATCTCTAAATTTCTAATGGTAGCTTCTTTGCTTTTATGACTGGAGATGGACACTCACATGATTTGTTGAAGTGTGTCCTCTAGATTTGAAGTCCTGTCAGATAAGGAGGGTTGTGGTTGGTATTGCTATTGTGATTGTCTATTAAATGACCCAGCTTGTGATAACGGTTGAATGTAATGTTATCTGTGATATAATTTTGATACTAAACGCTCCCTTTTTGACTTAGAAACTTGTTTTAACTCATGTTTTTTCTTTAGTTTTACGAATAACTGAGTAAAGGTTACACTTTATTATTTTATCACTAAATTCCCTTTATTTTGTAGCTAATAATGTGCCTGGAAGAATATCCAACAATCTATAGAGCTGAATCAACCATAAAAGCAAGCAAAACAGAAAAAAAAAAAAAAAAGAGTTCTGGAAGGCTACCGCCAGGAGTGAGCGCCCCTATGGGGAGCTAAGCGCAAAATCCAGTCCCGCATCACGCTTGGGCACCCTTCCAAGGGCGCTGATTGCCAGTTTTCTTGCAGTTTTGCCCGGGCGCCCTAAATAAGGGCGTTAAGCGCCAGTGTGTTGGGCTTGAACCTGTTTTCTGTTGTTGGGGAAGATGTAACCTCTAAACTCTCATGTTAGGGTTATTCTTCTTTCATTAATTGTTAGGGTTATTCTTCTTTACTCTATGCTTGTTATGTTTAACTCATTCATGACATGATTATTGATTTTCGTGATATGGACACATACGAGGAAATCTAGATCTGAGAAATTTCTCCCAAAAGTAGTATTGCTCAAGGATGGGGATATGATTTTTGGTCATCTTAAGCTTTCGTTCGTAATGTAGAATTAATTATTAGGGAGACAAGACATTGTAAACTAGTAATTAATGATAGGCTTTTTTCGCCGAGACATCGGGTTCAAAGTATTTCAGAAAGTGATGTTAACAATTAATAAAGAAGAAGAATTCATATATGCATGAGAGTAAAGATGGTGAAATCTAAACCCCAACAACATACTCATCTCATATTATCAACATCATCCATTCATTCTTGTGTCTAGCCGCAATTGATCAAAAGTGAATTCATATTTACTTTCTTGTCTTTGCATTCAAAACCCTAAAAATTGTTCTTCAAAGTCTTAATTAGTTAAGTAATTACATGACAGTCTAGTGTCGTGAGTCTCTTGGGAAACCATACTTGGTCTTACCATTTATTATTACTTGATACGATTCGGTACATTTGTCGACATCTTAACAGCTTGTCCTTGACCCATGCTTGGGTGAGGTTTCCACCCTTGGTTATAGTTACCTCTGCTGCCCTGATTACCCTTATAATGTACTTCTTCTTGAGCATTGGCTTGCATGCCACACTGAATATTTACATGATCTCCTCCACATAGCTCACAACCTTGATGTTGAGCATGTGACACATTTTGAAGTTCTTTAGGTAGTTGAGAGAGTTTCTTCATCAAGGCCTCAAGTTGCTGAGTCATTATCTTATTCTGAGCTAATAGGGCATTTTGAGATTGTAGTTTGAGAACTTCTTTTTGTTGGAATTGACCTCTTTCATTATGCATCTCATTATCATTAGCAGTCATATTCTCTATCAACTCATAAGCTTCATCTGGAGTCTTGCACTTGATGTTACCTCTAGTTGAGGCATCCAACATCAATTTATTCTGTGATTTTAGTCCTCCAAGAAAAAGAATGATTATCGTAGGTTCATCAAATCCAGGAGTAGGAGTCTTCCGCAATAGGCCTTTGAATCTATCCCATGCTTGGCCTAAAGTCTCATCCAAGAAGAGATTTCCTGCTTCCCTTTATTTATCTTGGACTGAGGGAAGTACTTGTTTAGAAACTTGGCCACCACATCTTCCCGCACAGTGAAGCTATTTTTTGGGAATGAATTTAGCCACATCTTGGCATTGCCACCCAAAGAGAAAGGAAACAAGTTGAGTCTGATAGCCTCTTTTGGCACATCATGAATCTTCACGGTATTGCAAATCTCTATGAAGGTGGTCAAATGTTCATACGGATTCTCATAAGCTAGGCCATTGAACGGATTGCTTTGCACCAAGTGGATGAGGGCAAGCTTCATCTCAATGTTTGCGGTATTAACTAACCTGTGGCCGAGCAATGCTATTGAAGTGGAGAGGTCTAGTGAATGTTGAGTAATCCTCTAAAGTACGTATGACTGGACCAATACCTCGACCGTTCTGATTGTCAGTCATGTCTTATGTTTCCTAATCACATACCAGAGTAAAAGGTTGTTCAAGAATCTCAGGAGGGGGAAAAGGTTTTCTAGAAGTCATGTTCTGCCTTCTTCTTCTACTATTGTTCCTTCAGGCAGTCTTCTCCACTTCCAGACTTGTAAGGAGAGGTTCAGATGATCTTCTGCTCCCAGTACAGATTTTACCCTACATACACTATAGAACACAGTACTAGTTAGCCCAAAAGAGTAAGAATAAAGAAAAATTAAAAACAGTAAAAAAAGTAAGTCTAAACTAGTTAAGAATCACACAAAAGTATAGTGTTACCACGAGTCCCCGCAACAGCGCCAAAAACTTGTTAACTCATTGGCGAATATACCAAATCATATCAAATAATATAAAATGGTAAGACCAAATATCCTTTCCCAAGAGACTCGTGACACCAAACAATCGGTATAATACCTTAACTAATTAAGACTAAAGAATGATTCCATTGAATGAAATTTGAATGCAATAAAAGTAAACATAATAACTTGAATGTAAAATTGATCTTTTGAAGCTAAAACAAGAATGAATGAATGGTATTGAGATGATGATGTTGTTGGGGTTAGATTTCACCTACTTCACTTTCATGCATATTAGAACTCATCTTCTTCATTAGAATTCTAATGTCACTTTCAAAATTACTTAGAACTCAATCCATTGGTGTAAAAAGCCTAGCCTTGATTATTAGACAACAATCCCTTGAAAACCCTAATAACAAATTCCGCTTTAAGAAAAGAAGCTTAAGACACGCTTTAAGAAAAGAAGCTTAAGACAACTAAACGTCCTATTTTTATCCCTAGATAATATTTCCTTTTGTGAAATCCTCCAGATCATGGTTTCTAAGTATTTCCCAATAACAAAGAAATTCAATCATCAAGCTATGAATGACCAAAACATAACAAGCATTAAGAATAGGAGAAAATCACTAACATTCAATGAAAAGAAGCATAAAATATTTAAAACATGTTCAAATACATGAAGTTCAGAGGTTACATCTTTCCCCAACAACAAATGAGTTTAGCTCTCCATTGTCATGGAGAACCTTGGCTTACAATGGAAGAATGTAAATGAGATGTAAACCCTAGAAAAAGAAAAGGAAAGCTCTTGCATGCCCGCTCTTCCTCCAAAGGGTCAAAAATAGTGGTTTTGTGCTTCAGTCATCCAAAGATGTGAACCCTAATGTGCAAAAACCTTTAAATAGATCCAAAGTATCACATAGGCCCAGGTTGTCAGCACTCAGCGCCCCAAGCTGGGGGCAACCAGGCGAGCCTGCGCGAAGAGTGGCGCTCAATGCCCTGGATGAGGGCAACCAAGCGTCCTATAGTGGGTGTAACTGGCGCTCAGCGCCCTAGAGAAGGGCAACCAGGCATGGTTGTGTGGCCTTCTCCGCTGAGCGCCCCAGAAGAGGGCAAGAAGGCGTCCTTGCGTGACCACTAGCGTTGAGGGCCCCTGAAGAGGGCAACCAGGCGTCCTTGCGTGACAACCAGCACCCAGGGCCCTAGAAAAGGGCAACCAAGCATCCTTGAGCCTTCTGCAACCTTCTATTCTAGTTCTTTTGTTGTCCTTCCTGGGTTCCAACTCCTTGATACTTTGTTCCTCTTCCAAAACATACTAATAACCTACAAAATTGAGGGAATTAGTGATAAAAATCATTAAGTATAACCTCTACGAACTTATTCACAAAATTCAACTAAAAACAAGAGTTTAAGCAAGCTTCACAGTCAAAGAGAGTTGATTTGGTATCAAAATTACATCATAGATAACGTAAAATCAACCATTATTACTAAGTACCAAGAGTGTTGCTAATACTCATTTTAATCGTGTGAAGATTATAGTGGAACTGTCTACAAAGGAGACTGGACGTAACTTAGTTGGAGTGAACCAGTATAAAGTCTCTTGTGCAATTATCTCTTCTCTTACCTAAACGATCCTCTCGTGAAAACCTGCAGTCGCGCTTTATTATGAAACATAAAAATCTTTCAGACCAAACGATATAAACATAAGAATCTTCCAGACTAAACAATCTTATTTATAAAGGAAGTTCTTAACAAAATGTTGTTATATATATTCTGAGTAGCACAATAAAATCTATTATTATACAAATTTATTACGTTGAGCTTCCAATCATTTAAAGAAAATTTTCAAAAACTCGATAACATATTATATCAAAAAAAATTTCTATCAAAACTATTCAATATTTTTCATATACTTCAAAAGGTAATTAAACTTTCAATTGTTTTGCACAAGCTTGTTTTACTATCCCTGTTAACCGTTCAGTTACAATTAGAAATAGAAAAGGTGAAACAGATCTCCTAGTCTGAAACCTTTTTCTACTACATATTTGTAGATCTGTGATGCGCGGGTTTTTGTTATAGTGTACGTCAATATTATATTGTTTTATTTAAATTAAAATAACAGTACTATTAATATTAATTGAAGTAATAATAATACTAAAAAACAATATATACTAAAATATTAAAATAAATTACCATTATATATATATATATATATATATATATATATATATATATATATATATATATATATATATATATTTGTGTGTGTATATGAATACAAAAGTTACCAGCTCCTTTCAATTGTATATATTATTATAGATTATAGATTTCAAATTAATAAATATTGAAGAAAATTATCAAAAGTTTGTTTAAATATGATAATATATTTTATTTTAATTGCATATACATTGTAAATACTAATATCTTATAACATTACATTTTATTTAGTTTTTAACAAAGTAAAATTATGATCTTCCAAAATTGTTAATATTATTTAATTATAATAATAATTCTAGTCATACCGTTTGAATCAAATTAAATAATTAAACCTTCAAATAGTGTTTTAATCGGTTAACTCAACTGTTTGATTGTAAAAGGATCGGTTCTTGGATAAAACATGAATTACATAATATGTAAAACATGCTTATATAGAATTATTATTTAACGCTACATTGAATACAAAGTTATATAAATCAATTAGGTGAATCATATATTTCAAAATTAAAAGAGATATGAACATGATTTTATTTAGAATATAAGAAGCAAATATATATTTTGAAAGCGAAAGTTATTAGGAATAGATTAAAAGTTATTAATTTAATATTATATATTTCCCCTTGAAAAAAATTAGTTACTACCTTTAATTGGGCTTGATTGCATCTTTTGTCATCCAACTATTATTATTTCTAGAATTTTACCATTTAATTTCCTTTTCATCTCACATTTCTCGCACAAAAATTTTCATTTTCTTTAATTATTGCTAATAAATTTGTTAAATATGTATGAAAATGATGACAAGCCTCTAAAAATTAATTGTTTTACTATTGATTTTTAAAATGGGTAAAATGTGAAGAGCTTGAAAAGATTATAAAATGTACGAAAAAAACATGGATGATAAATGTAAAGACTGTGAAATTCAGAGAAAGTGGAGGAAGACAGGTGTGTGCAGCTGAGAGGACCGATCGGTTTTGATGGTAGTATATAAACAAAAGTTTTAAAATTTAGTGTCACTCTCTGCATGCAACTCTTCTCTCCAAACTTCTAAGTTTTATTTTCTCCTCCTCTACAAATTCTCTCTAGATTTCCAGTGATTCAAGTCGTTTTGTTCTTCCAACAGCTCAAATCTGAGTATCTCTGCAGTTTGGAGCTGTTCAATCTTCTCTCAGTTACTGGTTTAATCATTGGTAAGTGGTTTCTCTTGTCCTTGGTGTTTTTTGCACGTTTCAGTTGCATGCAAGCTATGTTCTGCTTGCATGTGTCCTTCTTCACCTCCTCTGAGTCTAATTCTTAGTTCTGGTTCGGTGGATGGTGTTTTCTCACCAATCCAAAGATTTGTTGGTTGTGTTTGTGGTTGTGGGATAGCAAATTCAGTGAAGGTTTTCCTTTGGTCCAACTATTTTAAGGTAAGCAAAAGCTAAATAATTTAACTTGTATTTTTATATGTTTGAAATGAATTGTATGATTGATTGAAATGCATGTTGAATTTCTATTTTTGATTGAATGTGAGGACTGAACTCTGTGAACTAGATTTGGGGAGTATTATGCAGAAAAAGTGATCGACCAGTGTCAATTTGAGGAAGTGAGAGGGTGGAAATGAGAGTTTGAGGTTGGGATTTCTGGCAGTGAGGTGAGTTTGAGCAAGTGTTATGTGACCTGTTAGAACCCCTAAGTTGGCCAAAAATGTATAAAAGTGGTAAATCTGATTTTGGATTTTTGAGTTAAGTTTTATGCAGATTTTTAGGTGGGTTTTGGTGTGAAATTTTGTGAATGAAGGTTAGAGATGTTTAGGCACTCTTAGATAGGTTTGAATTGGTGTAGGAATCATGTTTGGAGGATTAGAAGTTAGAAAAAATATTTGGTTTTGGGTAAATTTTGGTGTTCTTCGTAATTCTACATAACTTTTGCAGAATTATGCAGAACGCGGAGTGTGCACAGTTGGTCGTTCGGTCTTGGTCAAGCGCTTGGTCTTATACTAGTATTTATGCTAGAGTTAGCATTCGGTCTTATACTAGTATTTATGCTAGAGTTAGTGTTCGGTCTTATACTAGCATTTATGTTAGTGTCAACGCTCGGTCTTATACTAGCAATTATGCTAGTGTTAGCGCTCGGTCTTATACTAACAGTTATGCTAGTGTTAGCGTTCTATCTTATACTAGTATTTATGCTAGAGTTAGTATTCGGTCTTATACTAGCATTTATGCTAGTGTTAGCGCTCGGTCTTATACTAGCAGTTATGCTAGTGTTAACGCTCGGTCTTATACTAGTAGTTATACTAGTGTTAGCGTCCGGTCTTATACTAGTATTTATGTTAGTGTTAGCGTTCGGTCTTATACTAGCATTTATGCTAGTGTTAGCACTCGGTCTTATACTAAGCAGTTATGCTAGTGTTAGCACTCGATCTTATACTAGCAGTTATGCTAGTGTTAGCGCTCGGTCTTATACTAGCAGTTATGTTAGTGTTAATTCTCGGTCTTATACTAGCATTCGATTTAGTCTCGGTATTTAACCTAGTTTTAGTACTCAACTTTAATATAGTGTTAGACTTTCCCTAGTAGTCGGCCTTCGCTAGTGTTCGGTCAATTGTCATGTCTTGTTTGTTATAGACTGTTCGGTCCTGTCCTAGGGTGGTGAGAATTTGTTCAGTCTCCAACGTTCACAGGGTTTTCGGTCTTATGAGTGAGGATATAATTGGTGAATGACTTTTTATGTTAAGTGATGAGAATTATGTTTTCAAGTAATGTGAAAGAGAATTTCAAGGCGAATGTCTCGTGGATGGTAATTGAATTGTAAAGTATGAATGTGGGTATCGTGTTAAGCTAGCATTTATCCTGATATTCTGTGATTACTCATTCTCAAGTAGAGAGGAGTAATTCATGTGTGAGAATGGCAAGAGGTCCTTTAACCTCAGGGTATCGAGGTAATCTTCACTGGACTAACCTTGTGGAGTAGCTTGATGGGGTCTTGTTGTTTCACCACCACAACTGCAGAAACGCCTATAGCTACACATTCATACATTCGGATGGTCAAGTGTTCGGTCTATGCATGAATTATGATGTTCGGTCTATGCATGAATTATGGTGTTCGGTCTATGCATGAGTATAGTGTTCGGTCCTAACTACTTGAGTGTTTGGTTTGTACATGCTTGCTTGTATTTGGTTTTGGTATGTTGTAGTGTTCGATCTTGCATTGTTTGGACTTGTGCGAAATGTATGTATACAATTAAATTACATTAGTTTACCCTTATTTCCTGTTTTTGTCCATGTTTTCTGTTTGGTTCTTCTTTTGCAATGATCATCCTGTGAGTGTGAGCCGTTGGAGAGAAGTTCTCAGTAGAGCGGTCCTTGGAAGGAAAGGACCCCTCAGCTTAGTAAAAGATCGCTCGATCTTGTGAATAGTTTTGTAATAGGAATAGATTTAGTGAACTTTTAATATTTTAGGATAACTGTAACTTAACTCTAATTTTCGGAAAATTGTTCTATCTTATTATTAAAGTAATGACTCTCATATAGTTCATGCTATATTTTTGGGATGTTACAATAAAACATGCAAAAGTTGAAAATTGAAAAAAACTTAAGTGATAAATGTGCTAACCTTTAGTAGCTTCAATTACTCGGAATGGCATGGAGGTTTGTCATAATTTTCTTTATATAATGTACTAAGCTCTACAAAATTTATTCTGCACTTCTGTTAAATATAATAAAGCCACAGACCATTGGCTCATGGGGCAAAGCACTTGATAAGTGAAGTGAAACTAGACCTGCAGAGTACAATTTACACGGATTTGGCAGTTCCAACTAGTTAAAAGCATCAGATAAACTGCTTCAAAAATTCTGTAGCAACAAGCCTCCCCCGTGTGTTCACTGACATTTTGAGCTCACTTATCTCTTTATCGATGTCCTGTAATTTGAAGGCCATTATTATACTAAATTTCAAACAATTAACCAAAACTAAAGTAGAAGTCACATTTATTTAATATTGGCAATATCCTATAAAAAAGCACAACAGATCGATGAAAGAAGCCATTTTAAATGTCGGGAAGGTAATAAAAAGCAAGCAAAAACATCATCTTGATGTTTCAAATTATCAGTAAATCTTTTTAAGTTCACTACACCAAATACCAATCTGGCAGGAAAAGTCTGTAAGTAAATCATTTATACCTCGTTTGAAAGTTGATTAATAAGGTCAGGTATCTAACATCCAATAAAGAATATCAAAATGTTATTCTATTTATTATATTTTAATTTATTTCTGCATGTTATACTGATCTTAGCACCAATTACCCAGGAGAATAATGTTCCGCGGAACCTTTGCAATGCTTTCATAGATCATACGGTATCCCTAATTTAGACAATTACTACATGTCACGTAAAAGAAGGCAAATCTAAATTATAGGGTCAACAAAATTCTTGCCTCCATAAATTGCACTATAAAATCAATGAGTTTGTGCTTTTGCATATCCTCACAGTGGTAATTTGTTATAAGGAAGCTAATGTCATATCCCTGCCAAGAGAAACAAGAAGATGACATCAATGATCAAGTTACCAAGAAAAACGGAAGTATGTTAAAAGAAATTTTGTCTTCTACCTAGAGAAAGGAAAGAAATATTTGGTTAGAATCATTAACAGCATGAATAGAGTAAACTACCCCAACAATGCTGTGATTCTCAGTAATAATTATTCACACGAGGATTAAAATTCCTTTGGAGGGTAAATAAACCACCATACAATTTAAAAATCACTAATAAATAGACACTATGCAGTATTTTTCAATTCATAAATCAGTGCCAAAATAAGAGAAGAAAAATTAAATGCAAGGATAGTTTTGCATGTCCCATTTTATGTCTGTAGAGGATTTAAACCAAGCACTACCTTCGAAATAAATAACAACAGAATTTCCGTGCATGTGGTATGCCTATTGCTTTTGTCAAACTTTAGTAATAATGACAAGTCATCAATCAAAGCACAACCTTAGCATCATGCTGTTAAAATGTAATGTTATATTATTATTATTATTATTATTATTATTATTATTTGTTTCGTATGTGCCTTGCCTTATTTTGTAACTCCTATGTGTGTATATATACATATCAATAAAAAAGCACAACATTGTAGGTTGAACACACTGCTCTGCTCCATCTCATTTATTAAAGTCATGCAATACACTATCTAGGAAACAACCTCAACAAATACTTCAATTAAAACATCAATGAAACTGCACGCAACTAGACACTACATTATTCAATACGAAAATTTATCACCAGACACCATTCTCAATTTAAAAGAAAATGAAAAGGAAAATAAAACTATCTTAATGCTAGTAGATACAAACCTGAACAGGCTTTCTTCTGAGTACTTGGAAAGCTTCAGCTCTCATTGATAAAAATCTAAGAAATTTCTTGGTCAGTATGTTTTCAAGTTCATCTGCCTGCTTAACCTGCAAAGAATGAGAAAGAATAAATTAGAACAAGGAATTGGGGACAAATGATAATGAACATTGGTATATCTCATGCAAATTTGATGATTGAAAGAAAAATCTCATTCAAAGATTAGTTTGACCAACTGCTGATAAAATTAAATTATAAAAGCAATTTACCACTTTCAGTTGACTGAAGTTTTAAATTGAAAGATGTTACCAATTTAGTGATACTTTTAAGATATTAAAGATGATTTCATAATTCTATTTAAGAGTATCCAAGAAAGTTCAGATAACTAGGAAGACTGCACTATCTCAATATTAATTAATATTATTCACATATTAAAAAAATCATCTTTAAAACTCTTATTAGAGGACAATTGACCCCATTATGTGAATTTATTTCACGAGTGTCAAAAATTTAATAATAGCCTTTAAAATTTCCTATTATTCACACACGCACACAATTATTGAAGGTTTGTGCAGGGATATGGGAGGATTGCTAAACCTTTGACCCAATCATTAACTAAGAATGGGTTTCATTGAAATGAAGAGGCTCAACAAGCATTTGAGAAA
The DNA here is from genome assembly GCF_029865625.1 of Vigna umbellata. Taxonomy (NCBI): domain Eukaryota; kingdom Viridiplantae; phylum Streptophyta; class Magnoliopsida; order Fabales; family Fabaceae; genus Vigna; species Vigna umbellata. Next base: position 6,105,304 of record NC_142175.1, read on the forward strand.
TTAAAAGGGGCTGTGACTCAACATCCTATCTTAGCAGTCACAAATTTTTCCAAACCTTCCACCATTGAAACAGATGCATCTAGCAAAGGTTTGGGAGCCGGTTGTTACAGGAGGACAAACCATTAGCCTTTTGGAGCCAAGCTCTGTCAGATCCGGGTCAAAATAAATCAGTTTATGAAAAGGAGCTAATGGCCATGGTTCAGCCAATACATAAGTGGAAGCATTATTTGATGGGGAGTCATTTCATCGTGGTTACAGACCAGAAAAGTCTGTGGTTTCTCAATGACCAAAAATTATTAACAGAGGAGCAATTTAAATTGGCCTCTAAATTAATTGGGTTTGATTTTGAGATTCACTACAGATCAGGAAGGGAAAATAAAGTGGCAGATACATTGTCCAGAAAAGAGTATTTTCTGGCTTTATCCAGTTTCCAAACTGATGAGTGGGAAGCTTGGAAAGAGGAAGTTCAGCAGGATTCCAAGCTAACATCTTTAATACAGGATCTAATGGTAGATTCTAAGGCTCACCCTGTGTATGAATGGAAGAAGGGCAGATTGTTTTGTCATGCTAAATTGGTACTACCAAAATTGTATTCACGCATTCCTATCATTATTAAGGATTTGCATGAATCTCCGACTGGGGGCCAGAGACGATACTTCAGAACTTTAAAGTGGCTGACATTAAAAACTTTGTCGTGCAATGTGAGGTCTATCAAAGAAATAAGGCAGAAACTTTGGCTCCAGCAGCTTTACTTCAGCCACTACCAATTCCCACTCAAGTCTGGTCAGATATCTCAATGGATTTCATAGTGGGTTACCTAAGGCACAAGGGAAAGATACAATATGCAAAGCTAAACACACATTATGAAAGGAGGCCAAGGAACAATGTTGAAACAAAGGTACAATGCTGAATCAGAGAGTTTTTTTTTTTTATTTCTTCCCCTCTTATCCCATCTTCACTTTCATTCACCAAGAGATCATGAGTCTTCAATTCCATTATCCCCATACCTTTAAGCCTCAGGTGGAGCACTCAGAGACACATTCACCTACCAATTTCCTTCATCACCCTGCATTCTTAAACAACAACCAACCAGGAAAATACCCAAAATCCAAAAACACAGATTTGTTATCATAGTGGGTTGCTTCCTTCACAGGCACCAAGCCCAGGCGCAAGGCTCACCATCACCCTTGAAATGCCAAAGACAGGTTGGAGTGACCAAAGGAGAAGAAAACCCGTGGTGGCGTACAAGGAGAAGAAGAAACCAAAATGACACTAGGATAACCATGGTTGGATTATGTGGTGCGTTAATGAACGAACTTGGATGACTTCTGTTGGTGGTACTTAAGTGACGCAAAGAGGGTGATGAAGAAGTAGTCGTGCCTCCACCATTCCAGAACAAAAACAAGAAATTGGGGATTTTCAATTTTAGGGTTTTAAGAGAGAAAACATAGAATACCATGACTTCAAAATTAGGAACCACAGGTAAATATAGGCTCAACATGATTCGGCGAGTCAGACAATGATGAAATAGAGGAGATCTGAAGGACTTAGGGTTCCAAACTAATCAAAGGAGAAAACCCTAGGTCTGAGTTACAGCCACCGAACCAAAGAAACAAAGACAGAAACAAACTCAGGAGGCTTCGGCGACACGACCGGCAATGGCGCGGTATCAATTTGACACCGAAAAGGTGGCACGTGACAAACACTCGCTGGAAGCTGATCAGAGAGAAGCCGTTTGTGATTTCTCGTGTGGAGGAGAATGAGGCAGCGACCACTAGGGATGGGTCACAGTCCTCGAGGCACACAAAACCCCTAACTTCGCCAGAGCAAACGCGACGGTAGTGGCGGACGTCGAATAGATGTGGTGCACATGGCGGCACCTAGATGAGAACTAGCCCTCGACACCGGCGAGGTTGGCCGTCACTCGAGGAGGCGATTCTGATCCACTGGTCGCCGGACAAAACTGTGACGGTGAACGGCAGCAGTCGGTGACGGTCGGCAGCGGTAACAGCAAAAAACAACAAGAAGAATACTACAAATAATGAGATTAAAAGAACAGGGTTGCTGATTGCAGAAAAGACAAATTGTTTTTTTAAGGCCACCGGTGGCAGCAGCCACCAGCCACTGGCGGAAACAAAGACGGAGTAAGAAGAGACTCAGACAACCTGTTCTGATACCATGTTGAGATTAGAAACCGGAAAATATATTTCTAGAAGGCTTGATTGATTCCTCTCATAATCTTCTATTTATAAGAATAAATTGATACAAGAGTACACGATAAATAGAGTAACCCTAGACACAATATAATCATGATAAATAGGGTAACCCTTGACACAATATAATCATGATAAATAGGGTAAATATCCTAACAGGAGACAAAAGATTACACACCAAAAGTAATGTAATCCAATTTAAGTGTTCATGAACTTTAGTTTACATCCACAACAGAATTCATTATGAACATAGATTACAACTTTAGGTTTCTCACACAGTGAACTCTCACTTTTACTTAATAGTTGTAACAACTTTAACTAACTAAACGAACCATTTCATAAGTGACAATATCAATTCTGTATTTATAAGCAAAGTCAACCACAATAACATTGTACACGTAATGCAATTGAAGTGTTAATGAACTTCAATTTTCATCCATGATATAATTCATTATAAACACATCAATTACAATTCTTGGTTTCTCTCTCAGTGAACTCTTGCTCTTAGTTAGTTAACAATTGTAACAGCTTTAACAAACTAAATGAACTCTTACATAAGTGGCATTATAAGGTCCCTAATGATGAGCAATACCAACCAGACTAACATTGTACACGTGCTATAACTGAACAAATAGGACACGTGCTATAACTGAACAAATAGGACACATGGACCATATGACACACATTTGGTCATAAGCACCCACATAAGAAGCTCTAGTCTCATAGACACTATAGTAGACCAGATGTGAAACTAAGACTAGACGTTGTTAGACACTCTGGAAACCTTTCACAGATTTTACTGAATCAATCTTCACAATCATGGGAAAAGATTTAATTTTAAACCATTTTAACAAAATATTAGTCTCACAATCAAGAAAAAATATACCTTGAGACTTATCCGCAATGAATTGATTGATGTTTCTATTAAGCACTTTTCAGCCTCATTTCGACATATCAAAACCTGTTACAACAAATGCACATATTTTCCCAATGAAGCATTGATGCAAGAGTGATATATCATTTAGGAACGTATAGTAAAACAAAAACCAGTGAGCCAAAATTATCACCTACAAGATTCAGCTTCATCCAAATGAAGTATACAATAACTTAGAAAGGTATGGTAAAAGAAGACATTAGGATTGAGGCACAATTATCATGACAAGAGTACAGTTAATTCTAACAAAGACAACTTAAAGCCACTTCCAATTTGTGTTGCTGATGAACATAATAACAAAAGCAAATAACAGAAGACTATAGATTACAGAATCTTAATATAGTCTAGAAGAAAACTTGTTTTCATGCCCATCCTTTCCAGCAAGTAAATATTTGAAATCCAAAACAGAGCCAGAAAAATGATAAGTATGACTTTCAAGCAAAGGGACGTGAGTCTAAATGAAAAAATATATCATGAACCAAAAGTAGCGAAATACTATAGAAGCAATCCTTCGAAATTCTCTCATCCTAACTAATAGAAACCTCCTGAAAATTGCTTCCACTACTCATCTGCACTCTCATTTTCTTTACTGCACATGTATTTCCCTTATTTAAGTTATTGTCTAAATAAACAGTACCCTTTTCTTAGTATGATTTAATCTTGTCTTTCTAAAAGCAATTCTCTCATCCCACATCCTCCCCACCAAACAACCTCTATGTTGATTTCTCTCTGTCCTTTGAGTGCAAGTATTCATTTATGTTGCGGTTCCTTTTTCCTGATTTTAGACAAGTCTTGTTTCATGTTATTCCTCTTTTAGATTAAATGTGCTTCAGATACAAATCATAATATCTTCGTATTCTATTATAAATTACATGAAGCCTCCATCACAAGGAAAATGTTGGAATAGGGTATGGTATGTCTTTAAGTCGAGCACTCCATTCAATCAAGAAACACTTGGGTTCAGAGAATATAAAGCATGGTGCCTACACACTCTAGCATTCCTTCTAATAGGAATCTTAAAACAGTTCATCACAACACCATGAACTCATGTGTTGAAGCACAAACACACTCCCTCCAACTTAAGCCGAGCTATCTGCACCAAATTTCTCGAACTACTTACTACCTCTGAAGAAACAGATGGTTCAGCCTCTTCAACCTATCGGTCGATGTGAATAAGAAATAAAGAAAAGGCACTTACAAGACCTTCCAACTTGTAAAAGTCTATTAGCAACAAGTAACAAACTGATTGTGAAAGTGTCACTCACAAGGCCCTTATAATTGCAAGAAAAAATCGTAAGGAATGAACAAATTCAATAAAACACGAGTGCGATCAGCAATGTTATCAAACACAAGTTTATTTATGAAGTATTTGAAATTCCTAAAAAGCTAGACCTGACAATCCTAGATACCGTCCAATTTAAACTTCGAAGAAGGAATAGATTTCAGGAAACATATAGAATACCGGTCTCACTCTAAACCGAAAAGACCCAACCATGCAAAAGTAGCCACTAGCCTAAGACCAAAACTCCTATGAACCTAACTTCTCTTTTCATCAACTTATCTACTACATAAGAAAAGAAAAAGAAAGGCCATATATCTTTTGATACATAGTTACATACCTCAAGTCACGCCAATTACAGTGGAAACAAAACTTAAAACAGAAATTACTGCATAATGATACGAAACGAGATGGAAATTACGGGATTGAGGAGGAGTTCGGGACTGGTCCTGCAAGTAAAACAACAAAATTCTCAATCTAATCGCCTTGATTTTTTTTCTTTGATAATAACATCATGCAATCGTCGTATTATATTTCGAGAACAAAATTACAATCTCAATTACATAATTATTTGTTTCGTTCCTTTTCTCTTAACACTATCAATTAGATCGAGAGAAAGAGAGAGAGCGTACTTGAGCTCAACCTCGGGTTTGTTATGCCTTTCGACTTCTTGACAGGGAAAGTTCTAGAAGCGTAGCGAAGAAGAGAAGAAAAAACGTTGAAAAGAAAATGGATATATATATATATATATACAGAGGGAGAGAGGGTGGCATTGAAGAGTAAGAGAAGGTACCTGGAGACACATTGCGGCCTCTAGCGTGTTCCGAATGCAGGTCAAGTATAGCCGCAACGTGCTCGCCTGAAACGCAAAAACGGTATGCTGAATTCAACCGGTATGAATCATATGACGATTGAAGGATTGTAAGAAGAAAGAGCGTACCATGAGTTGGGGTTTGGGTCCGAATCCGAATTTAGAAATGAATGATGATGGAAGAGTTGTAGTTGTGCGTGGAGTGTAAGAGAGGATTAAGATAGTGATTGAACTGAAAGAAAGAAAAAGTGGGTAAATCAAAACAACAAATAATAGTCCCTGCAGTGGGGATCCCAGGAATTTCACCAACCACGCTTTTTCCCTGTACCCGATTCGTTTCAGTATGGTTTGGTGCCTTTGACGGATTGCGATTGACCCCAATAGCTAATATAGAACATGATTCTCCCTATACCTACTTCCTTTGTTCCGTTTTAATTTTCGACATTGAAAATATTTTTTTTAAACATTTTAACATCATTCATACGTCATTTTTTATTAGTTCAGGTGTAATTCTGAAGTAATTTTAGACATAATCACACCATGTTAAATGTTAAAATATTGTTAAAGTATTATTACCCTCTAATTTTTCATCTTTTTGTTCTCTTTATTTTCATCCTTCAAGTGTAATATTATACACTATTTGTTTTTTTTCCTTTTCTTTACTTTCTCTTTATTTCTCTTTTTATGTCTAAAAATGTAAAAAGTGAAGTTTGTATCTATCTTTTTTTTAACAAAGTAAACAAGCCAACTTTCAACTAAATTACTCAATCAACTACTACAAATTTTTTTTTTTAAAGTTTTAGCTAAAATCATAGTTTTTCTTAAGTTAAATTTCACTAATAACAAAATTATTGGATATTTTTTTACATACTAATCTTTTCTATATGTTCACTTGTGAATATTGATTTGAGAAAAGGTAAGTAAATGGATTTGAGAATAAAGTTTGTATTATTTTTTATAGGCTTAATACTTATTTTAGTCTCTCGAATGAAGAGGTTTGTTCAAAGTTCTCCTACATTTTAAAAAAGTTTATAAAGGTCCCAATTTGTGTAAAAATGGATCAAGTAAGTTATTTTTGCTTACAGCGTTAAAAATCTAACGGTGTAGCTGCCCCTTGGCCAAAACATGATGATGTTTCCACTTCTTCTTATTGTGTGGCACTATGAGGTAAAATAACGTGTCAATTTAGAATTTAAAAAATATTGATGAGGTGACAATGTTTTGACAGAGGATTAAAAGAAAAGGGGTTAGGGTTTGACATGTGGCAGCCCCTTTCTACCCAAATTAAGGTTTTAGAATTGCAAAGGGGAAAGTTGTTTGCCAACACCACGAAGGGATTTCTACGAATTGGTAGAGGCGCTGCTTTTGGTGGCTTAAAGCTCACGGTGGTGGATGAACTCTTGCGGTGGCCGCAACGAAGCTTGCGATGGCATGGTGGCGCATAGTGCCTACATAGTGGAAATAAGGACAAAAGCTCGATAGATAAGCTCGAAAACTAAGCTCGGCCATACAACTCGGCAAGCTCATCAACAAAGCTTCCCCACATGAAGCTCAAACCACAAGAGTTTATTAGAAAAAGCTCTGCTCATTTTATTTCAGTTATTTTGAGAGTAATAACACAAGAAACAATCATCGAATTATGTTTAAGTATCAACATCTCGTGAAATTACAAGAAAACAATATAAGAGAGGGTTGAATTGTGTTTTTGGAAAACTTTTCACAAAAGAATGTTTAACAACTTTGTTAAAGATTATAAGGTCTACACAAATTGTTAAATGGTTTATTTATAAGACACTCTTTTGAAAACAAAACGTTCAGAGGCAAAGTATTTTTAGAGCATTTAGCAAAGCTACTATAACGTTTGAGAAAGATAACTCTTGAGAAAGAACAAAAGAGTTTATCAAAGATTAATTTCGTAAGGAACTGCAGTGTTTACAAGTAAGGTGTTTTGCAATGGTGAAATTATCATCACACAATTATTTTATATTGGTTCACCCACCTAAGCTACATACAATTCTCCTCTAAGACTTCTTAGAGGGTTCCACTAGATTTTCAATAAGATTATAACTGAATAATAACATCAATCCTAGTTTCCCTAGTCAATCCTGGTAATACTTGTTATGCTGACTAGTTAAGTATTAACATCACTCCTCGTTCTTAGTCAATCCTGGTAACACATGTTGTGTTGACTAGTTAAGTTTTACCCACTCCTAGTTTCTATTAGAAAATCTTGATATCTTCCTGATACGCTGCCTAATAAGGGTTTAACTCAACTGAGTTAACCACCAAGTGTTTGAATTCTCTTCAGAATGTATAATCAATCAGATTGTTTACAAATCTTAGATGATAACTCTCATTGAGAGGGTGTGTTTACAATACAACTCAATATAAAAGACTTTGTAGAATTTTCTCTCTTCTTATAAATGTAAGCTTATGATTCTATGAAGTTTGAGAGTGTATTCTCGAAATTTTTGTTCTTTCACAAGTATGAATATCGCTTTTCATTGTTTCTGTTTTAATTCTCTTGATCTTCTCTTCAAGTGATCTTCTATTTATAGGCTTCATGGGAAAAGCTTTGTTAGATAATGCTTGTCTTCGATCTTCAAATCTTCGTAGTCTTTTCATAGGTAGTAGCCATAGGTTGAAGTCAACGTGTCAAAGCAAACATGTTTTTGCAGTACTTTAACCAAAGTAGGTTGTATGAACTTTTCAGCGCTACTTTTGATGGAGAGAACATTCTATGAATGTCTTCTTTGTTTCTAACGTCCACTTCTGAATTTTTCATGATGGAGCAGGTGCATACCTGTAATAGGCATCTGTATAAAGTATAATAGAAATGCTTGTGAGCAGATATGTCTTTTTTCTTATCACTTATGTTGTTTCAAACGTTGTGCAACTAATGCTTTACATTGTGTCTTCAAAATAACTATGTCAATTTTTCTATGCAGCTAAATCGTTTAAACACTTTTGAAAAGATACCAAGTACTGATGAAGGTTTCATCGTTTGATAAAAATTTAGGGTTTTGCTTTGAATAAATGATTTTATTTGAAATTTTATTTTGTAATTAATTGGAATTACAATTTATTTTTGGCTAATTGTAGAGATTTATTGAATTTGAATTTTCTCAATGATTTTATGTTTTAAATTTTTTAATTTTTTACTCGTAATCGTGGCATCCCAAATTGGGATGTTACACGGTGCTTCGCTTAGAGGACATTTTATGAAAGTTACTTAAAGTAGCTCGATTTACTTGTTGATGTAGCTCGGTGTCTCGCCTAAAGGGCTTGTGGTGCCTTGCCTGAAGAACTTTTGCTGCCTTCCCTTAGAGGCCTTTTGGTGTCATCTGTGTAACTTGGTGTCACCTTCGTGATCTTTTCTCATTGCTACCTTCATGGTATTTTCTTGTTCCCACCTTCGTGGTCTTTATGATTGTCACCTTCATGGTCTTTATGGTTACCACCTCCGTGTTCTTTTCTCATTGCCACCTCTATGAAATTTTCTCGTTCTCATCTTCGTGGACTTTTCTCATTGCCACCTAGATAACTTAATTTCTATACTCTCATATTGAAGATAATTACACTTCTTTAGCATCTTTGTTTCCTTTATTTTTCAATTTTAGTTTAAATTTGTGAATCTTAGGAATTTTTGGGATTTATAACCAGATTGTTGTCATGCTTCTGAATATGGCCTATTGAATTGCCAAGCTACTACTCTGCCAACTTGTAGAGTTATCGAGATGATACTTTTCTGACTTGTGAAGTTGTCGAGCTACTACTTTGTTGATCTGTTAAGCAGTAGTGCTTTTAAGCTGCAAAGATTGGGTTGTCGTGCTTCTATGTTGTTGAGTTACTAGGCTGTTACTTTATCAGTCTCCCAATTTGACCTGAAGCTATTGAAGAAGTTCAACCTTAAGAGGCACATTGATTCGAGTGAGGGTAGAATGGTCTGAGCTCAAATTGTAGAGGAGAAGCTTGGGCATCTAGGGAAAAGCTCGACTAGAAAATGATTTTAACTATAAGTTCCCAAATCGAGCTAAACTAGGGTTGTGTACTACCACATCTGTAGACAAAACAAATACCACTTTTGTTATGGCAACAATAATGAATATAGTATATTGAATAACATGGTAGTAGGTTGTACTACACTAAAATGTAATAAAAATAACAATTTTGATATATGGCTAGAGTTAGTTAGATGTTATTTTTTGTACTTTAGGTTGTTGAGTTAGATTTTTCTTTTTTTTTTTTCATTTTTATTTACTCTAGTATAGTTAGTTTTTGTTTAGGATTTACAACCTGGTCTACTAGAAGCTGAGCTACCAACATGCTTAGCATTCGAGCTGTTTAAGATTAAGTATGTTCATCTTTGTTGTCTTAGTCATGGTTGTTAGTATTGAGATTGAGGCTTGTTTAAGTTTGCACTGTTGCACTTAATTATAAAATAGGTTTTTCAACACATGAATCATTTTGATCCTCCATCCTTAGTTAGAGATTTTAAGCCTGATTGACATGTTCATGCATTATGTTTCATTGGATTCTCATGAGAATTTAGATAATGTTTCAGATTTTAAGAATGCTAACCTTAGTGAGCTTTGAGCCTAATTTATTTCTTGTGCGATTTACATTGCTTGCGTTGTGATTCAGAACTTGATTGAACTTTTTTTTGCTACTTGTTTGATTGCACTCTTGAGAGGATCAAGGCCATTTTTGTAAACCATCCACTTAGCCAAACAACCTTGCCTTACATTATTTATATTAAACCCTTCTTTGAGCCTAATTGACCTATTTCTTAGTGATTTCTCAACTTTTTAAAAGCCTTGGGTCTTAAAACTACGATCAGCCCAACCTTAGCGTTGTGAGGAACCTTGGAACTATTTTGAGGACTATTGAGAAGCCTAGGAGTAAGGGAAGAGGTGCAATGTATGTTATGATGAATTGTGAGAGTTTGGAAAAGTGTATGAATGGGAAAAATTGAAAAATATGAAAAAAAGGTAAAATAAAATAAAAATGGAAAAAATGGTCTACATTGAACTACAAAAGAGAAAAATGGAAAAAGAAGGAGGAGAAGTACAAATTAAAAGAGAAAGAAAATAGAGTTTTCTAGTTTAATTGATGAATTTTTGTGTAAACATAATTTACATTTATTCTTCCCACATTTCCATTGTTTCCTCACTTCTCTTTGGTTTCTGGCTTTGAATTCCTTTCTTTATCCTACCTTAACCTTGACAACATCACAAGCCACATAAAAGTCTTTTTGATATTGAGTTGCATGCATTTGAGTGGTAGAAATTAGAGGTTTTTTAAGCATATGACATTGCATGCTTGCATGAGGTGCTGAGTGTAAATCTTCCATAAACACATGAGAGAATTGAGTTATACACATGCTAAGAGTTTGTCAATTTTGATCATAAATTTGACTTTGATTGAAATTCTTATTTTAATGCTTTAAACATGTTCTTGAATGGTTTGAATGGTTCCAACTTTGATGGATGAAGTTTTTCTCTGCTCACAATTTTGAAACAATGTGCTTATTTGCACTTTTTTAGGCTTAGTCTCGTCTTCTTCGGTTCAAGTTCAACTTTGTTGTCTCCATGGTTGTAGTTTATTTATTTGTTATGTGCATGTATATGAAAGTCATACCTTAAACCGTTATTTATAGTAGTTGTTATGGGTTTTTACCATTTCACCATCCTAATTACAACATAATTATATCTTAATCGGCATTAGGAAGTTGATTCTTCATTGTCATTGTTAATTTGACCATTTTGTAACTAGTCAGTCAAGTTGTTCGATCGGAGTGGTTAGCCATAGAATGATGTGCCAAAGGTTGGCTACGAGTGGTCGGCCAAAAGTGGTCGACTTAAAGGAACTTGACTCTAAATAGTCGCCCAAGAGTGGTCGACCTAGCGAAGCTCAACCAAGAGGAGCTCTGCTTAGAGGAACTCAACTCAAAAGAGCTCGTTGTGGAGTGGTTGATCCAGAAGAGCTCGATCTTGAATGGTCGGTCCAAAGGAACTTAACGTGGAGTGATTGGTCCAAAAGAGCTTGACCTTAAATGGTCAATTCAAAGAAACTTGACGTGGAGCGATGAGTCCAAAAAATCTCAATCTAGAATAATCGATTTAGAAGATTTAGAAGAACTCAACCTAAAATAATAAGTGAAAAAAATTCGATCGTTAAATTTATGGTTGATAGTCATATAAATAGTTATTTTTTTTAAGATCACTTGCCTTTCTTTCTATCGATTTGACTTTTCAAAACAAAATACATACATTATTTTAATAATATTTAATCCAAAAGGCTAAAAATACATATAAGTAGATGCATTTTTCTTCTATTTTTTAAAAATGGTCAAGCTGGGATTAAAATTTATTTTATTTAATTTTTGGGGTTTCGTCCTCATCTCATGCGATTCAATTAAATAACATTTTCACATAGCCAACTCTCTCCGCGTCTTATTGTCTGTTCCTTTTCTTCAGAGTCCGAGATCAACCCCGACAAACCACTGAAGTTTTTCTCTGCTTCTTCCGATTCCTCTTTTTGCTTTCATTTTCGATTTAGAAATGGCGCCAGTTTCAGCTCTAGCTAAGTACAAGTTGGTGTTCTTGGGTGATCAATCGGTGGGCAAAACCAGCATCATCACTCGCTTCATGTACGATAAATTCGATAACACCTACCAGGTTTGTCTAAACCCTCAGATCCAATCCAAAACCGCATAAGAAACTCCTTACTTAGTTCGTCAAGGCTAAAACCACTTCTAAACCCTCACTATTTTCTGTTTCATTTGATTTGTTGTTTTTTGTGTATACTAGTAAAAAAACTAATCCTAGGCTCTCAACTTGGTTCGATTCAGATTTATCATTGTTCTTGAATTTGATTTGCCTTTCAGTTTAATTTATCCTGCGAACTGTTGTGCTGAACGATTATTATAATCTTATTACTATTATTTTATTTAAAAGAACAAGGAAGAATTCAAATAAATGATGTAGATTTGATTATAAATCCTACTATTGATTCAGCTTGTGAACTTTGACTTTTCGAATGTTCCCCTTTGCCTTTTAGATTTTAGACTACTTTTTTTGATAAATACTATATTGAACATGCCGATAAATTATTCAAACCTAATGAGAATAAACAAACAGCCTATTCACTAATAATATCTCTGAATACAAATCTAGAAGAACTTTTGAAATCTCTTCTATGGGAAAAGGCTTTATATTTTCCAATAGAGGAACTACTAAAAACGTTACCAACTTGTATCCAAATAGGCCTTGACTCACTAACTATGGCTGCTAAGTGCTTCATTTTATAATTATGGCTATATTATGGACTTGTTGTGCCAATTTTATTTTTTTTTGCTTGAGAATCACATTTTCCATCTCATACCGTGTAAGCATAGTTGTGTTTCAACTATATGCTTGACTGCTTATAAGTTATATTCCGTTCACTTCAGGCCTAAGTTTTTTTCTAAGCATAATAGACATGCTGCTTCAATCATTGTGTGTACTTTCATTTCTTAGCTTCATCATACTTTCGTACTTTTGTTGAATTTTATTTTGACTTTTTTCCTTCGTGCAGGCTACAATTGGTATTGATTTCCTATCAAAAACTATGTATCTTGAAGATCGAACAATTCGATTGCAGTTGTGGTAAGATTTGGAGTAGCATCTCATATATAAAATGGTCAAGAAATGAAAGGGTGTTTAGGAAAGGAAAGGATTGAAAGAGGTAGGATAGCATGGGTGGGATAGTTTCCTTCCATTATATTCTGAAGACAGGCGATGATAGGATGAGAGAAAGTATATAATGACATTTTAATTGTATTTCGCCTGAATGTGAAGGCTCACTTTTCTGTAGGACTGAATGCTTGCATTTTGTTTCTGCTGATGTGAACTAAGTTTAATTTTGTTCAATCCCAAATAGGAGAAAAAGGATTTTGTTTCAACTTTTTGGGTATATAGGGAGAGATTAAGTAGTCACCGCTCAGTTTTTTCTTTCCCTGGAATTTGTAAATGATTAACATGACCATGGTACTGCAGGGTTTACTTGCCTTTTTAGATTACTGAATTTATACAGGTGAAAATCTTGATATTTTGACTTCAATGATTCACATCATTTGCTGAGTTTTAAAATTCATATCTTATATCCTTTTTGCATTTTACACTTTTTTTGTTATTAACCATTGTTGTTTTTGAGCTTTTACTATATTTATATTCACAGAAATAAATAATTTTTTAGCTGGACAAATTCTATTCTAAACTTTAAATTTCTATACATACTTCATTCTTCTAGCATTTGTACTATTTTAGTGTTTCCTTAGTATTCAAGTTTTTTCTAGGTTGAAAATATATTTGTAATGGTATTGGATGTGCAGGGGTTGGTTTTAGTTTATGTGAATTTGTTTTTGCTGTATTCCAAATATTCATCTTTTCACGTGTTCTGGCAGGGATACAGCTGGCCAGGAAAGGTTTAGAAGTCTTATTCCAAGCTACATTAGGGACTCATCCGTAGCTGTCATTGTATATGATGTTGCAAGTATGTTATCTGGGATTTCCTTTCTTTTCATCTTTTACTTTTGCCACTATTTTTCCATCTTACACAGCTTTTACCTCTTAAAAATATTTGGTATCGTTGAAGTTGTTTTTTATGGTTAACATACTGAAGCACTTTGACTTTGATTGTAAACTTATGAGCTTCACATTATTTTAAATACCATCTGCAGTGATAGCAGGATGCTATGCCTTTCTGTAGGAACTACGAAAGTAGCATAATGATATAGTGATTATACACAAGTTCCATAACCTTGTGTAGTAAACCATGGCATCCAAATCTCTTTACATGATTTGAACAAGGGGTTGACTTAAATTTCTGTCAAGAGCTTTGTCTGGAACATTTTCTAATAAATTTGATATTTTTGCTACACAGGCCGACAGAGTTTCCTAAATACAGCTAAGTGGATTGAAGAGGTGCGAACAGAGAGAGGCAGTGATGTCATTATTGTTCTTGTTGGGAACAAAACTGATCTTGTTGAAAAAAGGTCATGAGTAAAGAAGAGAAGAATGTTGGAATGAGTCTAGGGATAGGAACTACTGACAAATCACATATATTGACTTAAACCAACCACTTGTTTACCAACTTTTCTTAGACTAAAAATCTTTTTACCAAGAATTATTTAAAAGTAAATATGTAATCAGGATCTCTCTAGATATTATCAAACTGGTTACAGTGGTGAATTTTTGTCTCGAATCTTTCCATTTATCCTTTCTTTGCATGCATTATAATATCTTATTACCCATCTGTTTCCATATTCTCTTTTCATCCAAAGTATTATATGTCACCCATTTAATATTCAGCTTAAGTGTTTAACACTGCAGACATGAATTTATAGGAAGGAAATAAATTATTATATGGAACAGTAAGATGACAGAGTGTGGGAATTAGATGTAGGAATGGTTGCAATTAGTCCTTTTGCTTTCTCTAGTAGTATGTTGGAATTCTTACAACTTATATCCTAGTGTGGACTCAACCCATCTTTTGCTGTGTATGCTATTTATTTGAGTCTTGCTATGCTCTGGTTAAACACTTGTATCAGTTGTTGGCCTATATTATAGATCACACCAAGGAATTAAGGTGTTGCTTATCAGTTAAAAGTCTTATGCATTCAAGTTAACCTACCATAGAAGATCACTCTTGGCATTAGTGATCAGCTTTGTCCAGGTAGTTTTGGATGGACAGAAGAGTTCAATTTTCCAGACTTTAGCTGGCATTAGTTAAGTTGACCTTAAATATGTTTCATGGGAATTGCATGTTCTTGCTGTACAGTTCTGGATACTGACTAGTGTTAGAATCTGAAATTTATTTTGTTTTGTTTTACCAATTTTGTGACTCTGCAGACAAGTCTCTATAGAAGAAGGGGAAGCAAAAGCACGTGAGCTCAATGTCATGTTCATTGAAACTAGCGCAAAGGCTGGGTTTAATATAAAAGTAACTTATCTAACACCCATCCTTTTTCTTTTGCATACATTATTATTGAATGCTTTGTTTCTAGTCAGAGTGAAATGAATCATGCTATAATGTGATGATTGGACTCTAAATGCTTGTGTTTGAATACTGCGTGTGTGAGATCTACTTTAACCTAATTAGATATCACGAACTTTTATTTCTTGTTCTTTAACTCTAAATCTTAATCATTTGCTTTAAGTTTCTTGCATTTGAAAATTTTGTTTTAAATTGTGGTTTTTTCTGTTTCTAACTAACCATATATTATGTATTATGGGACATCTACAGGCCCTCTTTCGAAAAATTGCTGCAGCATTACCCGGAATGGAAACACTGTCCTCTGCAAAACAAGAAGACATGGTTGATGTAAACTTGAAGTCTACAACTGGCAACGCTCAAACTCAACCTCAGTCAAGTGGATGCGCATGTTAATTGTAGTTTGTCATGTGCTGTCCACCTTTTGTTGTGTTTTTGGTTTTATGCAGGTTTTTTTCTGTAGTTTTCTACAGCATTATATGAAAAAATATGAAAGAATATATATAAGCAGTGAAGGGTAGGGGTTGGATATAAGTTCTGTCCAAAAGAATTATTGTTGTTAATTAGATATGTTTGCCATAATGTATTATAGGTAACCTCCCCAACCCAAAATTGGATTTCGTTCAGTGTACTTTATAAATTTAACTTTTTATTTGGTTTGTCTTAATTTTTTATTTAATTTTGGATTAACTTAATACATTTTATACCTTTTTTTTATATTGCAAGCAACTTGCAATATAAATTCCCTTTCTTAAGTTTCTTTTGGTAAGATAAGGTTGTTTGGAAAGTTTCAATTGACAATAAGATAGATGTAAGTTAAATTAGCATAGTTTAAATATAAATTATAACTAAAATTTCTGTTGATAGTTAGTGATCTGTCAATAATATATTAAACTTTTAATGTTATAAGTTGAAAATTTTAGTTTTAAATGGTGTCATAGTTTAAAATTTTAATTCTTTAATTTGGTCTGATAATCATCCATTATTCAAATTTGGCTGCCTAGTAACACATTGTTGCATATTTCTTGTTTACCATTTATTATTTAAATTTGGCTGACTAATGACAGTGTTGCATATAGATGACAATTGAGCATTGGATAAAATGTTATATTTTATAAAAGATGATATAATATAATTCTTAATATCACTTGATTTTCCATATTTAATTAATATAGTTTTTTAGTATAATATATTTAGCATATAGTTTTAATAAATTTACATTTTAAAGTTTAGATTATATATATGTTGAAAAAAATGTCATTTTATTTTATCGATGAAAGAAGAAAAATCAATTCACGGTTATTCCTTCAAATTTTGACAAAACTGTTTAATAAAATATTATATACATCATCGATTTTCTTTTTTTCCTTCTCTCAGTCCTAATTTTATATGTAATGTTCATGCAATGTGTATTTTCATGCACTATAAAGCTTGCAATATAAACCTTGAAAAGTCTGAGCTAGGTTAGTTGACATGATTTTGTTTTTGTTATCACAACATTGTCATGGCATTGACTTTTTTTTATTGTAATAATGTGTATTATTTTATTTTTGTAGAGTTATGGTTATTTTCTGTTTGAGTTTGAGAACGTGATTTTGATTATCTTTCATCTATGCAAATTTGATACAATAATTATAGAAATAGATAAATTAAAACAAAATTACAAGCATAGAAGAAATAGTGTAACTCTCACACCACTTTAAATAGACTTTAGATAGAGAAGTTGTATATTTTCACATGATTTTCAAACTACTTTTGTTTTGACCGCGTTGAAAGTCAAAATCGTCACTGCTGAATGATTTCAATATAATGTAATCATTATATTTCAATTTTACTAGAAATTCGTTTTATGGTAAGACGACCTCAATTTCAGTCTCGTGGGCTAATCAAGTCAACCTGACTTCATTAAAAAAATTTGAATTCGCACCGTGACACTTCATATTAACACAGATGACCAAATTTTGATACAACTCGTTCAAAGTTTGATATAGTTCAATCAAGATCTGACATATCTCAAGTTGTATTAGACCTTGATTGAGTTGTATTAGACTTTGATCGAGCTGTATCAGATCTTGATCAAACTGTATCAAATCTTGATTAGACGGTATCAAATCTTGATTGAGCTGTTAGGTTGTGTTAATATGAAGTGTAATGACATAAGTTTGACTAATCTATGAAGCTAAAATTAGAAATGAACTTACCATAAAAGATCTTTTACTAAGATATTGAAACTTCAATATAATGTAATTGATTATATATTCACATTATAATATAGTATTAATCTTTAATGTTTGTGTATAGGAACAACGCTTAAGTTTGTTATTTAAACAAAATGAATGACATTAAATAGCTAGAGAAAAAATATAAAACTAAACCATGCTTACATCATGGTAAAAATTGAGGGACAACTATTTCTAAAGAATATGTCTCCTTATTTAATTCAAAACAAACTAAGAAATGTTTTTAGATGTGATAACCTCGACAGTACAACATTTTTGAACTCTGGCCCAACAATCCACGTTCAGCAATAAGCAAGACAACACACCTTTAAACTATCAAAATATCCTAAGATTGATTACATTACATTAAAGTGATGAGGTTTAACGATTTTCAATTTTGAGGCGATAAAAAAGAAATGAAAAAATTACGTAAGGATACACAACTTCTCCATTTTGTGGTGACCACTTATTTATTTTCGTAATTTTCTTTAAATGTTTTTATTTCCATAATCCCTGCACCAAATTTGGTGGCCAAAGCGGAATAAACCCCAAGAAAATTCTGAACCAAACTTATCCTTCTCAATTCCCAAATCCAATGCGCAGAGGCAACCAAACCCCTCGCTGATGCCCCTGAACGGCCGTGTCGAGGTTCCCCGACCACCCAACGCCACCGTGTCGGTTTTCGAGTTCCGCTCCACCTCCAACGACAAGGTCACGCTAGCTGGCTACTGTCCCGTATCGGAAGACTTCGAGCCCTGCCGCTGGGAGATCCTCCAAGCAACTCAGTCCAACGCGCCTCAGTTTCCAGTAGTTTTTTTTATCTCATCTCTCTCTTATACTTTTTATGCTTATTCTTATTGGATTCAATTTTATCTATTTTTGTTATAAAATCACTTTCGAGTTACTTTTAGCGAAAATCTCCTCTCTCTTGTTTACTTTTTTCAGTCTCTCTTTTCTTTTCGTCTTGTCAATTTGTTTACATTGATGAATCCATGTGATGTTCTCAGTTTCATGAATTGGCCCTTGTTATTTTGGGTTAAATGTTCTGTATCAAAGTCTCAATGGGTTCAAATTACTCTAACTAGTCTGGGAGTAAGAACACACAGAATAATAATTATCTTGTTTTACTTTGAATGCTACTTTAAGTTATACCAACTTTTTTCCAAATTCGGCATTAGGATTGATTATATTGGTGATGGATCACGCTTTTAAATGGATTTGAAAACTAAAGTTATCCCGTGTTATATAGAAGTTGTTTTTTAGGAGGATATTGCAGTGACCATGTTCCTCTGATAATAGGTCATGTTCATAGACACCAGTTTCCTTATAACTTATTCTGCCGTGTTTCATTCTCTAAATTTTAGGTTACTCATTTTCTTCTGTGTTTTCTGAATATACCCAAACTGCCGTGGCAAAATAAGTTCTTTGCATTATTTGGTGTTTGGATTTAGGCAACCGTTGCATTAAGAACATTTTTTTTAGCTTTTCTTCCAAATCCTTGAGAACAGGTTTAAGCCCAATCAATTTGTAAACTTTGATCAAACACTCACTCAAAAGTTTGTCTTTATGGCATCACAATTGATTCACATGTTGATAATACAGAGGACAAAACTCAAAATCAGCGGTGGTAAAAGGGATCGAGCTTGGCAGGTCAGCCCGGCAGCGGCCAAAAAAGTCGGCTCGGAACAACATTTTCAATCTGGGAGACTAGTGGAGATGTACAATAAGGCCTTGAGAGGGTCCACACACCCCATTAATTTTCTCTCAACTTATTC
Source organism: Vigna umbellata (assembly GCF_029865625.1). Taxonomy (NCBI): domain Eukaryota; kingdom Viridiplantae; phylum Streptophyta; class Magnoliopsida; order Fabales; family Fabaceae; genus Vigna; species Vigna umbellata. Next base: position 6,124,570 of record NC_142175.1, read on the forward strand.
TTCCCAGAATCTCATTTTCATTTTCATGTCATTTCATTTACCTTTCTTTGCATGCCAACATCTGGAGCAAAGTCTCAAATCGAAGGTTCTGCTTCTGCACTTCATCATGTTGAATTAACAAGGTTAGGTGATTCCTCTCACCCTCAAATTTTATATTTCTAAAATAAAATCAACATGTTAGTAATGTGCACAAAATTGCATAACACTGTCATGCCCAAAATCTGTTTGAGAAAATTCCACAACCAGAAATCCCAGGTGAGCTAACTTTCTTCAATGAAGAGCATTGTCTCACTCTAACATTAATCTTGCATTTGCTTTGCACAGTTTTTGAAGGTGCCAAACTTCAACACATAGAGGACCAACCTGGTTCCACTCTTACAAGTTTCTAGTTTGTGCATATGATGTTTCTCTTTCAAGCAAAATGCACTAAACAAATGGAAGCTTTGACTCAAAGGTGTATATCTAGATGGTCTATTACACCTTATGCTCGTTACTCCAATACTTCTCAGAAGAAGTCTAAGCTTGCTCCTTTGCAGGTTTGATCCTCAACTCATTTTTTCACATGAAAAGGACATGCTGTCATTTATTTTAAGTTTTTGACCACTGCTTTTGGGTTATGGGTGGTTTTGTAGGAGAGACAAATGATAGACAAGTGTAAGATATTTGCAAAAGCAGGTGATGGAGGTAGTGGTTGCTCCAGCTTGCGCAAGGGAAGACCCGATGGTGTGTATATCTCTTTATTATGATGTATAGCCAAGGTTTTGATTCGTATATGTAGTTTCGTTGTGATTACAGAAATTGCATTCGAATGCAACTGCAGTTGTGGTTGCAATTAGGTAGTAGAGACCTTCTACAAAACTGTAATAGTTTAGTTGTAATAGCAGTTGCAAACCACAATTTAAGAAATGTGGGTGGTGTGCAATGGAGCTGATGACAGTGCTGCTTTGATGTTTGTTTGACGTAGGTGGCAATGGTGGGAGAGGCGGTGATGTGATTCTGGAATGCTCTCCTAGAGTTTGGGACTTCAGTGGTTTGCAACGTCATCTGGTATACATTTGTATCTTCTGCCAAAATGTTTTATGAGATCATGAAATTTTGATTAAAAGGTTGCTGACACTAATTGTTTCTCATAGATAGCCGAGAAAGGAGGACATGGATCATCAAAAAAGTTGATAGGTAGCAGGGGTGCTGATAAGGTATTTGATGTTTTACTTGTTTTTTCGACTTTTATAAAAATCCACAGTTTTCTTTTCTCTTATTTAGCCTTGTTCGCAATTTAGAACTTTGAGTTCATAACAAAATCGTATGCTTTATTTAACAGGTTGCCCGTGTACCCATTGGCACTGTACTTCATCTTGTCAATGGTGATATTCCCTCCGTTGTCAAAACTCAATCCTGGACTGATGTAGACCCTTGGGATATTCCTGGGGCACTTGTTGATGATCTTCCTGACCCTGGCTATGGTTCTACCTACAGTGACACAAGAGGGGAAGTAAAAGCAACACATTCATTTGGCTGCTCCTCAACGCAAGCTGAAGAAACAAATGCTAAGAAATCCAGACATGTTACATCAACAAATGCGTTCACTCAACTCTCCACTTCTAATGGAGCTCTTGAATTTTGTACAAAGGATACAGAAGAGAACCAAGAGATAATATACAATGTTGCCGAGTTAACTGAAGAAGGTCAACAAATTGTCATTGCTCGTGGAGGAGAGGGTGGTTTGGGCAATGTGTCTAGTTCCAAAGATTCAAGGAAATCTATGACTATGAAGGCAGGAGCTTGTCAACAGATACCTAATCTTCGAGATCCTAACAGTATCCACTCCTCTCTGCATGCAGGTTTACCTGGTGTTGAGACCGTTCTTATATTAGAACTGAAGAGTATTGCTGATGTAAGCTTTGTTGGAATGCCTAATGCTGGTAAAAGCACTTTACTTGGGGTTATATCAAGGGCTAAGCCTGCTGTTGGTGACTATGCGTTTACTACTCTTAGGCCAAATTTGGGGAATCTAAACTACGATGATCTCTCAATTACCGTGGCTGATATTCCTGGGCTTATAAAAGGTGCACACCAAAATCGTGGGCTCGGGCATGCATTTCTGCGCCACATAGAGCGCACAAAGGTTCTTGCTTATGTGTTAGACTTGGCTGCTGCTTTAGATGGAAGGAAGGGAATTCCGCCTTGGGAACAACTTAGAGAGTTAATTCTAGAGTTAGAGTACCATCAAGATGGTTTGTCCAATCGTCCATCCTTGATAATTGCAAATAAGATTGACGAGGAGGGTGCAGGTGAAGTATATAAGGAGTTAAAGAGAAGGGTACAGGGTGTTCCCATCTTTCCTGTATGTGCTATTTTGGGGGAAGGCATAGCAGATCTTAAAGCTGGTCTTAAAATGCTTGTCAATGCTGAAACATCATATAAACTTTGCGTAGATCAAATTTTGCTCTCCTAGATAATCATTGAGAACTTTTCTTGCTTGTAAAGGAAAGTCTTTCTTTTTTTCTTTTTTGAAATTTCTTGTAGTTGTAAGTCAAGAAGTCAGAAAATGTGATTGTACGATGTCCCTGAGGTTGAGTAAATCAGACCCTTTCTCCTTTTTAGTTTTATACCCCTTAGCTTTGTAAAATTAGTATTAGTTTTTTATATTTGAGATATTTGCTTTGAAATTATGAATTCCAACTTAGTTTTTGTACTGAAAAGATACTTAATATTATATGTATTTAAATTGTTTTTGATATGGAATTTTAAGAATGTGATACTATTTGAAGTATCAAAACAAGTTCTCAAGTCAAAATCTAAGGAGAATTACGATTCATTTATGGGAATTGGAAAAAAAGGTTTTGGATATGAATCCTCGTCTCCTTGGCTTTCAATATGAAGATATGAATTTCCATTTTTAAAAATGACAAATAAATTTCTCTTTGTAAGTATAGTTTGAACTTATGAGTATCTGTATATTTGTACCCATGTTCTCATACCTTGTTTATGTTTAAAACTAATAAAATACTTTTAGTTTATTAGGTAATCTAACAAATTTATATTAATATTTTCCCATAGTTTCTTAACTTATTTTTATGAAATTCATTTAATAATTTTTTTTTATTTATAATTGTTTGACATTTATCTAATTGCTATTTTATATTTATACAATTTAATTTTTTTATATTTAACTTTGAGGAAAGAAAATAGGTATCTATTTTTAGTTGAATATTGAGTTTGGATTTACGAATACGTAACAAGATATTAACAATAATTTAATTGTTTTTTTTGTTTAGAGAAGAAAGATCTAGGGTTAAGAGACTCTATGGTCTTACTTTTTAAAAGAATTTTTCTTGCTCGTTTTATATTTTTGTTGTATCTGGGAAATTAGAATATATGTGGATAAAATTTTAAGAATTGTAATCATTCACATATCAGAAAATCAGTTCTTATCAAATTCTCCAACACTGTTTTACGTTATTAATAAAAAATTGAAGGTTCTATCATATTTGAAGTCTTTTATTAGCATTCTTTGTTTTAGGATAACTTTGAATTCGTCAAGTAATTTTAAAATTTGATGCAAAATATATAGTTTTTTAATCCTGAAATTCCTTATCAGACTCTTAAAAGAAATGACAAGTGCATGAACTGTGATTTTAACATCTTTTATCATTATTGCTGTACCTTTGAAGAGTTGACTTCAATTTCTTTGATGGAGTTCGCTTATTCTTCTTCATCGTCATCATCTTCTTCCTTCTTAAAATCAGAACCCCATTTCATATACGATGTATTTATCAAATTTTGGGGAGAAGATATCGGTAAAAAGTTCGTTTCTCATCTCCATTCTGTCCTTCTACAGGAGCAAGTCAAAACTTTGATTAATGAGGAGACTCTTCAGGAGGGAATGAAGTTTGCAGAACACATGCGAGCCATAGCTGCTTCTAAGATCGTAATAATAGTTTTCACCAAAACAGACGCTAAATCTACCAGCCGCTGTATTCTTGAGGTTGAAAAGATCCTCGAGTACCACCAAACTTTTGGCCAAATAGTTCTGTCCGTATTTTACGAGATTGACCCATTAGATGTACTTTTTCAAATGGATGGTCTTGGAAAAGCGTTGGCAAAAGCTGCACTCAAAAGCCCTTCAGGAAAAGAACTGGAATACTGGTGGTGTAGACAACCTGCTGGTATCTATGGTTTGGATGTCAGAGATTTCAGGTAAAGAAATAAATCCTTCGTACTTTCTTCTATTTTGAGATTGAATGCAGAATGTGTTAAGGTTGTGATTTGTTTGTCATAATACATTAACATTCATCTTGAAGGCATGAAGCTGAACTTGTGAAGGTAATTGTTGGCCATGTTCAGACATTGCTAGGCAATGCAGGCATGTCTATGTTGGATAAAAACAAAAATGGAACCCATCCACGTGCTGAAAAGAAGGGTTAATGTTTTCATATATCATATATTGAGGAAGAATGTCTTCTACCTTCACTAAAACTCCATAAATTGTTCCAATGCACCAACTATGATCCTTTCTTCCTTCATTCATTATAAAATGAATGCAAAATGTGCATCAAAACTCAACTCACCAAGAATCAAACGGTGAAGAAAGAATTCAAGAGGAGAAAGAAAGAAAGCCACGGGTACTACCGTGAAGAGAGAAACATCACCAAGAGGTGAAAGACACTCTGTAGTAGAAACTGTGAGTGTGCAAAACGAGAGTTTTTTTTATATACCATCCGAGAGGGTGAGATTTATTGAGAGATCCTCAGAGAGTGAGAGAAACACTGTAATCCTACTTTCATAGTGGAGATAATTTTCTGGACTAAGTCCCGTGGTTTTTTTGAGAGGATTTTCCACGTTAAAATTTCCGGTGTTATTTTTTCCTATGCATACACTTTTATTTTTACGCTTCCGCATAGTGCCCATTTTGGGTTAGCAGAGGAGGGAACAAATACCGCTGTTTCCCAATAGTGGTATCAGAGCCACCAGTTCGAAAAAGTCAGAATCCTGTGAAACTCAAGATGGAAGGAGACATGTTCAACTAACTGCGGATAATTACTCCTACTGGAAGCCGATGATGGAAGATCATCTATACTGCAAGGATTTGTATGAGCCGATCACAAATCCGGAAATTCCAGAAGGGAAGACCGAAAAAGATTGGGAGATTCTGAATCGTAAAACAGTGGCTATTGTAACACCCAAATATAATAAAAGGGTATTACTGATAGTAGAGACTAAATTAATTTGATATCTCATATAAACAATCAAACTTTATTTCAATTACTCCAAAGTACAATACCAAACTTACAAACTTTAAACAATATAGTCTTCACCACTTAACATAAATTTGAAATTTCAACTTATAAGTCTTACACAACATAATTTTCCCAGTACAAATTTATTCTTTTTACAAAAATCCCTGAAAGTTTTTCCCCGCATCTCTCTCATCTCTAAGCTTTTTCAACCGTATCTGCAACATTATCTATTCACATATAACATGAGTTATATGATCATAGTACAAACAAATAAGGGTAAGCCAACCATATCATAAAATCATTAAACTTGTAATAAAAATATTTCAATCATGTATTTCTGCAATTGATAAAATATCATTATTCCGATGTCATTAATTCATCATTATCAAAATCATCTTTCTCATTTCCATAAACCTTACAAGTGTACCATGCTTACTCACGAAGCCTTATGGTCAGACCGCTCTCTGCCTGCTTCCTTAAGCCTCACCTATATACTATGTCTTACTTTCTGAAGCCTTATGGTCAGACCTCTCTCTGCCTGCTTCTATAAAACTTATGAACCATATATTTATGTCAAAGCCTTATGGTCAGACCACTTTCTGCCTGCTTTCATAAACCTCTGGTGTTACTTTGCTCATATCAAGCTCTCATGGTATAACTCGAACATACTACTCCAGTAGTAAACATCATTTCATAAGTAATGATTTCTCATATCCACTCCAACATTTCGTAAAATCAACAATTCATACCTTTTTATCCACCTAACTCAATCATGTTCATTCTTTAATCATAAATTCACAATAACCCGTTTTGGTGTCAATAAATTAAACATATTGTCAGATATCATACTTCATATTCTAAACTCAATTTGCCCATAATGAGTATAACTCAACATATTTTCACCAATCAAAGATCATATATCAGCCAAAATACATCAACATATCTTAGGAACTACATATTAAAGTCTGGGCTCAATGTAATGATAATTAAAATATATATGAAGTTTTTACCATGATAATATTATGCATCTACGATCAACTTGTTTTTATTTTATTTTCATCCTAGTAGAGATTTTTCTTTATCCCAATTGGTCACCGGAGAGGACCCAGATGTCTGAACGCATCAAACTCACCTTCGACGCCAGCATATATGACTAGTCACAACTGACTGGACCAGGCCAGGGTTGCTCTATGATCAGGGATGTGCCAACTCAGGTTTTTAAGTTTCCTCTATCCTACCAACAAAGAAAGGCCTTCAATAATTAACAATTGATTTATTTAAATTATCTACCATGTTCTCTTATGCTCTAAATTTGAAATGCCAAATTTTAATATTTTCACTTCCTCTCACAGCAACCTCAAACAATATCTGTACATCTATTTAATACCCATATACAAGCTATTACAGAACCCTTACTCCAGACCTTCCAACAAGATCAATTTCAGCCAACAAACTCATTCAAAACAGATTAAATTCATCACATCACAACATGTACAATTTCACAGTTTCAGTTATCACACCCAATATAATAAAAGTCATAAATAGTTTCACAAGAGCACACCAGTTCAACATTCATATGCAAATATTTTATAAAATAAATTCATACAAAAATAATTAGCTCCCATTACCATCAAAATAATATTAATATAAAAATTCAGGGGAAACAAGAAGTTGAATCTGGCAGAGCCGGTTAGACAACTTCTCATCCTTCCAGAAAGATGCAATAAAAAAAATAGATAAAACAATAAAATTTCTAGGGAAACAAGAAGTTGAATCTGGCAAAGCCGGTTAGACAACTTCTCATCCTTCCAAAAATACAATATAAATAAGAAATAAAAGGTGTGGGAAAACAAGAAGTTGAATCTGGCAGAGCCGGTTAGACAACTTCTCGTCCTTCCAAAAATACAATATAAAGATATAAGAAACAACCAAAGCTTTGGGGAAACAAGAAGTTGAATCTGGCAGAGCCGGTTAGACAACTTCTCGTCCTTCCAAAAATACAATATAAAGATATAAGAAACAACCAAAGCTTTGGGGAAACAAGAAGTTGAATCTAGCAGAGCCGGTTAGACAACTTCTCGTCCTTCTAAAAATACAAAAGAAACAAATAAATGTTCTCATTCAAAATTCAAGACCATCCAGCAACAAAATACTACATATTCAAAATTTAGTACTAGAGAAAAGCAAAGTATAAGAGTGGCTTCCCTTACCTCTATTACAAACTTAATCTCCTCGCTCTCTGAAAACTTCCAGAATATTCCCTTTGCAATTAGAAATTCTTCCAACTCTTTTCTCTCAAAATTTTTCTAAGTTCTTTGGTGTAAATTTTCAGCCTCCCCCCTTGGCTATTTATAGCAAAAAAAATTTACTATTCATTTTTACTATTCATTTTAACTATTCATTTTTTTATTCATTTTACTATTACAAAAATAATTTTTTATTTGCAAATTGATGAATTCTGATCTCAAAGCTACGTGGAACACTTATCCTTTCCAAAAATATTTTTTTTTTACTATTCACTTTTTACTATTCACAATTTACTATTCACTATTTACTTTTTTTTATCTAGTATCTGACTTACAAATATTTTCAAGGATCTTACAGCTATGATTCAGAAATACATCGACAAAAGCTTGTTTGAGCATGTATCGACTTATACCGATGCGTATGAGTTATGGAAAAAGCTTAAATCTATGATTCAAAAGAAGACTCCAAGAAATAAAGCTCACCTTGTCAAGCGACTCATAAAGTTGGAGTATTCTGATGACCAGGATATGATCGAGTATCTCAACACCTTCAAAGGTATTGTGAACCAATTAATGAAGGCATATATGAAGATAGATGACGAGTTACAAGCTCTTCTACTCCTTAGTTCTCTACCGGAGAGTTGGGACACAATGGTGGTCACTCTCAGTAACTCAACACCAAATGGAAAGCTCAGGCTGGATAACATTACAGACAATTTGCTGAATGAAGAGTCCAGAAGGAAAGAAAAAGGAATGAGTAGTCACTCAGAAGCCAACGTTGTTGAGAATAGAGGAAGGAGTGAACACAAAAGCAAAGGAAAACGTGAAAAGTCACGAGGAAGATTCAAGTCTCGTTCCAAAGGTTTGACATGCTTTTATTATGGAAAAGATGGTCACAAGAAGCAAGAATGTAGATTCCTGAAAAAAGATCAGAAGAATGGAACTATACACCCTGATGTGATAGATCCCAAAAAGAAGTTGGAAGAAAAGACCACAACAACGGTGATATCAAATGATGAGAATGTGTTCCTTATCACTAAGGTAAACTATCTAAATATTGCTTTTGATGACTGCACTTGGATAGTAGATACCGGAGCATCTTTCCATGTTACTCCTCATGAGGGATTCTTCTCATCCTATCAAAAAGGAGACTTTGGAATAGTAAAGATGGGTAATCATGTCACAAGCAAAATTGTGGGCATAGGAGAAGTGACTTTGACGACAGAAAATGGAAACAAACTTGTGCTGAAGGAGGTAAGACATGTGCCAGAAATGCGACTAAACCTTATCTCAGTCGGTAAGCTAGATGATGCTGGAATGAACAACTAGTTTGGAGATGGAAAATGGAAACTTAGCCGAGGAAGCATGATTGTTGCTCGTGACAAAAAGGAAGGCTCTTTGTATGTTATACAAGGAAAGATATGCAAAGGAGAGACAAATGTTGCTCAAGAAGAAAGTAAGGAGTTGTGGCACAAAAGACTAGGCCACATGAGTGAGAAAGGATTAGAGATCCTTGCGAAAGATCATCTCGAGAGTATAAAAGGACAACCACTTGAATTATGTGAAGACTGCCCAGCAAGTAAGCAACATAGAGTATCTTTCCATAAATATGATAATAGAAAAAGAAGAGAGCATATTTTGGATCTTGTGTATTCAGATGTATGTTCAACATCCGAAAGGTCCCTTGGTGGTGCTCAATATTTTGTTACCTTCATTGATGACCACTCTAGAAAATTGTGGGTCTATCCTTTGAAGAGAAAAGATGAAGTTCTACGAATCTTCAAGGAGTTTCATGCCTCAGTTGAACGTGAAACTGGTAGAAAGTTGAAATGCTTGAGAAGTGATAATGGTGGAGAGTATAGAGGTCCATTCGAGCACTATTGCAAGACTCATGGGATCAGACATGAGAAAGTACCTCCCAAGACACCTCAAATGAATGGCGTAGCTGAAAGATTCAACAGAATGATTGCCGAGAAGGTCAGAAGCATGTTGTCTCACGCAAAACTTCCCAAGTCATTTTGGGGGGAAGCCGTGTTAACAACAACTCATTTGATCAACTTATGACCATCAAGACCATTAAACGGTAAGATACCAGAAGAAGTATGGTCCGGTAAAAAGGCCTCATATCGCAACTTGAGAGTCTTCGGATGTAAGGCATCAATTCACATTCCGAAGATGAAAGAGCAAAGCTCGATGCTAAGGCGAAAGAGTGCATATACCTTGGTTCTCCAAGAGATGAATTTGGTTTCAGATTATGAGATCCTACAAACAGAAAGATTGTTCAAAGCAGAGATGTGGTGTTCTTTGAAGATCAGACAATCCAAGACATCAAGAAAGTGGAGAAACCAACACTTAAGATGATAAGTGATCAAAGCCCTATTGTGATGAACAACTTAGGGGGAGAGACTCGTCAAGCTGAGACAAATCAGGAGTTACAACTTGATGAGATGGCTGAAGAAGCAGATCAACCTAATTTGACGGTAGAAGATCAAACAATTGAGAATGCTCCGCAACAAACCTAATTGAGGCGATCAACAAGGCAGAAGCAACCGTCAAGAAGGTATTTTTCAGATGAATATGTTAATTTTATTGATGAAGGTGAACCTCAAAGCTTTGTAGAAGCAATGGAGATGAAAGACAAAGACAAATGGTTGCAAGCCATGGAAGAAGAGATGCAATCCTTAAAGGAAAATCAGACTTATGATTTGGTAGAATTACCAAAAGAAAGAAGAGCATTGCAGAACAAATGGGTGTTCAAGCTCAAGAATGAAGAGAACATACCAAGCCCAAGGTACAAAGCACGAATTGTCATGAAGGGGTGCAACCAGAAGAAAGGAATAGACTTTGATGAAATATTCTCACCAGTAGTGAAGATGACATCCATTAGAACGATTCTCGGTCTAGCAGCAACACTAGACCTGGAGATTGAACAACTGGACGTCAAAACAACATTCTTACATGGAGACCTAGAGGAAGAAATTTACATGAAGCAACCAGAGGGTTTTGAAGAACCAGGCAAAGAACACTTTGTGTGTCGTCTGTAGAAAAGTCTCTATGGTCTGAAGCAAGCTCCAAGACAATGGTACAAGAAATTTGATTCCTTCATGATCCAACATAATTTCAAGAAGACCTCCGCAGACCATTGCGTGTTTGTGAAGCGTTCTGAAAATGGTGAGTCCATCATACTTCTTTTGTATGTTGATGATATGTTGATTGTAGGAAAGGACAAAATTAAAATAGTTGCTCTCAAGAAGGCATTGAGTAAGTCTTTTGCCATGAAAGACCTGGGTGCAGTGAAGAAGATACTTGGGATGAAAATCTCCAGATATCGTTCTAGAAGAATGCTATGGGTATCTCAAGAAGATTACATTGAGAAGATTCTCAAAAGGTTCAACATGCACAATGCCAAATCTGCTCGTGTTCCAATTGCTGGACATTTCAAACTCAGCAAGTTGCAATGTCCAAAGAGTGAAGAAGAAAAAGTAGAAATGAACAAGGTACCCTACTCTTTTGCTGTGGGTAGCCTTATATATGCAATGGTTTGTACAAGGCCAGATATTGGCTATGCTGTAGGAGTTGTGAGCAGATTCCTGTCAAATCCAGGAAAGGAGCATTGGGAAGCTGTTAAGTGGATACTAAGGTATCTAAAGAAGCTTGTGTTTTGGCAATGGAGATCTAAAGCTAATCGGATATTCCGACTCAGACATGGCTGGAGATGTCGATTCAAGGAAGTCAACATCAAGTTATCTGATTACTTTTGCAGGGGGAGCTGTTTCTTGGCAGTCAAAGCTACAAAAATGTGTGACATTGTCTACTGCTGAAGCAGAGTATGTAGCGGTGACTGAAGCCTCTAAAGAGATGCTATGGATGAAGAATTTCCTAAGTGAATTAGGACATGATCAAGATGATTATGTGGTGAATTGTGATAATCAAAGTACCATTCATCTAACCAAGAACCCCATGTTCCATTCACGCTCGAAGCATATCGACGTCCGATATCATTGGATACGAGAAGCGTTGGATGAGAAGAAATTGAAGATAGAGAAAATCCATACAGACTTAAATTGGTCTGACATGATGACTAAGTCAATACCAACCAAGAAGGTTGAAGATTGTTGTCAAGGTGCTGGTGTCGTGGTACCTTCCAACTAAAGACATGATGCAATGATGGAATGAAGGATGGTGGAATACCCATTTTGAGTTTTATGGGGGAGTTTTGTTGGATAAAAACAAAAATGGGACCCATCCACATGCTGAAAAGAAGGGTCAATGTTTTCATATACCATATATTGAGGAAGAATGTCTTCCACCTTCACTAAAGCTCCATAAATTGCTCCAATGCACCAACCATGTTTCTTGTCCTTTCTTCCTTCATTCATTATAAAATGAATGCAAAATGTGCAGCAAAACACAACTCACCAAGAATCAAACGATGAAGAAAGAATTCAAGAGGAGAAAGAGAGAAAGCCACAGGTACTACCGTGAAGAGATAAACATCACCGAGAGGTGAAAGACACTGTATAGTAGAAACTGTGAGTGTGCAAAACGATAGTTGTTTTGTATACCATTCGAGAGGGTAAGATTTATTGAGAGATCCTCATAGAGTTAGAGAAATACTGTAATCTTACTTTCATAGTGGAGATAATTTTTTGGACTAGGTCCCGTGGTTTTTTTTTGGATTTTTCACGTTAAAATTTCCGGTGTTATTTTTCCTTATGTATACACTTTTATTTTTACGCTTCCGCATAATGCCCATTTTGGATTAGCAGAGAAAGGAACAAATACCGCTGTTTCCCAACGGTCTATTCCCCGATTTCCTCTTGGATTAGAGTCCCAAGGTAATTGGATGTATTGAAAATCATTCCACCGATGTCTGTATGATAGGGATATGGGGGAATGGGAGGGTCGGGTAAAACTACTTTAGCCAAAGCCATCTATAATCGAATTTATCGTTCATTCATCGGTAAGAGTTTTATTGAAAATATTAGAGACGTTTGGAATGAAGTAAGTAGAAGGCATGTTGAGTTGCAAGAGTATCTTCTTTATGATGTCTTAAAATCCAACTTCGAGGTGAAAAGCTATTTGAGGGGAAGAACTGTGATCGAGAATGAACTTTCTCGAAGAAAGTTGCTCATTGTGCTTGATGATGTGAATGAGTTTTGGCAGTTAGAAAACCTTTGTGGGAACCGTAAATGGTTCGGTCAAGGAACAGTGATAATCATTACAACTAGAGATGTTCGCGTGCTGAACCGACTCCGAAGTTAGTTATGTTTATAAAATGGATTGTATGAACAAAAACGATTCCCTTGAGCTTTTCAGTTGTCATGCCTTTGGAGAAGCAAAACCAAGAAAAGAGTTGGATGAACTTGCAAGAAACACAGTTGCTTATTGTGGAGGACTACCCCTAGCTCTTGAGGAGGTCCTTGGTTCCTTTTTATGTGATAAGAAAACGGAAGAGTGGGAAAGTGTATTGTCAAAACTAAAAGTAATTCCCTTTGATCAAGTTCAAAAGAAATTGAAAATAAGTTTTGACGATTTAAGTTACGGTGAAAAGAATGTATTTCTTGATGTATGTTGTTTTTTTGTTGGAAAAGAGAGAGGCTATGTCACAGAGATACTAAATGGTTGGAGAAAACAAGCTGATATTAGAATAACAGTTCTCATAGAACTTGACCTCATAAAAGTAAGAAGGAACAACAAACTTGAAATGCATCCTTTGTTACAACACATGGGAAGAGAAATTATTCGTCAAAGATGTCCACAGGAATCATGGAAAAGGAGTCGATTATGGTTTCAAGACGATGTAAAAGTTGTACTGAAAAATAATACTGTAAGAATATATTTGATTTTGAAACTTTTTTTGATAGTGTTTTGTTTTTCAGTGCAATGCATGTGTTGGTATATTGTTAGACTCATCATTAAGCATCATTGATCAACATATATTTAGGGATTTCCATTTTTTTCTCTTTGCTACTTTCATCACAGGGGACAGAAGCTACTGAGGGATTGTCCCCGAAACTGTATTCAACTAGCAGAGATTGCTTCAAAACACTTGCTTTCAAGAAATTGAAGAGATTAAGACTGCTACAACTGGATCATGTACAACTTGTTGGAGATTATGGGTACCTTTCAAAACAACTGAGATGGATTTGTTGGTGGCAAGGTTTCCTTCTAAATACATTTCAAACAACTTTTATATGAAAAATGTAATTGCAATGGAATTAAAGCATAGTCATCTTCAACTCGTCTGGAAAGAACCCCAGGTATTCATTACATATGCCCTTTTCTTTTAAAAATTCACAGGTTAATTAAAATAGAAATATTATAATTGGTTCCGGTTATACTAATTACATTTTGTTTATTTTTCTCCCTAATCTATGTCAAAAAAACTATTTTTTTAGGTTTTTAAGAGATTAAAATTCCTTAATCTTAGTCACTCCAACTACTTGAGAGAAACTCTTGACTTTTCAACACTACCAAGTCTTGAACGGCTCATTCTAAAAGATTGCCCAAGTTTGTGCAAGGTACACCCATCCATTGGAGATCTCTGCAATTTGCTACTGATAATGAAATCCTTGATAAATCTAATTACTGAAAATACAGCTGTGAGACAAGACAAGTGCCTTGTTCAATTGGAAGCTCAAAAATCATTGGATATATATACCTACGTGGAGAATAAAAATTGGCCTAACCTTGTGTCATTGCGTAAAGGCCTTTGCAAATATTTGAAGTGTTTTGTTTCAGTGTGACAGACATTACTAGATATATTAGATTGGGTAAAATTTTTTTTTATTTACAAATTTAAATATTTTACGTTCATTTAATATAACTTTTATTTATTTTTTAAAAAAATATAAAATTTTATATTTATTTTATTATTTTATTTTAGAGTACGTGTCAAATTAACAATTAAAAAATATTACTAAAACCGAAAAAAATGTTGTGTACAGTGCATGTTACCAAAAGATTTGAACAATATTTTTATGTATTATTAGTATCACTTTCAAAATTGATACCCGCATCTTTATTATCATTATTAAAATTATGCAGATTTAATTTTTTTTTGTAACACTTAAAAAAATTTACCTATACATTTTCTAACATTTAAAAAAAATGTTACTTATACAATTTCTAACATTTAAAAAATTGTTGCTCATGTTACTTATACATTTTCTAACATTTAAAAAAATTTTGCCCATACGTTTTCAAACATTTAAAAAATCTTACCATTATCTTGTTTTGTAACAATTAAAAATCATTACGTATTGCCTTTTTGTAACATTTTAAAATTGTTACTAATTTATCTATTTAAAAATAACAAAACAAGTAATATTAATTCATTTGTGTGATATTGAAACAATAAAGCCATAATAGTCAGAGTATTGTAGAGGTCACTAACAAGGAGTAGAGAATGCTCAGAAAACCCACAACATTTAGGAAGTTCAAAAGTAAAAAATCCTATTACACAAATCATACTATACCCAAAAGGTTTAAAGGAAAAATCTCGAAGGGCTGCAATGAGAACTCCTAGAATCGATATCACTTAAATAAACCACCTAAAATTCGACAGAAAATTGTATGTATATAAGATTTATCAGTTCAAGAAAGGAAAAGAACAAAATGCTACTAATCTTTATAATTAGACCCTTGGTGCACTCAAGGGATATGGCCTCGGTTATTTTCGGTTATCGACACCGGTTTCGTAACCGAGATATATACAGACGAGGTAAAAAGTTTATCTCTTTTTGCCTCGGTTGTGACCTGAGTCGAAAAACGATAGGATTTTGCCTCGGTTTCTGCTGAACCGAGTCAATATCTTGGATTCTACTGCCTCATTTGAGACCTGAACCGAGGCAGTATAGTGGTTTTCGATTTTCCAGGCCGATGACCTTCCATTAACAGATCACCTTCCATCAGATTAACTTATTATCATTTTCTCTGTTGCATCTTTATTATCATTTCCTCTGTTGCATCTTTCAATCTCAAACTCTATGAAACCACAACCAGAAAAAGAGAGCAAAATCTCACAACCAGAGAGGAAAATATCCAGAGAGGCTAAAATCATATTCAGATTCTTTCATAAATATAACAGAATCATACAATACAAAAAAGAAAACACAAAAACGAAAAAATCCTTAAGCCCGTGCTCTGCTCCTTCTTCACCTTCACCTGTGTAAAATGGAGCCAACAACGGCGACTTTGCTGAGCAACAACGGTCCGACGACTGGCCTCGGCTTCACCGTGAGGTTGCGAACGGCCAACAGCCACCGCCAAAAGCCACCGCCAACAGTCGGGCCCTCAGATCTGTAGATCTGAGATTTTTCACCGCCAAAAGCCACCGTCAACAGCCACCGCTCCAGAGACGGGGCCGCTTGCTCTTCACTCCAAAGACAGGGCCGCTTGCACAGGCGAGGTGGTGATGGCTCCTTGTAGCGGCAGGGCAGCGGCGGGGCCGCTTGCTCTTCGCTCTAGAGACGCAATGGCAGGTGAGGTAGAAGTTGCACTCGAGCCGTCGCCCAGAACGAGGTGGTGGTGGCTCCCGGCAGTGGCGAGGCAGCAGCGGGGCAACGGCGGGGCAGCGGCGGGGTTTTCTCGAAGTGGAGATTGGAACGAGAGAGAAGTGAGATTGGAACGAGAGAGAAGTGAGATTGGAACGAGAGAGAAGTGAGAAAAATAAAAGGAAAAAGAGGTAGCTGCTAGGTTTTCTCGAAGTGGATCAGTCCAAGCCCAAGATATATGCCTCGGTCCATCTGGTAACCGAGGCAGTAACTTTTTCACCTGAGGTATATACCTCGGTCCATTCTGTGAACCGAGTCAGTATGCCTTTTAGACACCGGTTGTTTAGCAACCGAGGCATATAATAATTTAAAAATTACAGCTCTGCCACCGCGTCTGATACGCTTCGGTTCCGAAAAAACCGAAGCATAATATACGAGTTAAAAATGCAATTTTTTACTAGTGCTACAACTGTGACATTAGACCCGAAGAAAATGAATACAGTTTTATATACTATAAATTATTTATAAGGTACCATATCGAAGTTTAGAGTTCACGGATGATCAGTATTTACAAAAGAAGATCAAAGTTTTGTTTTCTTCAACATCCAATATACATTGGGATATTGACTTCTTTTAGACTCGCCAAAGCAGAAGCAACACTGCCATTATAGAAAATTGAAAGTGGTATCCACTTATAGAAAAATACAATGTTGTTTACTGACATGTATGATGGCAATTCAACCAAACAGTACAGAAGTATATATATAATATATTTATACATTATTTCCTCAAATCATCACGGTACTAATTGAAATCCCTATTTGGAAGAGGGTTATCTTCTTGCCCTCTTCCAATTTTTTGAGCTAAATTGATCACTTTGAAAGCTTAATATAGACATTGATCCCTGATTATAAGATAGAGAAATGCAGCTGATGCAATTAAAAGTCACAAGTGCACATGTTCCATCTAAGATTTAATGGAGATGAAGCTTTGACTGCAGTCGAAAGTTGAAAGTAAACCAGTGTTGAACGAAAATCATTATCTTAAGAGAACATTACCTCTAGATGCTGTTTT
Organism: Vigna umbellata; assembly: GCF_029865625.1. Taxonomy (NCBI): domain Eukaryota; kingdom Viridiplantae; phylum Streptophyta; class Magnoliopsida; order Fabales; family Fabaceae; genus Vigna; species Vigna umbellata. Next base: position 6,141,628 of record NC_142175.1, read on the forward strand.
ACTTAAAAAGGAATCTCAGGATCCCTCCGACAGAACTGGTAAAAAAAAAGTTTTCTAACGTGTTATATACGCCTCGGTTTTACTAAAATCGAAGCGTATCAAAACGCTGTGGCATTTTCGTAATTTTAGCGAAAGTATATGTCTTGGTTATCCTGGTTCTGCAAACAACCGAGGCAGAAAACCCTACTACCAACATGTAAACAAGACTTTTCACTTGCCAGACCTTTTTTATTAGGTCTACTGCCTCAGTTTTGAGAACAACCGAGGCAGGAAACCTTGTTGCCCACCTACAAAGAGGACTTTTCACTTGATAGCCTTTTTGAATTAGGGTACTGCCTCGGTTCTCTGACCAACCGAGGCAGTAGAGAGTAGAGGTTTGGAACGTTCTATGCACTGAAAACCCTTGATTCAAGACGTTCTGTCGCAGGCTCTACGACATTGGTTGTCTTCCTACTGAGGCAATATGCTTCGGCTTTGAAGTTAACTGAGGCATATAGTTATTAACATTTTTTTTAAATTTTCTGGAGGGTTTACGCCATAGTTGCACTTTTGACCGAGGTAGTAAAGGTGTTTTTGCCTCGGTTAAGTGGAGAACCGAGACAATAGCCTATTTAAATTTCTAAAATCATGAAACAGAAGCACTCTTTTCCTATTCAACTTCTTCCCCGCGAAGAAGCCTTCTGCTTTGCTTCCATCGCCGGTGATTGCCATTTACCGGCGTCATTTCGTCATTTTGCACTCGCCCTACATGTGAGTGGTGCGAGGCCTTAGGCAGGGAAGGAATTCATGTTCCTTAGCTTGTGTTTATTTTCTTATGAGAAAAGGGTGGATGAAGTGGGTCCCATGGAGGGGGTTAAAGTGAGAAAGTTCTTTTAACTTCTTGAAGAGGAATTTGGTAGTGTTGACGCATATGCAGTGTCAAAGATTGAAAATTTAAGGTTAGGAATCATGGGACTAATTAATGTGTTGTTTTGTTTTTGTCCAGATATTGTAGCTTCTAATAGGCGGACATTTTCCATCGTTGACCGGTTTTCATGCTTCCAGGTTCCTATTCTTAAAAATTTTCTTTTAATATGAACATATAATTATTTGTTTGCTTGAATATATTGTAGGTTGAATATGTAATTATTTATTTGCTTGAAATTGTTGTTTTGAATTAGCCTTAGTTTCCCTTTGAGATTCAATACAAAAATTATTGACTATCTCCAAATTTTTTTAACAAATATACTTTTTACAAATGAATAGAAATGAGATAGTAATAATAATTTACAAGTATTGAATCTTGAATTGTCTGGTTGGACAATTTAAGAAGAGTAATAACTTTTTCATAGTTTATTAATACATATCAATTTTAATATACATGTCTTAAATTTCATGAAAATTTGCAATTGTGTTTTGTATTGATCTTCGGGTGCATATTTGATTGTGATTTATAATCACTTTCATTTCGTGTAACCTGAAGACCAAGTCGAAATGCTAGCAAAATTTCATGAAATTTTAGGTAAGTTGTTTAAAATTTTAATGTTTAATAAACTAAAAAAAGTGAATCTTCTTGAATGGAATAGGGTCATACCTTGAATACAAAAACGATCAAAGTGATCATTCAAGATTACTAAAATTGTGTAAACAATTTCAGTAAATATGCATACGGATCGACATTGGATTAATTCACCACGCATCAGCGTTGAGTACGAGAGAGGGGTAGAAGAATTTATACAGTTTGCGCAACGTAATGCGAGTACAAGTGATGATGAAGTGAAGTTTAGATGTCCCTGTGTCAACTGTTTGAATGGGAGGAAGTTGAACGCAACCGTTATTAGGGAACATCTTATTTGTGATGGTTTCGTACGAAGTTATACAACATGGATATGACACGACGAATTAATATACTTTCCAACTGTCTCTCGAACTGAAAATGTATTCGATACCACAATGGATATAGAAGATCAATAAGAAGAAAACACCTGTTGAAAAATAATGACTTAGTTTCAATACCGAGAGGGGGGGGGGGAGGTGAAATTATGAAACACAAAAATCAGAGTCTTTTAAAAATCAAAAGGATGATCTTTCAAAAGTTTCTTGAATTGCAAGGAATAAGATTTTTTAAGTGCAGCGAAAATAGTTGACTACGTGAAAAGTAAAGTCGACTTTGAAAATTAAAAGAGCAGGGATAGAGAATTCAAACACAGGTTTTTATACTGGTTCGGCCAAACTGCCTACATCCAGTGTCCTTCCAATCCCAGGAAGCAAATGCACTATAATGATCAAGGTTTTTACAACAAGGCTTTTATAGTGACCTCCACGTCAAAATATAAAACACCTCTCTAACCCTCTAATCAAAATATAGGCATATACAAACAAATAACAACAACAAGATGTCCCCTCTCTTGCAGTCTTTAACCACTTTGAACAATCCTCAAAGTCCAGAACGTCGCACGTTCTCTTCCTGTAGTCACAATAAGGCAGCCACAATCTTCACAAGATTGTGAGAAGAAGTTGATCACATATCACACACCTCAAGTGTAGGTTGATCAATCAGTCAATGCACACAAATTCTTGCTTGTCAAGCAATCACCAAAGAATGAACACCTCGATCTTTCTTGATGGATTCTTGGACCTTCAGCACGCTCTACCAGAGATCAATAATCTGAAACAATTCAATCAAAACGTTAGATTCACAAAAGTCTCTACAGAAATCAAATTCGCTTCTATATATAGTTTTTTTTACAAACTGACGCTCCTAAGTCGACTATGCTACTAATATAGTCGATTATACTTATACATTTATAACAGTTAGTAGCAGTCAAACCAACTTAATTGATTTCGCATTTAATACAGTTGACTCATAATCAATGCTTAGTCAAAGATATAAAATATAGCCATTAGACATCACAAGCATTAACAGAATTTCAAAACATAACTAACTAAGTCGAGTAGCTTGCGCATATAGTCGACTTTGTAACACTTCAATGCAATTTTGAAAAACTTTCTTTCCAAAAATACTCACAGCAAACTTTGAAAAAGTTTGTGCAAAGCCACGAGTTTTAATCGACTTACTTCATAATGAAGTCGACTTAAAACTACTGTTTTGCTACATATTATAAGTTCAACAAAAGTGCATGTGGTTTTCCTTTTCTAAAACATATGTCATGCATTCACAGATAAGATCTCATGTAAAACACAATGAATTGCAGCAATGACAGAATCAACACAAACATGTTCTCAAATAATCATGTAAAACATAAACAACACATGTGTTATTAATTATGTGTTGTCATCATAAAAAACCAGAAGCTTTGAGATTATAGGTTTAGCTAAACCCGTGCTCTCCCTATCAACAATCTCAACAACAACTTAGAGGACATGATCCGCGATGTTGGCACATAAGCTTTTGCCCAAGCGCATGTGTATGAAACGATGTCCACTATTGTAGAGACTCCTTTGTATGTCGGTTCAACTAAGTTCACACGATTGTAAGCGGTGTTAAGGCGAGCAATGGATAAACTGATAAGAGTTTTATAGAATTGTTGTCGTTGTTGAATGAAATGCTGCCAGATGGAAATACATTAGCCACTCGTAATTATGATGCAAAAACAATTCTTTGTCTGATGGGTATGGAGTATAAACAGATACATGCATGTCCGAATGATTGCATATTATATAGGAATGAGTATGAAGTTTTGACAAAGCGTCCAAAATGTGGGTTATCATGATACAAGTAAAAAAACAATAGTAAAGATAGTGGTCAGACAGAAAAAAATGGTTTTGCTTTGAAAGTAGTTTGGTACCTGCTACTCGTGGCTAGACTTAAGCGTTTGTTCGCGAATCCGAAAGACGCTAAAAACCTAAGATGACATGCAGATGAGAGAACAAGTGATGGGCTTCTTCGTCATCCAGCTGATTCAAAGCAATGAAAAAATATTGATCAAGAATTCCCCCAATTTGGTCAAGAATGTAGAAGTCTTAGGTTTGATTTAGCTACTAATGCAATGAATGCATTTAGTAATTTAAGTACCAATCACAGTTGTTATTCCGCTATACTCATAATTTACAACTTTTCTCTTAGATTATGCATGAAAAGAAAGTACATGATGTTGTCAATGCTGATACCTGGTCCAAAGCAGCCTGGAAATGACATAAATGTTTATCTTAAGCCACCAGTTGAAGACTTGAAGTTGTTGTGGGTTAATGAGGTTGAAATATTCGATGCCTTTGCTTCCAAAACTTTCATGTGCATGCCATGTTATTTTGCCCCATTAATGACTTCCTAGCTTACGATAATATGTCGGGATATAGTGTGAAGGGTCATAAAACATGTCCTATATGTGAAGAAAACACTGCAGCTCATCAATTAAAACATGGAAGGAAGACAATGTATATGTGTCATCAGAGATTTTTACAATCTAATCATCCATATCGAAGGTTAAAAAAAGAATTCAACGAACAACAAGAGAAAGACGATGCACCAATTCCACTTACTGGCCTTGAAGTTCTTCAAAAAGTTAATAAAGTGCATCATGTATTTGAGAAAACATCCAAGAAGCCATCTGAACGACCCCTTGAAAGAAGAAATCAATGTTCTTTGATTTCATATTGGTCAAAGTTAGAAGTTAGACATTGCATAGATGTGATGCATGTAGAGAAGAATGTGTGTGATAGGTTGATTGGTACACTACTCAACATCTAGGGAAAAACAAAAGATGGAGTGAATTCTGGTTTGGATTTGGTTGACATGAAGATCCGAGAAGAGTTGGCACCAAGAGAGATTGGTAAACGTACTTATTTTCCCCCTGCATGTTACACAATGTCCAGACAAGAGAGATAAGTTTTTGCCTTTGTTTAAAGAGTATCAAAAGGATACTTTTCAAATATCAAGAGCTTAGTGTCAATGCATGACTTAAAGCTTGTTGGACTAAAGTCTCACGATTTCCACGTCTTAATGCAACAATTGTTACCGATAATAATTCATGGAATTTTGCCTAAAAAAGTTAGGCAGACCATAACTCGATTGTGCTCATTTTTCTTGTCAATTTGTAGTAAGTCATTGATCCTACAAAGTTAGATGAACTTCAAGGCGACATTATTATCGTCTTGTGTCAAGTAGAAATGTTTTTCCCTCCATCCTTTTTTGACATCATGGTGCATTTACTTGTTGATTTGGTTAGAGAAATCAAGTTGTGTGGACCAGTATACTTAAGATGTGTGTAAAAATTTATGGTTTTTGTTAAATAATATATGTTATTTTATAATTTTTTTATTAATTTTTCACCTTAATTATTGTGACAGATATATGGCTAAGGCACCACATTGATCAGGGGATGAAGTCCCCACTTCTAGACCCATCATAGGAGCGACGAGGTTGAGAAAACTTATACTTAGAAGAAATGTAGGCCAGAGGTCACCGGAGTAGCCTCTGGACCAAATGCAAATGTTTTTAGGTCTTACCTTGGAATACTAGCACGTGATCATATCTCTATCCTTACTCCATCATTTGACCATGTATCTGAGGCTGATCGAAATCTAATTTGGTAAGACCTATTGGTAAGTTAATCAATATTGCTCCAAATTCTAGTTTCATTATATTGATAATTTTGTATTGATATAAGGTTATTACTTTCTTTATTGCAGATGACATTTGATATTCCAAATGTCGCGAGCCTAAGGAGTAGGTGTTTATCTGCAATTGTCGAAAGATTTCGGGGGTTTAAGACAAAATTGACATCAATATATATATATATATATATATATATATATATATATATATATATATATATATATATATATATATATATATATATATATATATATTTGGAGCAAAAAGTAATGAAACTTCATGTTCTAAATATTTTGCAATTGACGAAGAAACTTGGCGTCAGTCTGTACAACTTCGTTCATTCGAGTCGTGGCAGGTAAGTGTAGGTAAAATCATTCAATTCATCATTCAAAATTTTATATCATAACAATTGTTTCATTTTGTCACAGGAAACAAGGTCAAAAGCACATATTATAAGTGCTCAGAATACTGAGATCTCATTGTACTAGCATCAACACGATTTTAAGGAGCTTGCGTCAGGGAGAGAAGAGATTAATATTTCACTCGTTCAGTTGTGGATGATGTAAGTTTATGAGAACTTTTTTCTATAAAATTAATTTAACAAGTTACTTATATAAAATCATTTCTTGATTTCAGGTATATGTTTGGTGTTAGTAACAAGATGGGGTTTAATAATGTATATGGGTTCATTGAGCCCCAATTGACTCATGAAGGAAATAAATTTGATGACATCCAAGCATACATCACCAACTGCTTTCCAACAGGGAAAGAGATATATTTTCTCCCTTATATATTTGGGTAAGTGAAGTTTGTTAACTTTAAAGTTTTATTTATGATTTTAGTATATGACAATTAAGTTATTACCAATTTCAGGCGTCATTGGCAGCTACTTGTGATGTCTATACCAGAGAACACTGTTGTATGGTTTTGTTCATTGCACATGTCTCCTCCCAACCCTCTTAGACAAGTAATAGATTGGTAAGAACCTCAATGTTTGAACTTTCTTTGTTATATAAATGTATTCTAAAGAAATTATTTTTTAATAGTTCCCTTGCAACACATATGATGTTGTCTGGGAGATCAACTACTAAAGCTAAAAAGCTTGCATGGGTTTCCCTTAAGGTTTTGTATTTTAGTCCATACTTTGTTACATTTTGTACCATTTCAATGATGTTACTTAACATTTTATAATTATGATGATATATTGTAGTGTAATAGACAAACCGGGTCACATGAGTATGATTACTACATCATGTATTGAATGATGACCATTATTCGTGCATGTTACCAGTGCACGGGAAACAATAATATTTTGGTTTGAATTTTATTTTCTCTATAGTTTAGATTTCATATACACTAATTGAAATAATTTTGTTTTATGTAGAGATTCAATTTTACTACTTCAATTCGAGAGAAGTCACTTAAACTCATAAGGAAAACACTAGCTAAATATATAATTCAACTGTATAATAGTATGTAGATATTATGATATAGTAAGTTCTAAGTTTATGTTTCTAAGTTGATTTATGCTTTATACATTATTATTAGTTTAACTTTGTACTTTGGATGATTTATGCTTCTAAGTTGATTATGATTACATTGAATTCATCTATACTTCTATGAAATTGATTTATGATTACATTGAATGAATTTATGTTTTAATATAATTTTTATTGAAAATATAGACTTGATTGGTGCAATTATACCACATTGAGACGCAATAAAAGTGTTTTTAAAAGAGAGTACCAATGAGACACTAAACACTAAATTTGGGGACTAAGTAAGCAATTAAGTCTTAATTTAACAACACTTCTTGCTCAACCAAAACGAACCTAGTGACTTCACATTAAAAGAAAACAACACTCTCCTAAGGTCATTTCTAACTCTCTGTCACTACTATGGGCCCACCCCATCATTTGCCAACTTTTAAAATAAAACAATACTTTACCCTTGAAATTCTTGGTGTGGACCTGTCAATTGAATTTGCCTACTCTATTGAAGGGTTACATAGTCCTTTAAATCTAGACTTCTAAGAGGAAAACAATGCTTCTCTCTTATTATTATGCGTGAACGAGAAATAGCCTCCCCTTATCAATTTTCATTTTTCCATAACGTGGGACCCACGCGGGTCCCTTCTCTCAACAACACCCTTACAATATCTCACATTCCATCTATTACGTAAAATGTCTTCTTTGCATGCAGGAAAACCCATCCTCTCTAGTTCTCCAATCAAGGGTTTTTGTACATATATAGGCAAAGTTGAACAAAAAATTACGGATTTAGGCAAAAAATGTCGAAATTACACATCTAGGCAAGTCATGAGGGGGAGGGGGGGGGGGGGGGGGGGGGCAAAGGCTTCAAATGAAGAAGTCGTACTCTCCATACACGAGTTCACCTTGACACATGAGTCAGAGGTGAATTCGTGCACCCCTAAAACGATTTCAAGCCTTGGTAAACGATTACCAAGCCTTGTAATTGATTACAGAAGGTTGAACTCGTGTAGAGGAGGCATGACTTCACCTCTAATAGGAAAAATCTCTCTACAATCGATTACCAAAGGGTTTTAGTGTTAAAACAAAGAGTATTTTTGGTTTTGTGGGCTATGTTTGTTAATTATTATTAATTATTAGAGTTTTCATTTAAATTGTTACCGTTTAAATTGTTACCATTTAAATTAAAATTTCTATACATTTAAATGGAAACTAGAATAATTACTAATTATATATAAATTAACATTTCTATTATTACATTTAAATGAAAATTATAATAATTACTAATTATATACATATTAACATTTTTATTATTACACTTAAATTGAAATTGTAATAATTACTATTTAAATGATAACCATTTAAATGGAAACTCTAATAATTACTAATAATTAAAAAACTTAGCCCACAAAACAAAAAAACTCTATGTTATTAAAATAAATATAAGTAATAATTTTAAGATAATTTTTATTTATTTTAGAAGTAATAATTTTATTATAAATAATTATTTTACTTTAAAAAAAATATTAAAATGGTTAAATTTAAAAAGTTGTGACTTAAAAAATAAAACTCATAAGATAATTATTTTAATTTAAAAAATATAATTATTTAAGTAAAATTTAAAAAGTGTATAACTAAATATTGTTAATAATTAGTAATTATTAGAGTTTTGCTTGTTACAATTTAAATGAGTAATACCATTTCCATTTAAAGGTAATAATAAAAAAGTTTAATTTGTATATAATTAGTAATTATTAGAATTTCAATTTAAATGTAATAATAAAAATATTAATTTGTATATAATTAATAATTATTACATTTCAATCTAAACGTAATAATAAAAATGTTAATTTGTATATAATTAATAATTATTATAATTTCCATTTAAATGTAATAATATAAATGTTACTTTATATATAATTACTAATTATTACAGTTTCTATTTAAATGTAATAATCGAAATGTTAATTTGTATATGATTAACAATATAAATTGTAACAATTTAAATGGAAACTTTAATAATGTTAATTTAAATGTTAACATTCTAGTAATAGAAATGTTATTTTAAATGGTAACAATTTAAATGAAAATTCTAATAATTACTATTAATTAACAAACATAGTCCACAAAACTAAAAATACTCTTTATTTTAACACTAGAACCCCCAATAATCGATTACCATAAGTTTGTAATTGATTACAAGAAAAATTTTTCCTATTACAGGTGAAGTTGTGCTTCCTTTGCACGAGTTCAACCTTCTGTAATCGATTACAAGCCCTACCCGAACACATGAGTCAAAGGTGAAGTCATGCACCCCTACAACGATTTCAAGCCTTGGTAATCGATTACAATGCTTGACAATCGATTACCAAGTCTTAAAATCGTTTTAGGGGTGCATGACTTCACTTCTGAGTCATGTCTCAGGGTGAAGTCGTGCAGGGAGCACGACTTCTTCATTTGAAGTCGTCTGGCGTCCCACGACTTGCCTAGATTCGTAATTTCGAAATATTTGTCTAATCCGTAATTTTTTTTTGTTAGAAATTTGTCTATATACTTACAAAAACCCCAATCAAGAAACCCTTGTTACTAACGTACAACCTTCTTTTCTCATTTTAAGTTTCTCACCCAAGAACACGTCTTACCCTTTCACGCTACTTCCACGTAACAACATCAAAGATTTGCACAGACATGCAAAACCCTTCCTATCCTTCTTCCCACGTAACATTAACTCACACCTACCCAATACTTGTAATAAGACTAACACTTCTCACCCCACACCTCATCCTCTCTGAGAGCTTTTCTCCATGCTACGATGCACTCCCAAGGAACTCCTACACATACTCCAATTTACTCTTCTCTATAACCCACACTAACATATATATATATATATATATATATATATATATATATATATATACACACACAAAAATAAAGGAACCCCCCTTGGGTTGGATTGTTGCAGGGTTTCATAAATTCTTTCGTCCTTTTTAAAAAAGAAACCGAGAGTAAGAAATCTTCCAACACTAGACACAAGCAAGAAACCCCTCCCTCTCTCAACAAAACAACCTCTTCTCACGTTTTATTCACAAAATTTTTCACCACCAACTAGAGGCTTCCCTTATATCCCTCTTTCCCTAGCATACCCTACTTCTAAATTCTAACCTTCACTCTCCCTGGTCTCACTCACACTAGTTACTCTCCTCCCATCCAACTCCTTCCTCTCTATGTACTTTCCACAGAGCAAACCTAACGACCCATCAACCATCCTTTCACCAACTCCAATCCTATCATCTTTACTTTCTCTTTTTCTTCTCCCATAATAATATTTACGTACACCACGTAAATCCCATGCAACACAAACAAAATCCCCTTCCCTTTTATCATTTAAACTTACGTACACACCACCTTCCAAACTTTTCTTCTCTTTCAAAACATAAATTGTATCTCTCTCTCTCCTCCATTCCAAGGCACACACCACAGCCCGTGCTCTTCCCACTTTCATGAGAAATCCCTACTCCTTAAACATCCCTTCCTTTGTTCCAAACAGTATCAATTCCACCACCCTTCCCTTTTCCACTTCTCTTCCATGTAAAACATCACCTCACCTCCTACTTCAACTCATGGTCACACCTATAATAAAGTACATATTAAAACTAAAGTAACACCTAACAAAACCAAATCTTCACGCTTCACCATTTTTTTTTCTCTTATCTTCGTTATGACTATTTCTTTCACTTTCTCCCTCTCTCATTTCACGTGTAACCCTGCATTCTCGTTTTTTTGCATCATCCCTAAACCCTTCAGCTTGAGACCAACCAACACTCTGCACAAGCTCACCTCCCAACCAGTCACGGGCAGTAAAGTCTAGCAACCTAAGTTCTCCCTTTACCCCATAACAACACAATTTCATGTTCAAAGCGTTACGTCCAATCAACAAGAAGTAATGAACTCTCCCTCTAGCGTCTAAGATACACTATGCCCAACGTTGCTTGTTAACGGTTGAAAACACCGTTATTTGTGATGTAATTTTGATACTAAATACACCCTTTTTCACTCAGAAACTTGTTTGGACTCATGCTTTTTCATTAAGTTGTGTGAATAAGAGACTTGAGGTTGAATTTGATGATTTTATGACTAATTTCCCTTGTTTTGAAAGATAATGAGAGAATGCGGAAAGCAGAGATAAAGTGCTAAGGAGTTAGAACTGAGAAAGGCCTGGAAAAGCACCAAAAGGAGGAACCGTATGAAGCTTGGGCGCCCTATCCGAGGCTTGAGCCTCGGAAAATCGACGTCCACCGCCCGGGCGCCCTCCTAGGCCGCACGACCAATTGAAGGCTCAAGCCCTACATGAGGATCGTCCACCGCCCGAGCGCCCTAAATAGGGCGCCCGGGCATCGTGCGTCGCAGATCCGGCCGAGTTTTTGCTCTGTTTCGACTCTTTTGGACCGGGCGCTGTTTATACTCATTTCCGACTTTATTTAAAGGACCCAAACGCTCTAGGTTTTGTATCTCTGGCTGGAGCAACACATCAGCACTCTCTTCTACTCTCTAAAGGCGGATCTGGAGGCGAGAGCTTCCTCTTCTACTCTTAGGGTTTCACTATCTCATGCTGTTCCATTATTCATCTAGTTTCTCCATGTCTATGGGGGAACTAAAACTCTATTTGTTGTTGGGGAATGATGTAACCTTGTGAACTCTCATGTATTTGAATTGATTCTTAATTTATATGCTTTTTCATTAATTATTAGGGAACTCATCTGTTTCAATGCTTGCTCTATTTAACTCATTTAGTAGCATGATTTATGAATTGCATGAGTGTTGGGAGGTTCCTTACAATTCAGGTTCTTGTTGAATTCTCCCAAGGGTAATATTTCTCAAGGATGAGGGTATGAGTACTTGGTCGTCTTAAGCTCATGATCTTCAAACTTAATTTTCTAGGAACGCTAGGAATTGCACAAACTAGGAATTAAGGCAGGCTTATTGCGCCGAGGGATCGGGTTCTAAGTAATTTAGTGAGTGACGTTAATATTAATGTGAAAAGAAGAATTCTTTTATACATGAGAGTAAACTTGGTGAAATCAAACCCTAACAACATAATCATCTCATTTTATAAACAACCTCCATTCATCCTTGTGTTACTCTACTATTGATCAATTTGCATTCATATTTAATTTTATGTCGTTGCATTTGAAACCAACAATCTCATTTTATTTAAGTCTTAATTAATTGAGTTATCACACAACTGTTTAGTGCCGAGAGTCTCCAGGGATACGTTACTTGGTCTTACCATTTTATATTACTTGTGCGATTTGGTACACTTGCCAATCCATCAACATTGCTCATGGAGAAAGCCAAGCCCTTCTCTTACAATCCATTTCAGCTTACCTAGGGAAACGCCACGACCCCTACAAAACAAGCAAGCAAAGTAACCTTGCAGCTCTATCAGAGTTTCCTCCCATGAACTTAAATAGAAAATATCAACGTAAAACAACATTACTAGCCTTAACCAAAAACCAAACGAGTAGGGACAAGGAGGAAGGCATAACCAAAGCTTTCAAGTGATCCAAACATCTTCACCCACATAAAACGTACATGCGTGCTTCACATTCGCAGAACACATGAAAATTCATTATATACATGATAATATCAAGCTACTCCCCTTACCTATGTTTTCTTAAAAGTTCCCAATACTCTTCAGGTGGTCTAGGTCTCGCTTCTTCTAGAAGCAGTCACACGTTCCCAAAGACAGGTGGAAGCTCTCCCCTCTCTTGCTCGATCTCTCTCATGACTCGTCACCCAGAACTAAAGAATTTAGGGTTTCTTTTGTTTTCCTTGTCACAACTTTCTGCTAATCTCTACCGAAAATATGTTTTATAGCCCTAAATACCTAAGCCCATTCCTCGGTTTTTGTACGTATATAAGAAAATTTGAAGAAGAAATAACGGATATAGGAAAAAAAATTCAAATTATGAAACTATACAAGTCGTGAAGGGCTCAAACGACTTCAAATGAAGAAGTCGTGCCTCCTACCCAACTTCACCCTGCTACATTGATCAGGGGTGAAGTCGTGCACCCCAAAAACAACGTTGTAATCGATTACCAAACATTGTAATCGATTACAACATGCTGAAATCTTGTAGGGGAGGCACGACTTCACCTTGTATAAGTAAAAATGTCTCTGGTAATCGATTACGCCATGGTTGTAATCGATTAACAACAGGTTATATGTCTAAAAACTCTATGGTAACTGATTACCACCATGATGTAATCGATTACTAGAGGATTATATGTTATGTTTTAATGGTTGCGGACAATTTATGTAGGTTATGTTTATTGATTACATTAACATACTTTTTTAACATATGTGTATGTTATTGTTTTGTAAACACATGATGGTGGAGGATCCGGGTGACCAAAACTGCATGAGGTAAAGGAGCCCCTGGCCTCAAAGCTTTCTTCATCCTATAACGGTTGAGATGGCTCCAGTTTATCTACTTTGCTGTCATTATAATCCACATTAAAAATAGATCTTCCTCGGTAGCCAGTGCAATGTTAGAAACACGAGGAAACAAAATACGACATATAACATAATGTAATATTCTAGCCTCAATTGTCACATAGCCGACTAGAATTCTACCCATAAGGGGTTGTTAGGCAAAGAAATCATTTGTCTTGCTTCATCAATACTATATTAATCCGCTCATTCCTCAAGTAATTTACCCTCAAAATTCAAGCCAATAGGTGGCAGGATGGCTATGGAACCTAATAGGGTCAGTTTGATAATCATTTTAACATTTTTGACCTTAGTCTTAATGATTCCACTGTCAGAAATTTTGAGGTTGCTATAAAAAAAACGTACTAAATCAGGGTAGAAGTGTGCACAATCACATACAAAATTACCCAAACACAAATTATTCAGCATGTGGTAAAATTCAAAATTTTCTTCGTTAAAATATTCTTCATCAAGGTATTTAGGGTCAATAACCTCACGGTCATAGAAAAGTGAGAATTACCTCTTTGATTGTGCAGGGGTTGAATACAAAAGATTTGGGCGTGGTTGAATCGGTGATGGTGGTGGTGAGGGTGAGGGTGAGCTTTCAATCGGTGAAGGTTGACGGCGACAATGTTCTGCACCAAAAGAAGAGGAGCCCCTAACCCTTTGCCTCTTTGAAGAATCCACCATTTGAGATTCCAATCGGTGCAAATTGAAGAGAATTGAAAGGGGAATGGGAAATTGTTTATTATAATTGAAATGAGTAGATGAAGGGGTGTTTTTTGAGGTTTGGGAGGTGCTTCAATGGAGGTGGGGCACTATTCTGCGAGTGGGAAGAGTGGGTGTGCGACAGGAGAGAGAAAAAGTTGAATTTATAGGGTAGGGTTTCATTGTAATCGATTATAGGGTTTCTGTAATCGATTACAACCTGGTAATTGATTACAGAAACCCTGTAATCGATTACTAGAGAGTTTTTTCTATAAACATACATTGTTATCGATTACATAAACCCTATAATCGATTACGAGATACTTTTTTCCTATAAATAAACTCCGTAATCAATTGCATTATCCCTTTAATTGATTACCAAAGAGTTTTTGTCTATAAACACATGTGGTAATTGATTACACAATGACTGTAATTGATTACTAGAGAATTTTGGCTTAAAAATAAATTTGTTTGTTGTTTTTGTTTTACTTTAAATCATTGTACAATATACTTGATGTATATGATTCTTAATTTTTGTATAATCTATAATATAAATTAAATTCTTTATATAAAAATATTATTTTGACGATTTGCATTTCAATTTATATTTATTATTGACATGTAAGATAATTAAAATAAATAGTAACACTCATTACAAATATAGAAAAGGGGAACTTTATTTAAAACAAAAATGATTACAAAACATTAAAAATTCATATTACAATAATAATTGAAGTCTTAAAGAGTCTTAAACAATATAAACAATGTTAAACATTACAAATTATCAACAAAATTAATGTATGAATCTTCTTCTTCTTTGTCCGTGTTCATCTATGTAAGTCCAATCTTTGTGATCCTCATAGTGTTCAACTTGAGTTGGAGGACGAATATCTTTGGTTTGGACGAAAAGTTTAATGTACTCGAAAGTGTTTCGACGTAACACAAATTTGTCAATAGTTTGTGCTTTTTGCCACCATGCAATAATCTGTGCAATATCGTTATCACATTTTATTGACGTTGTATCATGAATGAGGAGGTTGTTACGTATCTTTAGCGGATGATGATAATCAATATGTGTGACAAATTTTCTGTCTCCACACTAAAAAATTTCCCTAATTTGAGTTAAGAGTTCATTGGATGTTGAATTGTGATTGATTGAGGTGTTGACTGTTGCATCTGATCGAAATTTGAGCCCATACCTGTACCGACTTTCTATTATTCATGCGCCCTCTAGAGGACCTCCGAAATAGATTATTGCCAGTGAGTTCCGAGTGTCAGTTGTGCATCTCGTAGTTGAAAATGGTGCATTTGTTGAATTCATAAGAGCCTTAATTTGTTTCGGAGTTCTTACCCAAGTAACATACAATGCTATAACTATGTTAATGGGAAAGTGAGATTACATGTTATCATTTGTAAGACAACTTTGTCTGATCGTAGTTTAACAACTTCATTTAGATTGTTTGATCACCATGAGTTGTGGGTCACTAGAAGTGCAACTTGTTGATGGTTGTGTTAGTTGGTGTGTCAGACGCTTTGCAAAATTTTTTTCTAAAGGAGTTTGAAGGTACAATCGTATGGGAGACAAAACAATTTTGTATGATGACATACATATTCGACACCATGGTCACCATTTCTGATTTCGCCGTCTTGAAATAAGGCAGCAAGGTATGAGTTATATAGATTGTGTATGGCGTTGATGCCAAAAACTTCATTATCGTAGGTGTTCATGCTTTTTGGGGATGAGGTTTGGAATGACTTGAAAATGAATGAGAATGAGGAATTCAGTTAAGAGGAAATAAGAAGAACGAAAAAGTGATGTTTTGAGTTTGTGTGGCTACATTAAAGGTTTGGTTATATTTATAGTGAAAATGTGTGAAGTGATGTGCATTACTTGAAAATGACTTGAAAATGACATACTAATCATATGAGAAAGTAATGATATAATTTATTCATTATAGAAAGTAAATAATTAAATACAATTGTTTCCCACTTTGACTGCCTATCTATCTATGTCCGCCAGTACCACAAGTTAGTCATCTTCGTTGTCGTTGCCATCGTCTTTGTTGTTGTGGTGGGAGAGTCTGCATGTCTTCATCTTCATCACTGTGTTATATTTCAATCGATTGTTGTTGCGGTTGAAAATCTATGGTCGGTCAATAAAAGTTTTCTGATGAAGAACCGTGTTGGTATGCAGACGGTGGAGTCATTGTCGAGGTTCCAAATAAATGCAAAGGACCGACACTAAATGTTGAAGGACCTATAGTGAACAGTGTTGTAGGTGGAAAATAACCGTAAGAGCTTCCAACCTAAGGATAGGATAATGTGGGTGAAATGTTTTTTGGGAAGCTTGGATATGGAGATGGATAGTGTAGATGATCATAAGACTTTTGTGGGTCATGATATGGTTATGGTGGACGGTATATAGGTGGTGGTGGAAATTGTTGTTCATAATCCATGTCATACTGTTCAATACAATGTTTAAGTTAGTTTATCAGGAAAAACAAACTTTCATAAATGCAAATCCAAAAATATTGTCGCACTTCTTCATCAGATGATTGTTCAATAGGGGCAACATAGCAGATGATATGAGTTATATACCATTGCATATACTCTGTATCGTTGTGCAGATGACCATTTTTGTTGAATGCAATTCCGTTAAATTCACGATTGTGGTAGTCATTCCATAATGCAATCCATTGTTTATGATGTTGTCGCCAATTCCAATCTGCGCGTCCTCTCATATGCTCTTTATGTATGTTAGGATGTCGGTAGGTGTACCAAATCGTATAAAGTAATAATAAATTGTAAGACTAAGTATCGTTTTCCAAGAGACTCACAACACTAAACAGTCATGTGATTACTCAACTAATTAAGACTTTTGAAGAACAATTTGGAATTTTGAATGCAAAAACAAGAAAGTAAATATGAATGCACATTTGATCAATTGAAGAAAAACACAAAGGTGAATGAATGATATTGTAATTATGAGATGAGTATGTTGTTGGGGATTATATTTCACCTAGTTTACTCTCATGCATATAAGAATTCATCTTCTTCATTAAATTGTTAATGTCACTTTCTAAAGTACTTAAAACCTGATCCCTCGGTGAAGAAAGCCTATCCTTAATTAGTAGACCACAATCTCTTGCATCCCTAATAATTAATTCTCCATTACGATTAGAAGCTTAAGATGACCAAACCTCCTATCCCCATCCCTGGGCAATATTTCTTTTGGGAGCAATTCTCCAGATCTAGGTTTCCCCGTATGTGTCCATATCACGAAAACCAATAATCATGTCATGAATGAGTTAAACATAACAAGCATAGAGCAAAGAAGAATAACCCTAACAATTGATGAAAGAAGCATAATTAAATTGGAATCAATTCAAATACATGAGAGTTCACGAGGTTACATCATCGCCCAACAACAAATTGAATTTAGTTCCCCCTTGTCATGGGGAAATTAGATGAACAATGGAATGAGAATGAAAGATAAACCCTAAAAACTGAAGAGGAGAGCTTCTGCATCCACTTTTGCCTCTAGAGAGTTGACGAAAATCTGAGTTTGTGTCAGTTCTGTCAAAAGATACTCTCTCTAGGTCGAGCAAATCCTTAAGTAGGGTTGAATTGGGCCATGGGCCAACGTTGACACCGCTCAGCGCCCCTACTTAGGGCGCCCAGGCGAGCTTGCGAGAGGATGGCGCTCAGTGCCCCAGGAAGGGTGCCCAGGTGTGAAACATTACAAGAAGATTGATGCTCAGTGCCCCAAAAAGGGCGCTCAGGCGTGACTGCGAGACTCATGCATTGAGGGCCCCAGAAAAGGGCGCCCAAGGGTCTTGCGACCTTTAACAACCTTCTTTTCTGGTGCTCTTTCTGTCCTTTCTAAGTTCCAACTTCTTGACATTTAACTCCTCTTCCAATTCATCCCAATTTCCTACAAAATCAAGGGAATTTAATGATAAAATCTTCAAGTATAAGCTCAACTCTCTTATTCATCAAATTAAGATAAAAACAAGAGAACAAACACGTTTTTAAGTCAAAAAGGGTTCATTTGTTATCAAAATTTACTCCCAAATAACGGTGAAATCAACCATTATCAATGTACGTCATCTAGATTCATTGGGGTTGACATGATAGTCTGTTGAAACCTAAATTGATGCATGACACGTTCCGATTGTTGGTATTCTACAATAGAAAAGCACTATTGCCCGACAAGTGGGGGCAGTTCGACTTTAATCATCCAACGAATCTCATCACGTATGTATGGAGTCCATATGAACTGAAATATTGGAATTATTGGTTACAATATTTATATATTTATTCCAAAACAAGAAACTTACAGAAACTAAATGTTCAATACCTGTCTGGGTGAGAGGTCGTCAAATTTTTGACGAAATTGTTGAATAGTAGTAGTGTCATGGAATATTGACTACGTGGTTAGACACCATCTTTTCGTCAATGGAAAAACAACACCGGTAACAATATCCTGGTCAGTGACTTCATGTATTTGTGGAGAAATACATGTAATTCTTTCCCAAACCCAACACTGTAACAATATCATGCACCCTCCTATATTGTCTTGATCGACCTTTGTACAATGATCAAGGGTACGATACAAGCAGGAAAGCACTGTAGATCCCCAGCTGTAGTTGGACACATTCTGCAAGTCAGCTAAAAGTGGGAGATATATCAAATGTACCATACTTGCAGATGTATCCGACATTACTATGCTGCCAATTATCGTCAACATATATGCTCTTGCGTATTATTGAATGACATCATCAGTGGCATCATGAGACAACTGTTAATGTATTATTTGTATGAAATCCATTACGTCTTTGTTGAAATTATATGTGGTTGTCTTGAAGACGTAGAAGGGACATATCGACTGAAAGATGATGTATGAAATTCATTACGTCTTTGTTTTTTGAATTAGATGTAAATAAAATAAAGAAGAAAGAATATCGACGGAGGTAGAACAAAGAAGAAAGAAAGAAGAAATTCTTCAATCCTTTGCACAACGTATATTATGTTTGTATGGTGCACAAAGCTTCCAGCCATTTATTCAGAATGAGTATTAATACCCCTGCACAATTTCACAAGATTGAATTGATGGAATGAAAAGAAGGAATTAATAAAGGTTGGTGAAATAGTCTTCGTAAGTGCATGCTTCAATAATGGCAAGGAAAGAAACAAAAGAAGAATGAATTATGTTTGGTGAAATAGTATTTGGTGTAGAGTATTGATTCCAACAAAATCATGCAGCCATGCAAAATGAATAAAAAGGCTACAAATAGATAAAGTACATCAAAACTTATTTATATTACATTATTATATAATTAAATTATGAAGTTATTTAATATAAATAAATAAATAAATAAATTTGATTCTTCTAATTTGATATTATTTCATTTAAATTTAATTTATTCAATTTTCTCACATTACACAATTATTTTTACACATTTTATTTAATAAAAACCATAATTTAATAAATAGAAATGATTCAAAATAATTAAAAAATGAAAAAAAAAAGTGAAAAGGGGTGCACGACTTCTTCACTTTTTTCATTTTTAATTAATTTAAATAATTTCTTTTTATTAAATTATGTGTTTAAATGTAATTAAATTAAATTATTTAAGTTTTTTAATATTATTAAATAAAAAAAATTGTACAACTATTTCATGTCATGTAAATTGTATATAATTAATTATTTATGTTTTCTATTTATAAATAAATAAATATAATTTATAGTCTTTAATATTTTTATAAATGAATATAATTTATTGAACAATTTTTACAACTAAATTTTATTATAGAAGTTAAAGGTCATGACTTTATCCGTAAAATGCCAATCAATATGAGTCATTGCATATATGCACCCTATGTTTAGCTAATTGTGTCAATGAACCGTAGTACTTGCCTAAAAGTCTACTTAGTGTGATATGCACCAAGTCAATTTCATATGTCATTATATATACTAGTTATTGTTCGCATTCAAATTCAACACTCTTCCTCCTGCTTCACATATTTTCAATCCAATCTTTTTACAAATCTTTCTATTTCTTGTGTCACAACCAGTAATTTGTAATGACATCGTGGAACTTCAGTGCATCTTCATAAACGCAAACCATGGACGACAACCTTTGATCTTAGATAATGTTGATGAATTAAGCACAAATGATGAATTGGATAACATAGTTGAAGATCAACACAATGAGGACGACCACATGACACAATCATCTCAACATCTCATTCCAGAGCTGTAGGAGCGTATGTAATTCAAATCGAAGGAGGAGATAGTTTCTGCAATAAAATAATATCACATCAACAACGGATATAAATACAACGTTGTTGAATCCAAGCCTAACAATATGCTATACGATGTCTGGAATACCATAACGGTTGTCAATGGCGTTTGAGGGCAGCCTATAGCAAAGTCCGTCAACATTGGGAAATCAAGAATATTGACGGACAACATACATGTTTCTCAACCATACTATCTCAAGATCATACAAATCTTGATAGTAATCACATTACCGTAATCATATCAAATTCTGTCAGGACAAACCCCTCCATTTCCATCAAAAGTTTGATTGCAGATATTAAAAATCGGTTTGGATATTCTATGTCATACAGAGAAGCTTGGATGGCAAAACAAAAGGCTCTTGCTATGGGGTTTGGTGACTGGGAAGATTCTTATAACCATCTTCCCAAGTGGTTACATGCTCAAAGATGCAAATCCTTGTACAATTTTGCAATGCACTAGTTCTCCAGTGGAGATTGATGGACAACCTGACAATAATTGTTACGTTATGGAAAGAGTTTTCTGGTCTTTCGATCCTTGCATACAAGGATTCAAATATTGTAAACTCATTCTCCAAGTGGATAGAACCTTTCTAACAGGGAAATATAATGGAACTTTGCTCACCGCCATCGCTTAGGATGACAATAGAAATCTTTTTCCATTGGCATCATGTAGAAGGTGAAATAAAGGATGCCATGATATGGTTCTTTCAACAACTTCGAGAACATGTTAGCCCTCAACAAAATATTTGCATCATCACTGATAGAGGAAAGAGTATCCTATCAGCCTTAAGATCAGAAGAAGTTGGTTGGGAAGAAGATGGTTTGAACTCTGTTTATTGCATACGTCATCTAGCCTCCAACTTCAACAACAAATTCAAAAATCAGAAACACAATTCATTAATTTAGTTACTACTATAATAAATTTTACTATCAATTTATAGTTTAAATTTTGTAAACAAAATACTTTGATTTTTTATTTTATTACATGCTTATAGCTTACGAGGTCAAGCAACCCATTGTGACGGCAAAACTTACTGCAATGAGAGACCAATACCCCCAACAAGTTGCTTGGATAGATAAAATTTCATTAAAAAAATTATCTGAAGCTTTTGATGGAGGGAGAAGATATGGACATATGACTACTAATCTTGCTGAGTGCATGAACTCCATTTTAAAGGGAGAACGTTCATTACCAATATGTGCTCTATCAAAACAACATTTGGGAGGACAATATCATGGTTTGTTGAACGAGGCTTAAAAGCATAGTACATGCTACAAGCAGGCCACCAATATCCTGAAGAAATCAGCGACATTATTAGAAAAAATCAACAACAATCCGCATTTTGTCATGTTCATCGCTACAATCGTAAAAATTCTGAATTTGATATTCAGGAAATTTCAACACCTCACCAATATCGCCCACATCCAATTTTGTATAATGTCAGGCTAAATGAATGGTGGTGTGATTGTGGTCACTTCCCTACTCGTCTTCCATGTCATCATGTCATTGTCGTTTGTGCATATTCCTATATACCACTAATCCAATATATCGATCAAGTGTACACTCTTAACAACATTTACAAGGCATACGAAGTACAATATCACCCCATCCAAAATGAAGATTATTGGTGTGCATATACTGGTCCAAACTTTATACTAGATCCTTAAATGCGACGCAAGGCATCTGGAAGACCAATTACGACTAGAACTCGTAATGAGATGGATCAATCAACTTCAGATCACCTGAAAAAATGCTCTTACTGCTGCAACGAAGGTCATCATAGGGGAACTTGTCCATTTTGTCAATAGTTTTTTTATTAAACTAACCATTTTGTAATCCCTTCACTAATTAATAAAAAACTATTACTATTTCTTATAAATTTTGTTTTAGGGTTTTATTTTTGTTTTTGGATTCAAATAATTATTATGACAATTTCTTTTTTGTGTAACACATTCAACAAAACAAAAATGTTAAATAATAACATTAAGTTAATAATTAAACAGGAATAAGAAAAGACATAGACCATACCTACATAAATTGTCAGCAACCATTAAAACACAACATATAATCCTTTGGTAATCGATTACATCATGGTGATAATCGATTACTAGAGAGTTTTTAGACATATAACTTGCTGGTAATTGATTACAACCATGGGATAACTGATTACCAGAGACATTTTAGCTTATATAAGGTGAAGCCGTGCCCCCTACACGACTTCAGCACGTTGTAATAGAGTACAATGCTTGATAATTGATTACA
The DNA here is from genome assembly GCF_029865625.1 of Vigna umbellata. Classification (NCBI taxonomy): domain Eukaryota; kingdom Viridiplantae; phylum Streptophyta; class Magnoliopsida; order Fabales; family Fabaceae; genus Vigna; species Vigna umbellata. The sequence goes on from NC_142175.1 coordinate 6,164,442, forward strand.
ACACCCTAAAGTCGTTTTTGGGGTGCACAACTTCACTCTTGGTCAATGTAGTAGGGTGAAGTCGTGTAGGAGGGACACAACTTCTTCATTTGAAGTTGTCTGGGTCCCTCACAACTTGCCTGGGCCCCCTACAACTTGCCTAGTTTTGTAATTTAAATTTTTTTTGCCTTGATCTGTAATTCCTTCTTCAAATTTGCCTATATACGTACAAAAACCCCCATTCCTCCTAACACAGCCCATAATATCTCTTCAAATATTTTCTATTAACACTGACCTACAATTCCTCCTAGGTTTATATCATTTTTCCTAAAAAAACTAAAGTTTAAAGATGCAAAACGGTGAGTTTAAGGTAGAGCTGTCAAAATGGGTCACAACCCGCGGGCCAACCCGACCCACCACGGGTTTGAGCTGGGTTGGGTTTGAAAATATTGTATTTTTTTTATGCGGGTCAGATTTCAACCCGACTCATTTAAACCCGGCTATGCGGGTTGAACCCGTGGTGCCTGGTTGGCCCACCAACCCACCTACCTAATTTTATTTTATTAAAATTTAATTTTAATTTTATAAAAAATATTTATTATTTTGTTTTTGCTTGAAAAAATTATTTAAGTTCCTTATTTTCAAAATTAATTAAACACCCATGTTGGGAGTGAAATTTGGGAGTGAAATTTGTTTAGATTTGAATTATAGAAAGTTTGTAATTTTTTTTACTTTAAAAAAAATTGTAATTAAGTGAGCCAGTGAGCCAACCCGTTTACCCACCAACCCGTGATTGGTCGGGTGGAGTTCAAATTTTTCTGGCTTGCTAATAAATGAGCCGAGTTGGGTTGTCTCACTAAGTGACCAACCCGTGGTGGACCGGTTTGGATCGAGCCGGGTGACCCGTTTTGACAGCTCTAGTTTAAGGGTATGTAGGTATACCCCCTAAACCATGCAAAGCAAATATATTCCGATGCCTCAAAGGTTTATTTCCTCTACCCACCAAGATGTATACCATGTAGAGGAATGAAATACAATAAACATGCCACGTCCTGACTATTTACATACGAATAAAAGAAATAATTAAAGGATCCTCCCTCTTAAGTCATGTACAACTCTTAACCCATACTAAAATATGTAAGTCCAACCTATATACTTACCACACAAAACAAAGAAAATATTATACCATGCTAATGAATAAAATGTGACTCTCTCCATAAAAACATGTAAGGGTTACATTCATGCAATTAAAATAATTTCTTTCTCATGCATGGCCAAAAAGTTAGAGGAAGAAATTAAAATGCCCCAAGAAAAATGATGGGAACAATTAAGTTCCTTTTCGATCACACACATACTAGCAACCCAGCTTGGGCGCCTCATATTAAGCATAAGAGAAGGGAAAAATAAAAGCCTCTATTTTTAAGGCAATAACAGGAATGGAAACCAAGAGCAGTGAGAGGAAAGGAAATTTGCACCAACACGTTAACTATTAGAATGGTATTATCATGCTGATGTTATAATGCAAATATAAATATTTAAATACTTCTTCAACCCAATTTGAAATTTAAAATAATTATAAATTAATTTTCATAAACTTCTAAATACTTTTCTCACCCAATACCATATAAATATTTATATTTTTTGAAATATAAAAATAAATATAAAATTTTATTTTATTTTATTCGATTCTTACATTCTTCCCAACTCAAAAACATTTTCGTCCTCAAAACTCAACTAAGTGCAAGTATTGGGAAGAAGTCAAGAGTAACCCTCTGAATATCCCACCACTCACAGTTCTCTCCCACAAAGTTGTCTAATTTCTATCCAGTCCCAAACTTACTCCAAACTAATATATCCATGTTACTTAGCGAAATATACAATCAAACAATATAGGCATCTTTTAAATAGCTCAAATAACATCACACAAATTCTATTATCCCATATACAACCCCACCACTTAGTAACATCCAACAAACATTGTGAAAGCTAACACTAGACCTTGCAAACAACATACCATAAGCTACAAGGTTACACAACAAAACCAAACACCACAACAATCAAAATATAAAATACATAATACTTCACACTTGAGAGGAACACAATTAAAGCTAGACGAGCTCACTCCCCCAAAAGCCCCAAAAGGTTTTTCGAAAACCAAGCTCTGATACCAAATGTAAAACCCCGATTTTTGAGATGGCACGAGTTATTAAAAATCGGTAAAATTCAAAATTATCATAACGAGAAAAGGTACTTAAAAAAAAAACATATCCAACTACATTATTTCGAGTAATAAAAAATAACGAAGGAAATACTTTAATTATATTGTCTTAACTTGTAAAACAAAACAACTTTAGATGAATCCCAGGGTTATTCCCCATCCTCTCTCGAGTCAATCACACCTCTGGAACATCTGTAACATTATTTGCTCACGTATAACACATTATTCTATCATCGTCGATAATTTCATTTACAAACACACAAAATTAAACATGTGTGGGGTAAGCTGTCGATAAAATAATCATAACAACAAGATACATACATACTTATTATATCAACCATAATCAAACACACAACAAGATACATGCTGATAACGGTTGAAAAACCGTTATTTTTGTACTTAATTTTGATACTAAACACACCCAATTTGACTTAGAAACTTGCTTTAACTCATGTTTTTGCTTTAGTTTTGTGAATAAGAGAGTTGAAGGTGAATTTAATGGTTTTGTGCTAGATTCCCTTGATTTTGTAGGCTATTGGAATGATTTGAAAGAAGAGTTAAAGTACCAAATGGTTGGAATGCAGAAAAGTCAACCAAAATGCATAAAAAGTCAACCAGAGTGTAGAAAAGTCAACCAGAATGCAGAAAAGTCAACCAGAATGCAGAAAAGTCAACTAAAGTGCAGAAAAGTCAACCAGAGTGCAGGAAGAGTTGCGCTTAGCGTCAGTTTAGAGGTGAAAAATCACTGTTTCGCGCTTGAGCGTCAACGTTGAGGGTCATTCTGAGTGTCGCACTTATCGTTGAGCGCCGAAACTGCTGCTGAGCGTTGTTTAATTGGGCTTGGACCATTTTTCTGTATTTTTAATAAACTATATAAGGGTTTAGTCGACCTAAGGTTGATATCTTTGGATAGAGAGAGGAGAAAATACACTCCTTTCACCCCTTAGAGGCGGATTTTGGATGCGGAAGCTTTGATCTTCAACTTTTAGGGTTCTATCTTTCATTCTTTTCATTACTTTCATCTAGTTTCACCATGTGTATGGTGAACTAAACTTCCATTGTTGTTGGGGAAACAATGTAATCCTTTGAAACTCTCATGTATTGAATTGATTTTTGATTATATATGCTTTACTTCATTAATTGTTAGGGTTTTTCCTCTATACTCTATGCATGCTTTGTTTAACTCATTCAATTGCATGATTATTGATTTTTTCGATATGGACACATACAGGGAAGTCTAGAACTGGGGAAACTCTCCCGGAAGCAATATTACCTAGACATAGGAATAGGAGGATCGATTGCCTTTAAGCTTCTGTGCGATTGTAATGGATGATTAATTGCTAGGGAGACAAGACATTGTAAACTAGTAATTAGGATTAGACTTTCTTCACTGAGTCATCGGGTTTAAGGTAAATTAGAAAGTGGTATTAACATTAATGAAGAAAGATGAATTCATGAATACATGAGAGTGGATAGGATAAGTCGGAAACCCCAACAACATAATAATTCCATATTTTACCTCAATCACTTTTGCATCTTTCAGTCCAATTGATCAAAACTTGCATTCATATTTATTTTCTTCAATTCAAACACAATAATTTCGTTTACAAGTCTAATTTAATCAAGAAATCACATAACTGTCTAGGCCGTGAGTCCTTTGGGAAACGATACTTGGTCTTACCATTTATTATTACTTGATACGATTTGGTACACTTGCCGAAGTGTTAACAAGTTTTTATTCTAATGATATTAACTATCATCAAACACCCCATACACAGTATAATAACAATAAGATTCCTAATCCTCTAACAAACAATTCAATCATACTGAATTACTTGATTCTCGATCCCTAATCCTTGAACTTCGATCATCGATCCTTGATCTCTAACCCTTGATGTCATCACTAACATCTCACACATAGACCCTTGGCCTATCCACTCATTAGCACCCATGCTAACTACGTACTATAACCATTATAGTAACACCATTATAAACATAACACAACCTGGAGCATCTCAAGTACTATGATCATCATCATAGATACACCACCATCGAGACTATCCTAGTCATGAACAACACCATGAACATCATCGTACCATAATACCATAATGGAAAGAATCTGTCTCACTCCTATATCCTACCTTAACGACTGTAGCCGCTTCTACAGTCCACATGTAGCCTCCCCTATAGAACATCTTTAGCCCGCCCTACAGATCATCTCCTTCCAATGCACACAATGTAAAAGGAAGCACATATCCGTAGATAGAATCAGGATTTATGAGATACAACAAGTAGACTTATCCTTTACTCTCACACTCATCAATCACATACTTAGGTACATCCCAACACTTACTCATACTCCACTCTCAACCACAAGTCAAATTGACTCTAAACATAACCACTAACCTCAATCTTTGATTATCATCATGTTCCATAACTCTTCAGGCCTTGTTCACGGTCATTCTTACTCAAATTCACCATTTTCACCATAATGCAGTGTGATAATTGATTATCACTTAAGATAATCGATTATCTCAATGAAATTTACTTAGAAACATCACGCAAGAAGAGATAATCGATTATCATCCCAGATAATCGATTATTCCCGAAACCACACTCCGAACCAACACATAGATAATCGATTATAACTAATGATAATCAATTATTGCCGAATCGAAACACATCCTGGACATGATTCAAGCATTCAAACATATATACATCAATCCCAGATCACGTAGAAACATAGTTAAAACATGATACACGCATTTAAGCATCACATACCCATGTAAACATACTCAAACACATATAATAGATCACTTGAATCGTCCATATCCAATCATTGAGATGTTATACCCCCAATAATAAGGCGCAAAAGATTCTTCGATAAAAATGCCAAATAGGGTTTTCAATAAGCCAAACTAACTAAGCAAAGTACTTACAAATGAGAACTAAGAAGATAAAGTTCTCCCACACTAGAGCTTCAATTGACGATCCGAACGGCCAGAATGAAGAACCAAACGTCTGGAATCCACTGTCCAAAAATCAGCTCGATCAAATGGTGAATGACTTCACAATGATGAAAACATGAGTTCAGATTTTATGAAATATTCCAAAACAAAGCTGTTGATGTGAGGCAATTTTCTCCTAAAATAGACCTTCGATTAACGATTCAAATGGTCAGAATGAAGAACCTTACGCCTGGAACTCATTGTCAAAAATTAGCCCGTTCTAACGGTGAACGACTTTACAACGATGGAAACACCAGTGCAAGTTTTATATTATGCGGGAATGACTTCTTCTCTTCCTTTCTCTCTCACTTGGCTTTTCTCTCTCCTCAAATGACTCCAGTGTTCCTTACTAATCTGAACCATCTCCACTAAAACAAAGTGAGACATAATGATTCATATTATTTGGTCTATTCTCGACATATAAAGAGAGCCCCATAACCCAAAACTTACAACATATATTTGAATGGAAACCCCCAAACATCATAATTTTGTTCTCCCTTAGCATCAAAACCTTTATTGGGATACCCCAACAAAACATACATAATACATTCATAGGAAAAAGTCATCACAAATATTACATAAATCCTATGCCCATTCATATACAAACTCTTACCCAACAATAACCACAAATAATTATAATCATATACACATGTATCAAAACAAGGATTACCAATCAAGATAATCAAGAACACATATAACATACAACCGTAAACAAACAAATGTAAGCTTCCCGATACCTTGACCAATCATAAGGCTTTATCTTCAACCCTAAAATACCACGAATCTTCCTTTACATTAAGATTTTCTTGTCGTTCTCTCTCATCTACTCCCAAAACACCCATCTCCTCTCTTCCTCTATTTTCTCTCTTTAATTTAGAGTTTCTAGGGTTTCTAAACACCAAACCACCCCTTAATTAATTTCTACACCAATTAAATAAAGATAAAAGACTCCTTTGATCCTAGGAAAAAATATAAAAATAAAGAAATAACATAACAATTATGTTCTAACAAAAGTATATAGTCAAAAACACTAATTTTTAAACAAAAACTTAAAGTCTCAATATTACTTTATTTTTAAAATCCTTATTTTATGATATCTGACATTTTTCACAAAAAGACTTTTTTTAGACAAGTAAAGAATGTACGAACTTAAAACAAGTGTCTAAGGTCTGGATTAAAATGTTTTCATTAGTTGAATTTAAAAATAACACTAGTGCAGAAAGGGCTTTAGATGTTTGTTCTTTTGGCTTTTTGACGTCTGACCTGTACCCGACGTCTTTGTGTGTGACGTTAGTCAGACGTCCGTTGTGTCAGGCCCGACGTCTAGTCAAACGTCCGTTGTGTCAGGCCCGACGTCTATATAGACGTCCGAGGTACACTCCTCGACGTCTGACTAGACGTCCAGGCACCCCCCCGACGTCTATAAAGACGTCCGATGAAGCCACCCCAGACGTTTATATGCCTGAAACGGGTTGTTTAGGGATTAGGGGTTTAGACATCGGTTTATGCACTGCCAGACGTCTATAGACGTCCGTCAGTGCACTAACCTACGTCTACTGGGCATTTTTTTTTAAAAAATTAATTTATTTTTGCATTAAAACCACACCTGAAAAGCAGAAAATTGTCCCAGAACAATATAGTATAGTATATATGCGTTTCATATAAAGAAAGTTCTACTTAATGTACAAAATAATCCAATACCAAAACTATCAAGATATAAACTTAAACTAAAACTAAGCAATGTTCAACAACAAATAAAATTGTTCCTAACTCCATCTTTGCAGAAGATAAGTTGTCTACTCCTGCTTTATCTGCCTAATTGTGTCCTCTGGTATATGAGATGTACTCTTCAAGCGCTGCAAAATTGAAGAAAGATTCATTATGGTTTCATATATGTTTAAAGATGAATTTGATTTGTAATGTATTCAAGGTATGCATCATTACCTCATTCCAGTCATCTGTAATGACAGCTCGAATGATGGTCTTAATCCAACACATGACATAGAAGCCACATTCCCATGAATCCTGCTGCTGGTTACACTAAAATGACAAACTAAATAGTCAAGAATTTAGATCATTCAATAACATAGAAAATGAATTAGAACTATAAATGACTTACAACCTTTGGATATAAAATTTGAACTAGTTGACCTCGAGATTTACCAATAACTCTGTACAGATTGAAAACACAAAGTAAAATTATCATAACTATATTTATCATAAAAGTTTAAGGTGAACATCAAAATCAAAGTCATTTTTGGAGAAACACTTACCCTTGAAGCATGGTTCCCAAGTCATTTTTCATCTTCGTGTGCAACTAACAACCATATAATTTTACATTGTTTAGGAATGATGACCATCAGCTGCCAGTGCGAACTATCACGAAGGACAAGTAGTTATTTAACTAAGTAATTAAGGAAACTTTAATAATGAACTTTTACATATAACAACACCTACCCATCAATGTATGACACAATGTATACGTCTCTTTTTGACTCATCCATCCATGTTTACAAATAATGTTGTCTGTTTTCAAGTGTGTTACTAGAAGGTTGAATGGTATAAGGTTCAACAATCCGTACATGGAAGACCGACCTTGGTCTACAACGATTGTGTCCATGTACCTAAAACAACAAGTTAAGTTGTTAGAAACTATAAGAATCAAACAAAAAGAAATATGGAAGACAAAATTAACTATCTTACATGCACCACAATTGAATGATGGAAATATTCAACATCCTGTCTCCCTCAATCACCTCCAATGCATCAGGCAATGTGATATATACTGACACATGGGGGGCAGACCAAATACTCTCAAATCCCAGTATAGTTCTAATGGTGCTTTCTTCAACCTGGGTAATCTTGTCATTAGCTTTGATAGAGGATCATCCTCCGCTTCAGCCATGTCATCATCTTCATGTATGACTTTATCATGAATTGGTGCTTCTAAGGACGTGTGAACTGAAGATAAGAATTTCATCAAAGAGTTATCAACAAATATTTTTAAACTTAACATAGAAATACTAATAACAAAGACATTATACATGTGGAGTAGCAATGTGTGACATGATCAATGCTCTAGGCCAGGCTATAAATGATCCTATGGCCTCCCCCACAAAATTAATTTCTGGAGTGGGTATAGGTACCTGAGCCTGGGGATCCCGAATCTCGTCAATCGTCACACGCACGTGGTGGGGTAATATGGGAACACCATGAATAGTCTGCCCTCCTTCAAGCACTCGTCCGACAGCCACAATGCATGGGAGATCCCCATCAACCAACAGCTCATATTGAAGCTATACTGAGTAAGTTCTACAGCAGAACATGATCCTCTAGTGTTGACACGAGGTGGTGTGGGAGTTTCAACGGGCCCCGTGTTGCCCTATGTCATGGAATGCAGCTTCTCTTCAAGCGCTCTTTGTATTTCTTTTTGTTCTTGTAGCTGCTCCATGAATCGTTGCTCCATTGATCTCATGCTTTGGTTGAGTCTTTCCTCCCACTGAAGATCCATCTGTCTTAGTGCCTCTTGACTCATTGATTGAGTGGTTTTCTGTGTAGGGCCAAAGTAGTCACGAAGACCAATCGCCCCAGGAACTCCACGTACACGTCCTGGGTGCTCGGGCTTTCCAATGGTCATTGTTAGAATGTCGTCCCTACCTTGGCCAACAAATGTTCCCTGAGTCTGCTGCTGAACCAACTCATCCTGCACATAAAAAAATCAAGTTACTTAGAAGACATGCTATGATAGATACACAATCAAACCATGTTTAGAATTTGAACTTACAATTCTTTATGAGATCAAGGTAGCTGAGGAAGATGTCATGTTCCCATCAGATTTAGTCCGAGCAGCCTTCCACAGCTCGTACCTAGCAGGTGCAGGTGCTAGGTCCGGCGACTCAAATCCCAAGGCATCCGCTCTAGACTTTCTAATTTTTTTTCCAGTTTTGCATAACCACCTCGTGATAACAAATGTGGTGCATCGTTTAGTCGTTGTCTTTCTTGGGCGGCTAACCTTTTACCCTGTGAAACCATGTATATAAATAAGTGTAAAATCATAAGAACTCAATGAAAGACTTTTCAGATGTTAAGAAACAAACCTTCCATTCTTCAGACTCTCTAGATGCACAAAACTGTATCCACTCCTCCTCTGTGAAGGTATACTGCTGACATGGATTTTCATGTTGTCTGTCTCCAAAGACATATAGTCGTGTTAGCCTTGTCTTGAAATCCCTCCATCTTATCGCTATATGCGATAACACTTTCTTTCTAATTTGTATTGTGTTTGGAATATCATAATGTTGCTATTTAAAACAAAAAAACATGTTATTGATTTGAAAAGATGAAAGAAATAAGTATACCAAAATTCTTTTAAGTAAACATACCTGAATATCTTGCCATAAGAGGTTCTTGTCGACCTTTGGGACGTCATCCCAAGTTGCATGAAGGATAGAGACATGGCTTTTTGCTAACTTACCCAGATAACTTCTAAACCTATCAGCATTTGGCCCTGATGCCTGACCTGATCTGGGGTCAATGTCAACATGTCTCCTCTGCCCATCAACGCGTCCGGATGTCACATCTGCCAATCATGTGACGCCTTGACCACGTCTGGTCTGTCCCGATCCTGAGTCTGAGGCCGACATACCTGAAAAATTATACAAGGTTAGTAATAATTCAATTATGATGAACATGAATATAAAGTCAATACAAAAAATATCACAACCTATTAAGATATTGTTTTCTCCCAAATCCCTTCATTGTGATCACTACGAATTGCCTGGATGACATCGGCAACGTCATCAACTGGGTCTTCAATGGGTCTAGATGCAATAGATGTTGTCTCAAGTATATCAAGAGAATCGTCATCATCATGTCCATGCATGTTTTTTCCTTCTAAAACCACTGACCATTTTTTATTCGCTGCATCATTTACGTAAAATATTTGTCTTGCTTTACTAGCCATGATAAATGGTTCATCAGTTTAATTCATCTTGTTCAAGTCTACCAATGTGAAACCAAAGTCATCTGTCATGACACCAGAATTTATATCAACCCATTTACACTTGAAAACTGGGACTCTAAAAGTGACATAATCAACTTCCCATATTTCTTGTATTATTCCAAAATAACTCGGATGCTGTGATTGAATTTTTGTCTTTAGAACTAGCAAAGTGCACAGCCTCAGCTTGTAGTGTGACGCCACTATTTTGAACTCTACTTTTGTAATCTTCTACCTTTGTCTGAAAAGAAATATTGTTTATAGTATCCACCATATGTAATGACATCTGCGTTCGGTCCACGAGATAACCTCAACAAACTTTTAGAAACATGTGGAGTCGCATAAATCTTTTTCTTAAACCATTGTAAGAAGGTTTTCACATGTTCATTAAGATGCCATTTTTCACTCATTCTTGGGTTTGCTGTCTTTATTTCATTAATGTGGTCAGAAATGTAAGGAATCACATCAATAGTGTTGTTTAAGATGTACAAATGAGCTTGGTCAACTTCTTTTCTACTAACACTTTGAATTCTCACACCTCGAACACCCTTACCTTCACACTTTCCTTCATGTCTGCTCTTGGGAAGACCCACTGGTTCACAAGATGGCATATAACTTGAACAAAATTCAATGGCTTCCTCTGCAACTATCGCTCTATGATTAAAGCTTCTGGTCTATACTGATTCTTGACATATCCCTTTAAGATCTTCATGTATCTTTCAACTGGGTACATCCACCTTAAGAAGACCGACCCACATATTCAAATTTCTCTGACTAGATGAACAATCAAATGTACCATGATATCAAAAAAAGAAGGTGGAAAATACATCTCCAATTGACATAGTAGTCTTATTCCTTCATTTTCCAATTCATCTAAACCTCGAGGGTCAACAACTTTCTTGCAAATGGCATTAAAGAACAAACTCAGACGTGTCAGAATACCCCTAACAGAAGGAGGTAATATGCCTCGAATAACAACAGGTAACAATTGTTGCATCAATACATGACAATTGTGAGACTTTAAACCAACTACTTTAACTCTTGCATAGAAACAAAGTTACTAGTATTTGAAGAATAACCTTGTGGAACCTTCACACTTCTTAAACAGTTACAAAAACTTTGTTTTTCTTTTTTAGAAAGTGTGTGACAGGCTTGGGGCAGATAGGTGCGTCTTCCTATTATCTGTGGATGTAACTCAGATCGGATTCCCATGTCAGCCAAATCTTGTCGTGCTTTTATTCCGTCTTTGCTCTTCCCTTTGACGTTTAATAAAGTTTCGATGACACTGTCACAAACATTTTTTTCAACGTGCATCACATCAATACAATGTCTAACATCAAGTTGACACCAATATGGAAGCTTAAAAAATATTGATCGTTTCTTCCAATTTTTTTTTTGAAAGGGTACTTTTATGATGTTTTCCAAACACAATGTCAATGTTTTTGACTTGGTGTTACACCTCTTCACCATTCCGGGGTCTGCACACAACCTCATCCTTAGCACTTCCATTAAATGCTTTTTTCAATCTACGATAAGGGTGATTACGAGGAAGGAATTTTCGATGTCTTGTATATATCGTCTTCTGTCCATGCTTCAATTGAAGGTAACTAGTGTTTTCTTCACATATGGGACATGAAAAATGACCTTTAACACTATAACCGCTCAAGTTTCCATACGTTGGGAAATCATTTATAGTGCAAAACAACATTACACGCAAACGAAATTGTTCCTGAACATGTGAATCAAACACGTCGACCCCTTCTTCCCACAACAATTTCAAATCATCAATTAAAGGTTTTAAGTAAACATCAATGTCATTTCCAGGTTGCCTAGGACCCGATATCATCATGGACAACATCACAGATTTTCTCTTCATGCACAACATAAGAGAAAGATTGTAAATCATCAACATAACTGGCCATGAACTGCGTTTGCTACTTAAGTTTCCATAAGGATTCATACCATCAGTTGCAAGTGCAAGTCTTAAGTTTCTTGGATCTGCACCAAATTCTGGAAATTTTTCATCAATCTTTTTCCATTCAGGTGAAACAGCAGGGTGTCGAAGAAGATTATCGCACTTTCTTTCGTCAAAGTGTCATTTAAGGTTCTTTGCATCTTCTTTAACAGAAAACATACGTTTGAACCTAGGTATTATAGGCAAATACCACATCACCTTAGCAGGTGCACCATCATTACCTTCATCAACAATGTTTCTGTCAGATTTCTTTTTAAAACGGGATAAACCACATGTTGGACAATACTTTAGCGAAGCAAACTCCTTTGTGTACAAAACACAATCATTAGGACAAGCATGTATCCTTTGATATTCAAGACCCATTGGACATAAATTTTTTTTTGCCTCGTAATTATGAATAGGTAGAGTATTATTTTCTGGAAGCATCTCCTTCAACAACTCCAACAACTCGGTGAAACTTTTATCGGTCCATTCATTCTTTGCTTTTAAACTAAACAACTTTAAAGTTGCAGACAGACGTGTAAAGTTCGAGCATCCGGGGAACAACAGTTGCTCTGAATCATTTATAAGAGAATCATACAAATTAGCTCTTCCAAAATTATCTTCACCGACATCACGTATCATGTCCTCTAAATGATCACTCATCCATTCTTCCACATAATCTATTCCTCGTGACGTGGTAGGCTGGTCCAGTACTTCTCCATGCCAAGTCCAAACGGTATAAGTCCTCATGATGCCGAACATGAATAGATGGTCACGCACATTGCCTAAGTCTTGCCGTATTTGATTAAGACAACGCACACAAGGACAAAAATATGTCCCATTCACAGACTTAGCATTTTGTTCAACGTATTGCAAGAACTCTGAAACACCCTTATCATATTCTTCATTGATGCGACGTTCATTCATCCAGCTTCGATCCATTCTATGTTCGTAAAATCATCAGTTTAAGTTTTTAACTCTCACAAGGTTAGGCCCTTCCCATTAAAAAAAATTATTTTTCATAATTTTCTAAGACACGTGCAAAGAAGTCTACATCATAAATTTGATAAGATTTCGACAGCATTTCGCATTGGTCTCCGAAATACACGAAATGAGAGTAGTCAACGATGACCACAATCAAATATGCATCCGGAGAATAACACAAATACTCAACCGAAATTTTATCAATCTTTTCCATAAACTCCAATTTACATGTTATTGCAAATTATGAAAATTAATTTTCTCAAACTATCCAATCGGACAATTCAAAATTTAACACAAACGATTAAAAGATTAATCGTTTGTGTTAAATTTCAAACGGGAACTAAGTGTCACTCAATGATTTGATACTTATAATCTAACATGACAATTATAATAACACAACTAATACATGCATATTCAAAAGCCAATAACACATGCAGACCTTAAAGTCAAAAGCATGCATACACAAAACCCAATAACATGCATACAAAAAAATTATCAACGAAGAAGCTAACCTGAAAAGCAGATTCCAAATGAAATGGAGGGAAATCGAGGAGTGCACAACCTAAAACGTAGGCCAAAAACAGTCAAACACGCCGCCCAAGAACACGCAATAAACTACACCAAAATGCACCGAAAACGATTTTAAATCGATTTAAATTGAAGATATTTCATCACAGAACAATTTAATCAGATTAAAAGTAAATTTAAACGGTCCAAAAGAGAGAAAACGCACCTGGAAATGCAATGCCGCAGAGTGAAATCGCGGGGAAGACGATGAACAGTGAGCGTAAATCCTTGCGGGTTCGCATTTTAGTATAAATGGCACTAGACGTCCGATACTGGAGGGCCCCGACGTTTATAATATTATAGACGTCCTGGCCATAACTAATATGATGTGTTTTGGATTTAAATATTGATATTCGCGGGGGGTTTAGACGTCCGTTGGAGGGGCCCCAACGTGTATAATATTATAGACGTCGGGACCCCTCCAACACAAACGTTTAAGAGGCTGAAACAATTTACTCTTCAACTACCCTGTCAGTCGCTTATACGTCCGTTGTGGAGGCCCCGACGTCTACAATATTATAGACGTCGGGGACCCGTCACAACGGACGTCTACAGTCAAACTTATTTACAAAAATGTCACCGGTCAATTATTTACGTTGGTGTTTTCGTGGACGGACGTCTATTGGGTGACGTGAAAGACAAATTTCGCACTAGTGTAAACTACGTTTGAAGAAAAGAAGTGTTAAAATAGTTTTAAAATTTTTATAATCATTTTATGATCAATAGTCCTGTTAGTATAACAAATCTTGCTATATTTGTTTTTCATCATAAAACAATTTATAATTATATAATAATTTTGTTTTATTAATTTTATTTACATTTTTTATTAATGGTTAAAATAATTGATGATGTTCTTGTATGGGGTCGTCTCACCGTCCTCTCTCGCGTTGGTCAAAGTCCGTTCGTCCTGTACTCCTGGGAGGGTACCTGTTAAAGGTGCTCCGAAGCTTAAGTCAGTAAAAGTCCGATCGGTTGTTTAAGTACTACAATAAATGCTTAATTAATGAATTTTCCTACCTCTTACCTTTGACTTGTATTTATAGTTTTGGTCATGGGCCTAGGATTAGTAGGACCTTAATCACGGCCAAATTCCGAGCCCAACCCTCTAATCGGTGTTTTACCTTAATCACCTCTACAGACATACCTGTTACAAGTCTTGCCGAGTCTTGTCGAATGTCCCATGTGTTCTTTCCGTGACCGTCCGGGGGTCATTTGGTACATCAGGCCCCCGAAGCCCTAGACAACTAGTTGTCGTTGGGTTTTATAGTAACGAGTGACCGGTCGACACTTTTTGAATTTGAGTTTGAGTGGGAAAACACGTGTCGTACTATCGTAGGCCGTTTGTCTCGAGTAGTGGGATCGTCGTTTGATCTGAGCCGTAGATCGTGCCAGATTTGGACGGTGGATGTGGATCAGCGGTTTAAAATTTTTTGCTATAAATAGGAGCGTGGGACTCAGTCACTTTCAAACACACTCTTTTTCTTCTATTGTTGTTGTTCGGCTAAAAATTCTTTTTCCAAGGTAATTAATAAATGTCTACTGTTAGTGTTTCTTCTTCCGATGAGTCGATGGGCAAGGGAGGCGGGGAGTCATCCGACGGGAGCAGGTCGTCGTCTCCCAGCTCGGTGTCTTCGTCTTATCTTGAAAGGCCCGAGCCAGAGGGGGGATCGGGGCCGAAGTCTCCCGCGGGTGGTAGCGAGAGGGTTATAAACAGGATATCGCTCTTCCTTCTTCAGGGGGTGTCGTCATAGATGATGAATGGGCAGAACCGGCCGGCGGGTGGCCCGTGATTGGGGGATACGACTGGGCTTCTCACGAAGTGGGGTCCTATGAGTCCGACTTCTCTACCTAGGAGGAACAGTGGTTGTCGGTGTAGCGATCGTACATAATGAGGGAAGGAGAAGACACCCGTTTGATCCACCTCGGCGTTAGTCACCTTAACGAGCGAGTCTTTCACGGAAAGGGGACTCATACTGAAGACTTTTTCTTTGTATATACGTATTTGTTCAACGAGATGTTCATTCGGGTGCCATTCACTGCATTCCAGTCCGCCGTGCTTCAAAGGCTGAACGTCACTCCCTCTCAACTACATTCGAACAGTTGGGCCTATATTCAAGCGTTTGTGGCAATGTGTTCGGCGCTAGCCATTACCCCCACTGTTTCCGTCTTTCTCCACTACTTTAACGTTTGGCCTATTGCCAAGCGGGGCTGGGGCTCTCTAACCTCCGTCCACGACTGCTACCTGTTCAAGTCGTACTCGAAGTCCTCCAAAAATTTCAAACATCGCTTCTTCAAAGTAATAATCAAAGAAAGCGGTCGTTCCCAGTTTCACACCGAAGCGGGCAGTCCCATGTTCCCCTTTTATTGGATGAGGGACCCTGCCAAGATAAATGTCGTGCCGGTCGGCTCCATGACCCCCGTTGAGATAGAGGCGGTTAAGACCATCAACGCCTTATCCCGCCGCCTCCTTGCCCGAAATCTAGTTGAATGCCTTGGGCATGAGGATTTTGACCAAATGGCGTTCGTTACGACATTTGCCACTATCTCCGTATTGTTTTCATATTAACTTAGCTAAATTTATGTTTCCTTTTCAGATATCATGTCTCTTCCAACGCCCCGCAAGACTAGCTATGTGTTGTTGTCCCGGAAGAGGGATCCCCAATCGGGAGGATCCAGTCATGGATTATCGGCCACGCAATTGAGGACGGTAACCGATCCCCTAGTGACTGTCGTGGTGGCGCAACCGACTCCCGTGGTAAACCTGGAGTCGTCTGAAGCGGCGGCCACCCCTACTGCTACCCCCACAAAAAAGAAGAAGAGAAAGTATAAGGAAGGGAAGAAGTCGTCCTCAAAGTGGAGTCGCCGAGTGGGCAGCGCCCCAATCCTCTCCCGGGCGGCCTCTTCGACCCGACCTTTAACGTGGGGGGGCCAAGTGAGCTTCCACACGAGTTCTTCTCAACGGACGGTGATTGAGCCTATATCAGAGAAGGACATCACCGAGGTTGCTTTGGAGTTTGCGGGCCGAGGGCCTATCCTGATCTGGTACCTTCGCAAATTCGTTGATCGACGAAACGCTAGGGATGTCCAAGCAGAGCTGACCGCCGAGAAGAAGGTCGTCGAGGACCTCCGTGCTCAACTGGAAGCTCTCACTCTTGAGCATAAAGAGTGTGAGAAGCAGCAGTCCAAGTTGCAAGAGGGATAGGACGAGGTACGTGGCGAACTGAGCACGACGGCCCAACAGCTGAAGAACACCCGGTCGAGGAGCGATAGGATCGTTGGGGAGGCGGGGCGGCTGAAGCTGTAGTCAAAACGGCTGGCGGAGAGTGAGAAAGAGCTGTAGAGCAAGGTGGACCACCTGACCGAAGAGGTACATAAGGACAACGAGGCCATTGCCACTTTGAACACTAATGTTCAAATTGGGCATGAGGAGGGCTTCAATAAGGCCCTCCGTCAAGAGGCTTTTCTACTAGGGGCGGACCCTTTGGCTGCCGGTTTTGGCATTGGCCAAGATGTTTATGACGACCAAATGATTTTGGTAGAGGCCTCACCGACGGAGGAAGATGGGGTTGACGAAGAGGAGGGACATCCAGGCGAGGACAACGATGCATGATTGAGCGTGGGGGGAGTGTTTTTTGTTTTTATTTTTTGTGGGGACTATAATGCTTTGTATACTGGCCGGTGGCCGTTCACTCCTGAATGTAACTACAAACTTGAATTTTATCAATGAACTTTTGAAGTTTTTAAACTATGCTTTATCATCCGACTGTCTACTTTATCTTTTGCCTACGATATTTTTCATACATGCTTTTTGTAAAGTTATGGTGCTAAGAGACTTCGCTGGGTTTCGACCGTTAGGTTTGTTCGTGTTATGAACTTTATTTATCTTAAGTATAATGGCTCCATGATTGGATTTGCCGTTCATTTTGTTAGATCCGGATTCGGGCGGCAGTGGTTCTGTTTATGAACTCGCCATTTACCGCCCATTCGATTTGTTTAGCTTTCGGGTGGCAGTGGTTCTATTTATGAACTCGCCATTCACCACCCGTTCGGTTTGTTTAGCTTTCGGGTGGCAGTGGTTCTATTTATGAACTCCCCATTCACCACTCGTTTGGTTTAGTTGGCTTTCGTGTGGCAGTGGTTCTATTTATGAACTCGTCATTCACCACCCGTTCGGCTTAGTTAACTTTCGGGTGGCAGTGGTTCTATTTTTGAACTCGCCCTTCACCACCCCATTATCCTTATTCGTATTGGACG
The DNA here is from genome assembly GCF_029865625.1 of Vigna umbellata. Taxonomy (NCBI): domain Eukaryota; kingdom Viridiplantae; phylum Streptophyta; class Magnoliopsida; order Fabales; family Fabaceae; genus Vigna; species Vigna umbellata. The sequence goes on from NC_142175.1 coordinate 6,182,408, forward strand.
ACACAGATTCTTTTAGGAACCGCTCGATCTCTGATTAATGCACCAATAATTAAGTAGTGAGCAGTGGAAACCCGTCGCCTTGTATTATATATCTGAAACACAAAAAGATATTACAAAGACAATTTCAACTGAAGTAAAATTTTAGGTGCGAAGGGTTCCACGTGTTAGGGACGATCTTACCGTTCGGGTGGGAAAGGCGATATGCTCCATTCTTAAGGTCTTCAACTACTCAGAAAGGGCCCCTCCCACTTTGCCGCGAACTTGCCATGGGTGGGCGCCCCCCGTGCGTCTTTTGTCTTCCTCCAGACCAGATCGCCTTCTTTGAAGCCTCGGGGTCGTACATTAATGTTGTACTTCCTTTCCACCATTCGTCAGTAGGCTTCTACCTTGAGGACTGCTTGGTCGCGACTTTCCTCCAAAGTATCCAGCTCTACTCTAAGTTCTTCGTCATTGAGAAGAGGGTCTTCGCAACGAGGTGTCACTGGTTGTTCCGTGAGGGGTGCATCGGTATGCCCACAAGACTTTAGGTAGTTCGTCCACCCACGCGCCCTTCTTCTCTCCCAATCTCTTTCTAAGCTCGGCCACTATTGCTTTGTTCAAGGCTTCTGCTTGATTGTTCGTCTGGGGATGTTCTACCGAACTCGTAATATGTTTGATCCCCAGACTTTAATAGAATGAACCCAGTTTTTTGTCAATGAATTACCTACTGTTGTAGGTCACGATCGCCCGTGGGAGGCAGAACCGACATTCTATCTTCCATACAAACTTCTGAACCTGCTGGTCCGTTATTCTCGCGAGAGCCTCGGCCTCTACCCACTTGGTGAAATAGTCGATGACGACTAAGATGAATCTCTTCCGTGCTCATCCGGGTGGGAAGGGTCCTACGATGTCCATTCCCCATTGAGCGAACGACCATGGTGAGACTAGAGTATGTAACTTGCTCGGAGGAGCTTGCGGGATATTAGCATGGGCCTGTCACTTTCCGCATTTTTGGACAAAGTCCCTAGTGTCTTCCTCCATCGTTGGCCAATAGTAACCAGCTCGGACGGTGCAGGCCTTAAGAGTGCACCCGCTGGTGTGGAACCGACATATACCGTTGTGAAGCTCGTCTAATACGTAAAATGCCTCCGTCCGATCCAGGCATTTGAGAAGAGGGGTTGAAAATCCTCTTTTGTAGAGATCGTCTCCTATGATGACGTATCTTGAAATTTTACAAGCGTCCGCTGGTTGAACCGGGCGTCCATTGTCCTGATCTTGCATCAATTTTCGAATTTTGCCTCGCCAATCCTCCCCGTCGTCCGTGCCGATAGCAAGGCATGCCACCGAAGGTTCTGACAGCACTTGCCAGATTATTGTCGTTAGTTGGCCCTTTTCCTTCCCGTTGCTAAGTTTTGACAACATGTCTGCTCGAACGTTCTCCTCCCGCAGGATATGTCAAATGTCAAGTTTTTCAAACTTCTCAAGCAAAGCCTGGGCTTTACGGAAATACTTGAGGAGGTGTTCGTCCTTCACCTGAAACTCGCCCTTCATTTGTCCTACAACGAGCTGGGAGTCCGTGCGGTAGGTCAGTCTGCGTGCCCCCACATCGTGAGCTAGGGCAAGGCCGGCTATCGAGGCCTCATATTCGGCCTGGTTATTGGACGCTTTAAACTTGAATACGAGGGAGAGTTCTAGCAGGAAGTCGCCCAACCCTTCTAGGACCACTCCTGCAACCCCTCATGTTCTTCCGGAGGCCCCATTGACGTACAAGTTCCACTCGCCTAGATCGGGATTTTGTGGTAACTCTACGGCGAAGTCGGCCAGGTGTTGACCCCTGCCCAAGACTCGAGGTTCGAACCTTAATCCGAACACTGATAACTCCACCACACAGTTGACCATCCGCCCGGCCAGATCAAGCTTCCTTAGAATCTTGGATATGGGGTGGTCCGTTTGGACCACTACTTGGTGACTCTGGAAATATGGGCAAAGTCTCCTGGCCGCGTTGAGGAGGACCAAAGCCACCTCTTCTACCTGTTGGTAACGTGTTTCCACGTCTTGCAGTACCCGGTTGACAAAGTAGACGAGCCGAGGCTCCGGCTTCTCCTGTACCAGCACGACGCTAGTTGCGGTTGGCGATACGCCCAGATATACTTGCAGCTCCTCCCCCGACCATGGTTTGTTCATGACTGAAGGGTTGGTCAAGATGCCCTTAACCTCCAAAAACGCCTGCTCGCACTCGGCATCCCATCCTTCGATGTTGGCTCCTTTCTTCATTCTCTTGACGATCGGTCGCATACGTTCGTCAAGTTTGGGAATGAACCTAGACAAAGAGGTAAGTTGACCCACCAATCTCTGGATTTCTTTGAGATTGACGGGGTTTCTCATATCCAGGACGATCGCGCATTTGTCTGGGTTGGCCTCTATGCCGCGAGTTGTCAGCATGAAGCCCAAGAATTTGCTGGCAACTACCCCAAAAGTACACTTGGCTGGATTCAGCCTCATGGAGTATCGCCTCACCTGTCCGAAGACCTCCTCCAAATCCCGGATATGGTCACCGCCGGACTTCAACGCAAAGATCCATGCATGCAGCGGCTAATCTGTCACGCAAAGATCTTATCCATAAGGCGCTCTCCCGTCCGGTTCCTAAACGAGTACGGAGGTCAACATAGCCTCGAGTGTCCACCCGCTCTCCTGCGAACCCCACTATCTGCTCATTGAATGGCACGATAAGGTCTTCTGATAGGTCCATGCGCAGAAAGGTCTTCCAATACAGAATGTTTGCAAAGCTTCCCTGATCGATCAACACCTTGCTTACCCCGTACCGAGCGATCTCCGCCGTAATTACCATGGGGTCGTCCTGCTCCAGGTCTGGAGCATGGAAATCGTCATCCGTAAATGTGATTGAAGGCATGGATCTCTTGGCTCTCTACACTACATTAATCGAGCAAAGGGCCCTAATATGGCGTTTCCGCGCCGATGAGGATGACCCCCCCCCCCCCCCCCCCGGCAAACCCTCTTGAGATGGTGTTAATGTGGCCACGCAGAGACCGGTCATTACTCCTACTTCTACTCCTGCTCCGGCGCCTCTTTTGCCGGGAATAGTTATTATCGTAGTTCCATGACCGTCCCCTACCATCGTGCCTCGACGGACTCCTGCGAGGACTACGTAGTCGTGCTGAGGAGTCAATGTGGCATTCAGTATGTTTGGTCTTAACATACTTCTTTAACTATCCAGACCGGATCAACTCCTCGATCCGGTCCTTGAGAGTCACACACTCCTCCGTGGTGTGACCCAAGTTCTGATGCCATAGACAGTGCTTGTTCCCGTCGACGTCGGGCGGTGTCGGACGCCTTTTGGGCACCTGTATGAGTTCAGTGCTGAAATCTTCTTGCAATATCTTCGCTCGGGGGGCCTTCAACGGGGTGTACTATTGGAAACATGGACCCCTAGGGGGCTTCTTCGGTCTGAACCCCCCGATCTTTCCCAACTGTCCTCCCTGGCTCCTGCCCTCTGATTTCTCCTTTGCTTCCTTGGCCTCCTTCAAGTATGATAGATTCATTTTCTCCACCCTTATTTCATCTAGTGCCCGCTCACGCAGCTCCTCCAAAGTCTTCAACACCCGCCGACAGACACTTTCCTTGAACGATCCTGGTTTGAGCTCGGGTAAGACATACTGAAGAGCTAACTCAGAGTTGAGACCCTTTACCCGCTGAACCATCTTTTGGTAGCGGTCCATGAATGCCTTCAGTGTTTCGTCTTTGCCCTGTCTGAGGGCGGACAATTCAAAGATGGTTAAATCCTGGGAACGACGGTTGGCAAATTGCCGTCCGAACGTATATACACATATATATATATATATATATATATATATATATATATATATATATATATATATATATATATATATATATATATATATATATATATATATATATATATATACACACACCATACAAACATAGGGGCGTACATGATGTTTAGTTTATTCATTCCTTCATTAATTTTAAAAGCAAGCTGTATTTACTAATATTATAGTGATATTGGGCATACGCTGGAAATATGCTTAGTCATTGAATTTATTTTTGACAGTTTTATTAAAAGTTGAATCCAATTTATACTTTTGTAAGAAACTTTTTGCAGAATGAAACGATGAATTTAGAAAAAAAATGATTGTCCTATATTGAATGGTTCCTTCAAAATGAAACAAGCTACAAACGAAAGAAAGAAAAACAAAGAAAATTATGATTAATCATTGGTGGTGATTTTGTTGCATATAGAATTATTATTAATTAACGATAAAAAACAAAAGCCACGAGAATCCTAAGTTATATTTGTACCATAACAATGACAAGAATTTTGGCCATGAGTGATTAAGAACCCTATCCCACTATTTTTGGTCCATTCTCAATCACGTGTTTCTTATTTCAATCTTATCTCGAACCTAAAGTAAAGTTTCTTTCTATCAATCAATGCATAAAACTATATATTTTATTGATTTAACTTGCCATTTCTTTTCAAATCGTCATCACAAACGTTGTTTATTATGTGTAATATGTTCAAAGGTGAAATGAAATGTCGACCATACAAAAATGACACAAAATGACGGTGTTTATAATAAGGACAATTATTTATTTAGAATAAAAAAAATTATTTTTATCGGACTATTTTTGACAAGTCTTCTAGGTAGGATGAGAGATCTTCGTTATTGTATCTTTGATTCAGAGAGGTAAGCAAAGAAAAATCCATATAAAAAAATATCTCTTATGTAAAAGATATTAAGAAGTAATGTGATAATAATAAACAATATTAAGTAAATGGTGAGGTACCTATAGTGATTTAAGTATTTATAAATCTTTCAGGGCATACAGGATATATTAACAAACTACGTTGATATCTTGTTAAATAGTAATTCAATTAAGTATATATCTTAAATAACAACATTATCTCCATATATTTTAGAGATAATTATAATAGTTAATCTAATATTATTTTTGGACTTATAAATTATGTCGAGTATGTACGATAAATAAAGATATACATAGTAAAATTTTATTTTTAATATATATATATATATATATATATATATATATATATATATATATATATATATATATATCAAAAAAGTAAAATGAATATACATTAAAATAGGAGGTACTATTATGATTTTAAAAAAATGTTTTATTATTATTATCCTATCAATTTGAATGTTATTTTCTATAATTACATCTCACTAATATAAGAAAGAGATAGATAAGTTTTTTTTGAGATTTTATTTTGGTTTTTTAATCAAAGTCTCTCTAGGTAAGATGAAAAGAAGAAGACTTAAAGTTTTGGTTCTTAACCGAAGCATATTCTTTATAGATAGGCTTTGATTCTAGAAACAACCGAAGTCTATGTGTGACTAAGAATGGAAAGAGAGAGGAGAGGAGAACAACATACTTCGCGAGGAGAGGAGATGAAAACAAGATGCTTCGATACAATGGTAATGGAAAAGGACTTCGCATGGAAAGGAGAAATTGAGAAGAGGAAATCAATTTCCCTTAAAGCCACAAGCAAAAAGTCCTCCAAGAAGGTTGAATATGAAGCTAAATCAGATGCAGAAAAGGATATCATGAATATGATGGTAAGAAAATTTAATGAATTCATGAAAAATAAAAGTTCTACTACTGATAATGCAGGTCCTTCAAGAGGAAGAAAGAGTTCAAGAAGCAACATTGTACAGTGCTATGAATGTGGAAAAGAAGGTCACATCAAGCCTGATTGTCCAGACTTGAAGAACAAACTGAAAGCAATCACAAAGTACCCTCAGGACAAAAACAGAAAGTAAAGGAAAACATATATAGCCTGGGAAAACAGTGATAGTGATTCTTCAAGTGATGAAGATTGTAGTGTTGAAGAGGAGTCAAACTTATGTTTCATGGTAGGCTCTGTACACGTTGATTATGACAATGATGATAATTTTGAAAATGAGTCGATAGAAGTGAAGTATGATCTGCTACCGGATGCATTTCAGGAAATTCATGCAGAAGTCATGCGACTCTAATATAAGGTAAATCGATTATCCTCTAAAAGAAAAGACCATGAGTACATAATTGATAATCTTGTAGAGGAAAACGATAAACTGAAAAATGAGTTAGAAATTGCTTTGAAATCTGCAAAGACAGTTAAAATAGAAATACAAATGGTTGAAATGAAGTGTGATAATTGTCCTGCTCACATTGAGAAAATTGATTACTTAAACCAACACTTTAGCTAAATTTACTCAAGGCAAAGAAAATTTAGATGTTGTGTTAAGATCATCTGAAAATTCCTCCTTCCATTTGTTTGATTTGTAAACAAAGAAAGAATGTCAATTCTCCCATCCTTGACATTTCAAAATCTTCACAAAGAGATTTGTTAGTTGATTCAAAGATAATATCATCTACATATACTTGGGTAAGTAGAATATGTTTTCCTTCTCTCTTAATGAATAAAGTTTAATAAACTTTACCTCTATTAAACTTATTTTCTGAAAGAAAGTTATTAAGCCTTTCAAGCCAAGATCTAGGTACTAATTTTAATCCATAAAGAGATTTCTTTAATTTAATGATGTGATTAGAAAATTTGTAATCTTCACATCCAAGTGGTTGTTCAACATACATATCTTCTTTAAAAAAACAATTTAGGAAAGCACTTTTAACACCTATTTGATATAGTTTAAATTTCATAATAGATGCATAAGGAGGAAATAGGCGTATTGCCTCGAACTTGACAAGTAAAACATATGTTTCATCACAATCAATACCTTTTTCTTGACTATATCCCTGTGCCACAAGCCTAGCTTTGGTCTTGGTAATGTTTCCATTTTCATCTAGTTTGTTTCTAAACCCTCATTTTGTTCGTATTAGTTGATAAGTGTCTTTTCTAGGAATCAATTCCCATACTTGATTTCTCTCAAACTGGTTTAGTTCTTCTTGCATTGTTATACACCATTGATCATCTTGAAGAGCTTCCTTTATATTCTTAGGTTCTATCTTGAGTCCTTTGTCATAAAATTCACTTATACAAAGTAGATTGTACTTTAATCCTTCTATAGGTAGTACATCTTTTATCATCAAGGTAATTGCACTTCCAATGTCTCCTATTCCAAGAATTTTCCCTTTGTTGTTATCACCATATATGTAACAAAGCCTTATTCCTTTTTCTGGAAGTTGGTAAATTTCTTCTTATACCGAGTCACATGTCTTGAACATCTACTATCAAGATACCACATAGACTTTCTAGATTTTGAATGTACCTATAAAATAAAAGGAACAAGTTATTTAGGTAACTAACAACTTTGTATGGGTCCTTTGAGTTATATTGAAAAATTTGAATTATTTTACATAACTCTCGAAAATAAACAATCCAGACGATATCTCTGGCAAAAAAAAAAATTAAAAGACATTAAATATTAAAATCTAAAATGAAAACTTAAACAAGCTAAACATTATCTGTCTAAAAAGAGACAAGACCAAAAAAAGTGTTTACTTGACTAAACGATACTATGAGCTTAAACATTACTTCGTCCAACGATGAAGTCTCTATACAACACTTATCTTTAGAAAATAGCTTAATTGCAAAAAGTTACCTAACAGTAAGACATCAAACAAACACTTTGTTGTTCTAAGCAAGCATTAAATGACATTAAATGTTCAATGTTCAAAAACAACAAAAGTGATAAGAAAAGACATATTTGCTGCATGCACAATTTACTCTACTATTTGCAGATAAGTTATTTTACATGCATCTACATAGCTACAAATCAAATATCAAAAGTGGACGTTAGAGACAAAGGAGATATTCATAGAATGTTCTTCACTTGAAGCCATACTTGAAAACAACGTACAACCTACTTCAAGCAAAGTACTGAAAAAACATGTTTGTTATAGAAAGAAGAAATAGAAAACATGAGTATCAAGGCTAAAAGCTCAGTTTAATGGAAAAACATTCATGAAGCCTTTAAATAGAAGAATTTTCGAAAGGAAAATCAAGAGGATATAACGTAAGAGGATAGTTAAGTAAGAAACTTACAACGAAACATCCATCCTACAAGCATTCAAGAGAGAAGAAAAGAAAGAGCTCAAGAAAAAGAATACATCTGAACTGGAGAGAAGAAAAAACAAGAAGAGAAGAGAAGAGCAAAAGAAAAAAGAAATACTCTCAAGCTTCATTGTTTTATTGCTTACTATTGTAAGAGAAACGAGAGAACCACCTGTGAGTGTTTAGATTGTTTTGTATTGTAATCACATCCTCTTTGTGAGAGATATAGTTTGAACTACTTTTAAGTAATCGTTGATTGCAATTCTATAGAGAATTAAAATACTTACAACTAAACTTAGTTTGAGTTGAGGAATTTTACCAAGGTTGCTAAGTACCAGGAGTGGTTTAGTACTCAAAGGAAATATCGGCTAGGGTTGCTGAGTACCATAAGTGGTGCGAATACTTAAAGAAAATCTTAGCGAGGGTTTTTGAATACCAGGAGTGGTGCTAATACTCAAAGGAAATCTTGGCGGGGTTGTTGAGTACCAAAAGTGGTGCTAATACTCATTTGTAATCATATAAAGATTATAGTGAAACCCTCTACAGAGGAGACTGGACGTACCTAAGTTGGAGCGAACCAGTATAAAATTTGTTGTGCAATTATTTATTCTCTTACCTAAACGATCCTCTTGGGAAAACTTGTCGTCACGCTTTATTTTTAAACATAAAAATCTTCCAAGCTAAACAATCTTATCCATAAAGGAAGTTCTTAATAAAACGTTGCAATATCTACCTTTTGAGTAGCACGTTAAAATTATTATTATACAAATCTCGAGCTTCCAATCGTTTAAAGAAAAAATTCAAGAGCTCGATAACGTGCTATATCAGAAGGGTTGCGAAAAGTTTTCCATTTACACTATTCAAACCGCCTTCTAGTGTTTCTCAAATACTTCAACAGGTTGGTACGACAAGATGCAAGGAAACGATATAAGTTTATGAATGGTTTGGTTGTAATACTATTACTTCATAGTGATTTTACGATCTAGCATATGTTAAATGTTGTTATTGCGCTATATGCTATGATGTTATATCTGGTTGCCCACCTTTGCATGTTGTGATTGTGATTTCCACTTGCGATGATCGTACTTGTACGAGAGTAGATTGTATTGTAGATAAGACTGGATTGGAATAGCTTGACGAGAGAAGGGGAAATATTTACTTCTAGTATTTACTTCTAGGATATGCTTATCTTTATATTTAATTTTGTTTTCAGACTTGATTTTATTGTAAAGAATATGTTTCGAGTTTTCACACGTTATAGAGACATCGCTTAAATTTTTTATTTTTATTTCCACGTTTATTATTTAATAATGATTTTGAGCATAAAAAGAGAACGATTTTATATAATTTGCATTGAGAAAGTTGTATTATTCTTTTACACGTGGCATCCCACCAGGAGTGTTATACTTGTTTGTAGTATGATTATTATTACGACTATACTTGCAATACCATATTGGCATTCAGCAGGTTTTAAGATTTTCTGGGTAGTGATATTAGGTCTTCCTGCAATGCTTCGTCCAACATATAAGACCTCGAAGCGTTCAAATGGGTGTAACGTGAAAACCAGGTATGCCTAGGTTCCCTCCAACAAAACTATTCCTCTAAGTTTAATCTTGGTCAAGCCCCTTCCTTTCGACCGACATGGTCTAGGCCTAAATCTTGTTTTTGTATTCTCTCGTCTCTTCTAACCGCATAAACTTCACGATATTGCCATCACAACTCATCCATACTTAATGGCGATGTCATATACATATCATCTACAAAGATCCCGAGCTTAGCAGTGTGATTACGTAGTGTAGAACTACTTTATGATTTAGATATTGTTGATCTTAAAAGCAACTTTGTAGGTTTATAAAGATTCTTCCCTCTCTTGCCTGACATTGAAAAATTCCAGCAAGGTTAAGTGATAGTGAAAGCAGATGTATACGTACATAATTGGGATTAGATTTATATTCTCACGACAAAGAATACATGGATGTATATGGTAAATTATATATAAAAGTAAACAACGGATGATGTTAAATTTGATCTGACAGGGATAATAAATTTTGAATTTGAACTGAACGATGAACTTTGATAACGTGTTAAACGAATGAACAGATCAACAAATATTTACATCATATGTGCTATTAAATCGAGGTGAAGCAAATAAGGCGAGTAACTTTAACCAGTTCGAATTAAATTAAGAAAGATACTATTCATTTAACTATCGATGGGACGTGTCAAATCAAATTGCAAAGGACCAACCTGTCTTCCACCATCCATTTAGGGATTTTGTTTTTTTCAAAATAAACCGAAATTAGAGAAAATAAATAACTAAATACCACTCTTTTATGAATGAATTATGTTTTTTTCTTTAAATTAAATTATATATTTATTTTTTTTCTCTAAATTAAATTATATATTTATTTTTTTTCCTATATTTTATAAAAGTAATCTTAAAAGTATCTGTTATTAATAATAATATACCTGGAGTATTTTTTATGTAATTAATGAAATTCAATAATAAATTATAATATAAATTTTACATATTATTTTTATAAAATATAAAGAAAATAGATATATAATTTAATTTACAGATAAAATATAATTTTTAAAAATAATTTAAAAACATATTTATTTCTAAATTTATTTGCCGAAATAAACCAAATTATTGGACAAACATAAAAGAATGAAATTTTCATTCAACCACAGATCATTATTAGATATTGTCCTTTCTCTTAATAATCCTTAACGTATAAGTAGCTTTTAAAGAGTTATAAATCTATCAATTTAGTTGGGTTTTCAGTATTTAAGAAACTGTGCAATGTATAATTTTGAGATAGATTGTTTATTATTCTATCTAATGATCATGAAATAACTTAAAATATCTGACAGAACATATACTGATCCAACATACGAATCATTGACAAGATGGTTCATGAGTTATATCTCCATGATGAACGGCACACACAAAAGCAAGGACACGCACTATAATTTTGGGACCATATGTTCTTAGATACAATTTGGCTGCTTCCAGCCATTTTGTCACATTTTTCAACCCTCTCTTTCCCTCGTCAGTTTCAATAATACAGCCAAGACCAAAACTACGTAATAAAATTGAACTCTCTTCACTTTATTAAGAACCTTGCACATAATAACAAAGCAAGAGAATAATATAGCAGAAGTTTCATCATGGCCTCTCAACCTTCACCTCTCTCACCTTCTATAGTGCCAAGTAACAATGCTCATCAAAATGATGAGTTACTCTTCTTGAGTGACCCCAAATTCGCACGCCATGGTGAGATCTTGTTCCTGGCTTTTGTTCTTCTTTTTAGCTTCTTTCTTTCTGTTATTGCTGTCTTGATGTACATGAAGAGAGTTCGTAGTCACCTAAAACAGAATGAAGGGTCCAAATTGGAGGTTTAGCCAGAGAGTTCATCTGAGGCAGATACTGCAATTTTAACACATGGCTAGAAGGAGATGCAAGTTATACGCAGCTCCAGTTTTTGTGTATATCAGTATTGAGGCAAAAGATTTATCATATATGGTATGGTTTGTATGGGATATAAGTATTAATGGCAAATATTTTGTATAGGAATGCAAATAAAATATGAGAATTCCTTGATTTGGAAGAAAATAAATCATTTATTAGATATTTTATCTGTGTACTTGGTTTAGATTTAAAATAAAATTTGTTTTGATATTTTAAGTGAAAAGTCTAACTGGAATGTATAGTATTAACTTCTAATATCTACGTTCGATTATATATTATAAATTTGTGTTCTTTAATTAAAGTAGATTTTTAACATATCTAAAACAAATATATTTTGAGTGTGAGACTAAATATTATAATAAATGGTTTGATACATAGTAATTTATACGATAGATTTAATAAATAAAAATAATTTTTAAATAAATGTGATATCATGTTAAAAATAAACTTCATAACTAATTCAATTATAAATTTGTTTTATTTTTAGTTTATATAAGATTTTCAAGATTTAATTTATTTCAAAACAACTTTGCTAGTAAATAAATTTGTAAAAGTTAAATATTTTTCTTCCTTCAAAAATTGATCGTTATTCTGATTGGTTCCTTTGATTAATTCCAAAATACTAAAAATTAAAATATTAGCATAACCAAGTTAACATACTTATTAAGTGTTACATGTACTAAAAGTTATGGAAATATTTTTTTTTTTTAACGAGTATCAGTATTTGAGGGACAAAAACTTAAGAGATATTAGAGGAAAAGAACTTAGTGAAGTTAGATTGAAGGATGTGAACATAGTAGCGAATATCGAACTTTGACACTGACAAGTATATGGGAAATCAAAAGTTCACATTAGTTTTTAAGACATTTCTAAGTTTGGGAATTATGAATGTTAATCCAATTTTTATCTTTATACGTGAATAATTATATATTAATTAAGAATATGAAAAATGAGAATGAAACTTCTAATGTGATAATAGAAGGAGTAATTTTATTTTATAGTGATTAAAAAATAAAAATATCATAAAACAATCCTATCGTTTTTATAAATAAATGAAGTTCACATATCACAGATTATTTTTTAGTGTGATATCTTATTATCCGAAAACGAAAAAGATTAATATATCTCGTACTTTGAAAGGATATATTATTGCTCCTTGTTATGATTATGAATTCGACTGATTTTTTTTTTTAAATTAACAAGATATATTATAATAATATATGTAGATGATAGTTTTCATAAATGTTTAATGTTTGATAATTTTGTAGAATTTTTATTTATATTTTAGAGATCAATGATGACAAATCCCTAAGGCTTTGTTCACTTGAATGGATTTGGGGGAGAATGAGAATGAATTTGAAAAGATTTGAAAATAAATTTTTTTTGTTTTTTATTTGAGTGGATTTGGAGGTAGGTGAGAGTGGATTTAGAAGTAAATTTTTTTAATCTGTCACATCAATTAAATCCTACACTAATTCTCACAAACGCTGCTTCCAAATTCATTCTCACTTACCTTCAAATTTACTCAAATAAACAAAAAAAATTATCTTCAAATTCACTCAATCATTCTCCCTCAAATTCATTCAAGTGAACAAAGGGTAAGAGACCAACTACTGGAACAATGACTAGGTGCATACAGGAATATTGAATCTCAGTTAAGTTCAATAGACCAAAAATTTTATTCATATGGACCAACATTAATGTAAATAATTAGAATAGTTTTTTATTGTCTTTTTATTGAGCCTTGTAACTAGACAGGCTCATGCTCTTCATTTAGCACAGGTTGTGGAAAACATGTATGTCACTTGGCACACCTAATAGGCATGACCCTATTTAGAGCCAATAGGTGAATTCAAATTTGAATTTCCCCTTCCCTTTTGTTCAGCCTTGAACCAAATTAGAGACCTATAAACAAAGTTGTTCAGATAATGTAAAAGCACTTTAGAATTAGTAATGAAATGTTATCTCTAGTCTTCCCTTTGAGTACTGTAGACTTCCTTTCTTAGGAGTTGACAACACTCTCTTGAATACTTCAACATCAAACAAAAATTTAACTATTTTCCTCTCCTTAAAAGCTTATACTCATCGACATGCTTCACTCCATTATTTGAAGATGCTGACTAAATCGGTTACCATCAATGAATGTATTAAATATTTACGTTAGTAGAAAAATGATAATTGCTATTTATATTTGTCTTTTATGTATAGATGAAAGCAATTATCTCTTTTATTTACATTTTTGGAATCGAACAAATTTAGGTATCAATTTTTTAATTATTTTGTTAGTTTTATATGGTATTTGTTGTATACATAAAGTATATCTCTACTTTTGACATTATAATTAATACATAAAGTTTTTATTTGAAAGCTTTGTTCACCTTAAATATCAAGTTAATGTTTGTCACAACCTCCACTGTCCATATTTATGACTATGTCAAATACTTCTAAAATGTATACAATGTATATAAAATGTTATAATGCACATCTCACGTAAATAAAATACAAAAACATCTTCATAAACTTCTTCCTACATACAAATGAACTTATTATCACTTTTCAAAATTTACACTCCTTATTTTAGTGATATATGACCATAAAACATATCTCATCACACACGTAATGTGATGCATCATAATGTATCTCATCACATTAAACATTTTATATATCATAAAATGCTCATCGTATCATTATTCACATTTATAACAACTTTTCAAACATAATATTCACAACAATGAACAAATCAAATATAGCATTTAAATACACCTTAAATTAAGTCATAAACCAAACAATCTATCATAATTAAATACTATTTTCATACTATACAAATTATCAACATAATATTTATATTTGGTTATTATCTATTAAAGTCTTAAATTATTATCTTACATTTTTTATGTTCAAATAGGGGAATAACATAAAGAAAAATACAAGACTTTAATAGAACGAGAAAGAGGCGTTGCACCATTCTTGATGCTATGTACGTGAACCTTGACTTGAGAGATTCATCCAATGGAACTCACACTCAAAGGAGGACTCTAAGCATGGGACTCGACGAAACATAAAATATCAACATTAATAAACTGACTTATTAGGGTTAGCAGTGAAAGAAAGAGCCTGACATTCATATGAATAACTTAGTCTACTAAAATCAAAGAGGGATAATGAGGAAACGAGAATCAGAAGGTTTGGTGAATAAGAAGGCAGAGGCAAGCGTAAAAGGGAAGTAAGAAGAAGGAAATATGAAAGAACCCTTCGAGTTAGATAAGTAACTAGGAGCTTGTTAGGGAAAAGTCTCTCCTGGTTATGTTGCATAACTAATATCCAATAGTTCAAGGGCAAGCAATGAAAGGAAGCTAGGTCTTTAATGAGATGAATCCAATCACAGAGCTTGAAGCCTAGATAGAAAGAAGACTTGAATGGAAAAGGACAAGTCGTTAAACCGAAGTTCCTTCCTATGTCTCCCTCAACGAGGGTTTGTGCGGTCTTCAAAGCGGCAAGATGAATTCCTATACCTAATAGAAATCCGTCCCGATGTCCTACTAGTAAGGAGAAAGTATACATTATATAAAAAGAAAATAGAACAAATCAGAATTGGAGACCTAAAATTTTTAGGGTTTAGGCCTTTTGATACATGATTATCAATAGGTTAGTTGGACGAACAAGTAA
The DNA here is from genome assembly GCF_029865625.1 of Vigna umbellata. NCBI lineage: Eukaryota > Viridiplantae > Streptophyta > Magnoliopsida > Fabales > Fabaceae > Vigna > Vigna umbellata. Next base: position 6,197,590 of record NC_142175.1, read on the forward strand.
AATGAATTTGGGATGGATATAAGTTAGGGTTTAAGAATTGTATTTCTTACGAAGAAGTTGAAAAGTGTAAATAAATGACTTAAAGAAATGGTTATACTGTATATTAATTTTGTTTTTTGCAATATTTTGATATATCATCGTTAGATAAAAAGTCAAATGAAGCTTTAATTCGACAAACTAACCATCAAGATATTTTCATAAATCTTGTTAGAAAAACATCATTTTTTAAAGTTTGAAGTAATTCAATAATGTGAAATTCGAAAGAGATAACAACAAAAGAAAGATTTATTCCTTGTGTTCTGATATTGGTTTGTAAATTAATAAAGACTATGTTGATTTTTTATCAACACAATCAAGTTTTAATAAGCATATAGATTTGAAGACATTCTCCCTTTTTCATGATACATATGTCCTCATGTACATTTAAGGCCCCATTAAATATTCTTCATGTAATATTTAATGCAAACTTATTTCTTAAGAAACATTCAAAACTTAGCATAACATATCATACCTTTGTCATGTGTATTTTAACTCTTTTTTTTGAGAAAATACAAGACCATACAAGGCTGATGGACCATATAGAGATGAAAAAGTGTTGGGTTGTCATGCAATAACCCAAATATACTAGCAAGTATACTAATATACTATCAAGTATACTGGATAGTTTGTAATATAACAAGTGTCGTATCCACAAGGATTTAATACAAAATACTATGTCTTAATTATCTCGATCGTTTAATGTAAAGCAACAATGATTGTGATGTGTAGAAAACATATTTGGTTTGTGAAAATAGTGCGAAATGTGTTCAAGTTCAACTCCACCACTTTTCCCTATCTTGTATCAAATCTATATTAGATATGGTGCTACAAATGATCAAGTAGTGGGAGTTCGCTTAGATGTAACTCTAGTCCATCCTTGACACTTCAAACCTATTATAACCAAACATTAATATGATTCCTCAGTGACATCTTGAATTGATCACTTGTATTAAGATTAAGACTCTATCTCCAACTGCAACCCTAGATCTATTCCTAGCATCTAGAGGCATAGAGGAACATTGATTGGACGACAACTTTAAACTAGTTTCCATTGAATCTCAAGCTAGTTAACTAAGACGAGAGATAAGTTCATCCAACAACAAAAACAAATCAATTAACAAACTTATAATCAAAGGAAAACATTCATAAATAAAGATAGTAAAGAATGCAAGATAGTTCAAAGTGGTTTACATCTCACTCCAACACCTAGGATATTTAACTCCTCATAATGAATGGAAAGAAGTTACAACATAGAAGAAACTCCATCTACTAGTCCTCTAAAGATGTTCTTTAGTTGCAAAGGAAAAGTGTGAGGAGACTCTCTAAAGTCTCTCCTTAAAATCTCTCTAAAAGCTGTCTAAAAATCCCTCTCAAAGGTCTTAATTTTTTTAAACTAAAATAGAGAATAAATTATGTTTTTATAGAATCTAACAGCGTGGCTACAACAGTGGCATGCATGGCTCCAACCGTGAAGTTTCCTCCTAAAGTGGGTTTCCTTTATGACTTAAGTTGTGCAGTTATGGGCTGAAGCCTCTTGAGATTGCTTTTATGTAAAGGATTTTTAATGACTTGAGCCTCAGGTCAAGGTTTGAGGAAACCTTTCAAAGTGGGTTTTCTTTGTGTGGCAGAAGCCTTAGATTTTAGATCTGCAGCCATGCTATACTAGTTTGCAATAAATGTTTAAAATTTCTCTATTTTTCTTCAAAATTCAACTTTGACTCTCAAAATTAATCAAGACCTGTAAAATAAGTAAAATTGGGGTGATTAACATACATATTTTAGAAAATCAAGACAAGATAAGTGCCAAATTAACATTAAAATCAATTCATTTTGGGCACTTGTCAATACACCAAACTTTAAACTTTGTTTTTCCTAAAAAAAATCTAAAAATTGTTAAAGACAAAATCCTCTATACGCCTAAACGCTCTAATGTTTTGAAGTTTAATCAAGTAACATTAAAACGAGATAATAATCAGAAAACAACTTAGGGTGAAAACACAAGACTTAGAACCTGAATCCCAAAACATAAAAAACCTATAACCAAAATCCTTAACATAGAAAAACTTAGGAAATCTCTTAGGTTCTTAGGAAATAGAAAAACATCTAGGTCAAAACACCCAAAAGCATGGCTAAACCCTGTTTTTGCCTAAAGAGTCTAAGAGAGATGTAGTTAAATGCTTGAAGCTTATCATACATGAAAAATGTATTCAACTTAACTCTCGAAAACAAAAAGGTCAAGATAGTGTCTCTAAAAAACATATTTAAAATACATAAAGATCAATATATAAAAGAAAACTTAAACAAGTTAAATGTTATCTGTCTAAAAAGAGACAAAAACAAAAGAAGTGTTTACTTGACTAAACAATACCATGAGATTAACAAGCACCTTGTCTAACAATGATGTAATTATACATGCTTCGTATATTCAAAAAATAGCTTAATCGTAAAATGCTACCTAACAGTAGAAAATTAAAAAGCCCTTTGTTCTTCAAAACAAACATTAAATGATCAACGTTCAAAAGCAACAAAAGTGATAACAAAAAATGTATATGTTGCATGCATAATTTACTCTAATCTTGCAAATAAGTTGTTCTAGACGCATCCACAGTACTACAAATCAAATATAAAAAAGTAGACGTTGTAGATAGTGGAGATATTCACAAAATGTTCCTCACTTGAAGCAAAGTCTAAAAAGATCATACAACCTACTTTCAGCAAAGTACTGAAAAAGCATGTCTGCTTTGACAAGTTGTATTAACCAATGACTGTTGTACGTAGAAGAAAAAGAAAGAACAAATATCAAGGCTACAAACTCAGTCTAACAAGAGAAACACTTGCGAGTGTTTAGATTGCATTGTATTGTAATCAAATCATCTATGTGAGAGATATAGTATGAACAGCTTGTAAACCATCGTTGACTATAATTTTGAAGATAATTAAAATACTTATAACTAAACTCTGTTTGAGTTGAAGAATCTTGGCAAGGTTGCTAAGTACCAGGAATAGTGCGAATACTCAAAGGAAATCTCAACTAAGGTTGTTGAGTACCAGGAGTGGTGTTAATAATCAAAGGAAATTTGGATGGGGTTGCTGAGTGCCAGGAGTGGTGCGAATACTCACGGCAGGGTTATTGAGAACCAGGAGTGGTGTTAATACTCATTTCTAATCGTGTGAAAGTGGAACCCTCTACGGAGGAGATTGGACGTAGTTAATTTGGAGCGAACCAGTATAAAATCTCTTATGCAATTGTCTCTTCTCTTGTCTAAATGATCCTCTTACAAAAACCTACAATTGTGTTTTAATTTCTATACATAAGAATCTTCCAAGCAAAAACATTTATTTTTCATAAAGGAAGTTCTTATTAAACGTTGTAGTATATATTTTGAATAACACATCAAAACATTTATACATGTTTATCAAATTGAGCATCTAAGCACTTAAAGAAAACTTCAAAAGCTCGATAACGTGCTATGTCAGAAGGACTGCGAAAATTTTCCACTAACACTATTCAATTCCCCCCCTTCCCCGCTCTAATGTGTTTCAAGTACTTGACCTAAGGCATGTAAGTTTAGAATACAAGAGTAGGAAGGGAGTGTGCATTATCAATTCATCTTAGTCTAGTAAATAGATGAGATGATGATGATGATGGTGTAGAGGTTTGGAAGAAGGCTTCATTGGTTTAAAATGTTGAAATTTTGAGAACTCGGGAGTTTTAGAGAGCATGGAAGCGAAAGAGAAAGAAAGGAGTTAGGTTTTCAAAGGATTGAATGAATTGAGAATGCGAAGAGTAGAGTCGAGTTAAATAAAGGGAAATTGATATGTCTGGTCCATTTAATGCGCTTAGTACAGTTAGATTTTGAAAAAAGATATTATATCTCTTGAAAACCGAGAAATTTTGGAATAAAGTATTGGTGCAATGGATAAAAATATGAAAGGTGGTAAAGTCAAAAAGTTTGTTATATCGAGGAAGAAGAAAAGAGAGATAATTGGTGTTAGAGATAATAACTTGATTAACAAGCGAACGATATTAAGAAGATTGGAGAGAGAGAGGTGTTTAGGTTTGGAAATCCCAGACAACTTCTAGAGATGGACTCATCATATAGACACTACCTAATCCATGTATGCAGATGTCTTGTAAACGATTTGTATTAGACGATGTTGTATATGATATCATTGAGATTATGTTTCTTATACGTTTGACTCTCTAGACGTTATATGAACACACTAAAACACGTTGAATCAAATTCATTCAACAATTCTCATACCAATAAGGATGACTAGACAGTAAAGTCTATCTTCAACTAATGACTTATGAAGATGTCAACAAGTTGATCCTTTGTGTTTACATATTGTAAATCCACAATACCCTTGTTAACATGATCACATATGAAGTGAAGTTTGACTTCAATATGTTTTGCGCCTCAATGTCATGTAGGATTTTTAGACAAGCTAATTGTAACATTATTATCACAGTAGATATAAATCTTACCTTCAAAATAGTTAAAATCTTTCAGTTTATTCTTGATGCATAAGAGTTGGGAGCAATAGTGTGTGGTTGATATCTATTCAACATATGTTGTTGATAGTGCAATCCTATTCTACTTCTTACCTTCAAAATAGTTTCTTCCAATGAAGTGGTAGCCTCCACTTGCACTCTTACACTCAACTTTATCTCTAGCATAATTGGCATCGTAGTACCCTTCCAGCTTGAAGCTTTCGCTTCTCTTATAGCATAGACCAAGATTGGTTATTTCTTTAAAATATCGAAATATTTGTTTAATAGTGCTTAGATGGGTTTTTCTTGGATCTGACTGAAATGTCGCACACAAGCAGACATTGAACATTAATTAGGTCTAGACGTGGTGAGATACAAAAGTGAACCTATCATTTATCGATATAGGATGTTTTCCACTTTTGTTGAGCTTTTGTCTAACCCAGGCTAGTTGTTGAATGCATTGGAGTTTTCATATCTTTCGCTTCATCCATTTTGAACATTTTGAGCAGCTCCTTGATGTACTTCATTTGGTGAATGTAGATCACGTATTTTTCTTGCTTGATTTGAAATCTAAGAAAGAACTTTAGCTCACCCATCATGATCATCTCAAATTCTTCTTACATCATGATTGAGATGTCTTGACATAGCTTTTCATTAGTAGCACCAAAGATAATGTCATCAACATATATCTAAATGATAATGAAGTCTTGATTCACATTTTTCCTAAATAGCGTGGTGTCTACTTGACCTATCACGAAACCATTCTTTATACGGAGGAGACTTAACCTTCCATACCAAGCTCTGAAAGCCTGCTTTAACCCATATAGTCCCTTATTAAGTTTGAAGACGTGTGTGGGACATATTTGACGTTCAAAGCTCGAAGGTTGTACCACAATTACTTCTTCCTTAATGTCGTCGTTCAGGAATGCACTCTTGACGTCCATTTAATATAATCTGATTTTATTAAACACTGCGAATGATAAAAGAATGTGATTGGCTTCTAACCTAGCTACAAGAGCATAGGTTTTTGTGTAGTCAAATCCTTCTTGCTGAGAATAGCCTTTCACAAGTCTTGTCTTGTTTTTTATGACTTTTCCATCTTCATCATGTTCAATGCGATAGACCCATTTTGCTCCAACTACATGCTTTCCTTGAGGTTACTCTACGAGTTCCCATACCTCATTTTTCTTGAATTGATCCAGCTCTTCTTTCATGGCTTCAACCCAAGATTTATCTTTTAGAACCTGATTGACATTCAATAGCTCTATTTGAGATATGAGAGCTATGGTAGGATGCTTAAGATATGCTCTTGTTCTCACATGCTCATCCAAACTTCATATGATATTTTCTAAAGAGTGATCCTTAGTGATTAGATATTGTAGGCTATTTGGTTCCCTTCTTTCTTCAAAAGTTTCGTTGAGTGGCTCTTCTTATTGACTCATTTCTTTATCTTTGGATTCCTCCGATGCATTTGCTTCCTTGGACAAATTATCATCTATCTCAAATTTAGAGAAAGAGTCGTCTAACTCTGACTTGTTTAGGTCAGGCTCATGATTAAATTTTACATGGATGGATTCTTCAACTTTCAAGGTTCTAGAGTTGTAAACACTAAACGCTCTTGATGTTTCTGAGTAACCAACCATGATTCCTTCATTGCTTTTGGACTCAAACTTCCTTAGATTATTTATAGTATTTAATATAAAGCATTTACAACCAAAAGGTGAAAATAGGAGATATTTGTCCTTTTGTACTTCTATAATTCTCAAGGTGTTTTGTTGTGCATTGGTTTAATGTAAACTTTTTTCTAAATATAGCATGCAGTGTTAACTACTTTTGCCAAGAAGTGCTTAGGAGAGTTAAAAGTATTTAACATCGTACTTGCCATCTCTAGTAGAGACCTATTTTTCCTCTCAACGACTCCGTTTTACTGTGGAGTCCTTAGAGTTGAAAAGTTATGCTTAATGCCAAATTTTTCGCAAAAGTTTTCGAAAAGTTCATTTTCAAATTCTCCTCCATGGTCACTACAAATAAACATGATTTTCAAATTCTTTTCAGTTTTTGTCCTTTTATAGGTTTTTAGAAAGCATTAAAAATTTCATTCTTATGAGTTAGAAATAGGACCTAGTTCCACCTAGAGAAATCATATACTATTACTAATCCATAACGTTTACCGCTCATAGACGGTGTTCATGTGCTAACAAATAAATCTATATTAAGAAGCTTAAGAGGTCATTTAGTTGAAATAATGTTTTTACTTTTGAAAGACTCCTTGACCTTTTTTCTCTTCATGCATACACTACAGAAGATTGTATCATTGAATGATACTTTTGGCAATCCTCTTACGTGATCATGGTGTTGCAATTTTGAGATTAATCTCATGCTTGCATTCCACAATTATTATGCCATGTTATTGCCTAATCTTTCATAGATACAAGACATGAAACACTTTGAGGCTACAGTTCATCTAGGTTTAATTTGTACAAGTTACCCTGGCTATTAGCTGTAAATACTAATAAATTCCTATTATCTAATACCCTACATTGGCCTTTTTTAAAACCAACATTATATCCACTATCACATAATTGACTTATGCTAAGCAGATTATGTTTAAGACCATCTACTAACAAAACAATATCAATGAAGGGCAAGAGGTTTGTACCTATCTTTCAAATTCTTATGATTTTTCCTTTTTTGTTTCCTCTAAACGTGATTGATCCTCCTTTCTTGCTCCTTATGTAAGATCCGGGAAAATAGGGGTCTTAAAAATAAAGTAGTTTTGAGACTTTGAGTTTTTGGTTAGAAATTAGTGTTCTTGAGTGTACATTTTAGAACATAATTGTTTTGTTATTTATTTTACTTTATTTATATTTTTGCTTAGGGGCAACAGAGTCTTTTATCTTTTATTAGGTAGGTGCAAGAAATTAAATAAGGGGGTGTAGGGAGTAAAATAGTTTGAATTAAATAAAATAAAAGGCTAGAAAACATTTAGATAGAGTTGGTTTTAAAAATATATATATATTAATAAGAGATAAAATATTAAAGATATAGTTGTGTTGATTTATAAATATTATGATATAAAGAAAGGGGCGGTTGGTGTTTAGAAACCTTTTAAACTCAAAATCAAAGAGAGTTATGATATAAAGAAAGACGCACAACTAAATGCTATTATGCCTAAAGGCATCTAAGAGAGTTGGAGTTAACGCTTGATGTTTATCATACCTGAAAAAGGTATTCAGCTTAGCTTTCGTAATCAAAACAAGTCAAGACGATGTCTTTGACAAAACAAACTAAAAGATTTAAACATTATAATATAAAAGAAAGTTTGAAACAAGCTAAACGTTATCTGTCTAGGAAGCGAAAAAAAACGAAAGAAGTTGTTAAAATAGAATGGCTTAGTTTCTCACACTGTTAAGATGTCGGCAAGTGTACCAAATTGTATCAAGTAATATAAAATTGTAAGACCAAGTATCGTATCCCAAAGGACTCACGACACTAAATAGTTGTGTAATTTCTTAACTAATTAAGACTTAAGAAGAACAATTTTTGGGTTTTGAATGCAAAACAAGAAAGTAAATATGAATGCAAATTGATCAATTGAGGCTAAACACTATAATGAATGGATGAAGTTGAAAATATGAGATGAGTATGTTGTTGGGGTTTAGATTTCACCTAGTTTACTCTCATACATATAAGAATTCATCTTCTTCGTTCAATGGTTAACGTCACTTTCTAAAGTACTTAAAACTTGATCCCTCGATGAAGAAAGTCTATCCTTAATTACTAGACCACAATCCCTTACATCCCTAATAATTAATTATGCATTACGATTAGAAGCTTAAGACGACCAATCCTCTTATCCCCATCCCTGGGCAATATTGCTCTTGGGAGCAATTCTCCAGAACCTGAATTGTAAGATACCTCCCGGTATTCATGCAAATCATACATCATGCCATGAATGAGTTAAACATAACAAGTATTGAGCGAAGAAGAATTACCCTAACAATTAATGAAAGAAGCATATGTAATTAAAACAAATTCAAATACATGAGAGTTCACAAGTTACATCATCCCCCAACAACAAATAGAATTCAGTTCCCCATTACCATGGAGAAACTAGATGAACAACGGAATGGAAGAGATAGAAAAACCATAGAAACTGAAGAGGAGAGCTCCCACATCCCTAAATATACCTCCAAAGGGTGAAACGTGTGTTTCTGTGCTCAAGCCATTAAAAGATACAATCCCTAGGACGTCCAAGTCCTTAAATAGATCAAAAAAATAACAAAAAACAGGGCCAAGTCCACATCCCTGGAGCTTAGCGCCCTAAGTGGGGCGCCCGGGCGAAACTACGAGAAACCTAGCGCTCAATGCCCATAGAAGGGCGCCCAAGCGTGGTGCGGGAAAAAACTGGTTCTCAGTCCCCCTCAGGGGCGCTCAGCCCTAGCGCTAGCATTCCAAAACTCATTTTTTTTGCTGTTTTGCTTGCTTTTATGGCTGATTCAACTCTATATATTGTTGGAGATTCTTCTAGGCACATTATTAGCTACAAAATAAAGGGAATTTAGTGATAAAATCATAAAGTATAACCTCTACTCACTTATTCGCAAAACTAAATCAAAAACATGAGTTCAAGCAAGTTTCTAAGTCAAAAAGGGTGAGTTTAGTATCAAAATTATATGACAAATAACAGTATTTTCAACCGTTATCACACACCAAGACGGTGGGTGAATTGGTGAAGTGTAAAAACATAAGCTTTCAAAATCTATTTCACAAAATAAGATGCTTTACACTTTTCTTGAATCCCAAGTTAAAAGATATGCAATGGAGCAGTAAACTTAATTGAATATACTAAAAGCTTAATCAACTTAATAAAAGAGTGTAGGGATCAGAGAATTCAAACGTTAATTTTTATACTGGTTTGGCCAACCTGCCTACATCCAGTGTCCTTCCAACCACAAGAAGCAAATGCACTATAAAGATCAAGGGTTTTATAACAAGGTTTTTACAGAGACCTCATGACAAAAGTGTAAAACACCTCTCTAACCCGCTAATCTAAATATAGGCAACAAACAAATAAGACAAGCAACAAGAACACCCTCTTTCTGTTGTCTATCCCTTTGAGGCACTCTCAAAGTCAAGAACAATGTTCTTCTTCCTGCAAACACCGCAGGGAATCCAAGCCAATCTTCAAAGATTGCAAATCGTGATCGAGCAGAATACACCTAGTTGTGCAGATTGATCAGACAGTCAAATCAGCAAGCCTTGCTTCTCAAGAAACCTCAAGTCTTTGATCACCAGGGTCAATCTTGGTTCTTGGAGCTTTTTTTTTTTGTAAGATGACAAAGCTTTCTGTAAAAGATATGAAACTGTCAAATGCACAAAAGTTCTTACAGAATTCAAATCAACGTTAAATTATAGTAATAAACACATCAGACGCATTTTAATTGATTTAGCTACTAATCTAGTCGAATACATCTTGCAGTTATAACAGACTAAAAATTGATGTTTTGCTACACATTAAAGTTGTAATCGACTAAAAATTGATTTCAATCGATTCATCCCATAATGTAATCGACTTAAAATTGTTGTTTTGCTACACATTAAAGTTCAACCAAAGTGCTTGTGGTTTTCCATTTCCAAAAACTTATGTCATGCATACACATATAAAATCACATATTAAACATAGTGATATGCAATGAACAACACAATCATGTTCACAAATATGCTTATACAAATTTATCACAGTAAACAAAAGCAAATACCATGTAAGCATAGAACATGTAATACAGAATACTCATGTGTTATTAATTATGTGTCGTCATCATCAAAAACATAGATATCACTAAGATTGTGGGTTTAGCTAAACCAGTGCTCCCCCTATCAACAATCTCAACAGAAAAAGAATGTACAACATACTTCAAGCAAAGTACTAAAAAAGCATGCTTGCTTTGACAAGTTAACTTACCCAACGACTATTGTATGAAGAAAGAGAAAACACGAATATTGTAACAACCTAATTTTTGGGATGTCACAGTTATGAGTAAAAATTGAAATTTTAAAACATAATATCATTGCGAAAATCCAAATTCCATAAGTCTTTACAATCAACCAAAAATAAATTCTAATTCTAATTGATTACAAAATGAAATTCCCAAAAAAATAGTTTATTTTAAATAAACCCGTAATTTTCCTCAATTCACTCGCCACACTATACCACATTCGAATTATCTGCATGATCATCTAGTCCCGTAATAAACCATCATTACAGGTGAAAACCACAATCACAAACATAGGGGTGAACTAAGTGAGAATCAATCATACCAAGAATAACATAAACACATATGTTACACATTCATTACAAAAATAAACACAACAACACACAAATTATTCGAATACAATCAACCATCATCATCACAAAGCAATGATCTATCCTCGTACCCTTACCGAAAAGGATTTACTAGGTACGGGAGACGACCCGACACCAACCTGTCATATCTTGACACACATACATCCAAACGGAAACACACATATACACAATTCACACATGAAAACAAATCGAGAATATAAAAACCAAGAATAAAAAAAGTCAATAATGTAAGCTCCCCCTACCTAGTTTTCCAGCTAAGACTTTTTCCTAGAATAAACAATGCCCTTCAATAATACCCTTAAGCTCTCACAGATCTTCACTCGATCAAACTCTCACTCCAACTGTCAAACACTCACTTCAATAATATCAATAGGAAGCATACCTATCTCTATTCGGTTTACTTGCTGAATCTTTATAAAACCCCATTATTTTCATAATATAATCAAATAAAATTATCTTTGTTCTAATTGATTCTAATAATAATATATTTTATCCTAATATCTTTATTCTAATTGATTTTGATAAGTCTATCAATTATATATATTATTATTATTATTATCTAACAATAATATCTAAACATTTCAACCATTCTGACACCAATTATTTATTTATATATTATCACTACATATAAATGTGGATTTATATTAAATATATATATATATATATATATATATATATATATATATATATATATTAGAACTATAACCAACTCAAACCATATTAAAACCATAATTCCACGTTCTTAAATAAAACAATTGTTTTAATATATCATGAAATCATAAAACAAAGGTTTCACGTAAAAATTTTATTTATACAATTATATATATAATTATTACTAAAATAGATAAGTGATCCTTCAAATATAAATAACAAACAATTTTATCTTTTAATTAAAATAATTATCCACATTTATGTAAAGAAAACTATATTAAATTTGTATATTCCTTAATTGCAACAATAAATAAATAAAACTATTAATCAATTTACTTATTTACTAAAACATAATCACACAAAACTTAATTTATTTTATTTATTATCTTTCTCGGGTCTTACAAATATCAAGGCCAAAGTTCAAGTCTAACGGACATATACCTATGCAGCCTTTAAATACAAGAGCTTTCAAAAGAAAAATCAAGAGGATAATTTAAGATGATTATCGAGTTAAAAACCTTACAACAAAATATCCATCCTAAAAGTATTCAAAAAAGAAGAAAAGAAAGAGTTCAAGAAAAAGAATATATTTAAGCTACAAAAGAGAAAAAGAGAAGAGAAGATAAGAGCAAAAATAAAAGAGAAATACTCTCGAGCTTCATTATCATTGCTTACTATTGTAAGAGGTAAGAGAGAAAAACATGCGATTGTTTAGACTGCTTTGTATTATATTTACATCCTCTTTGTAAGAGTTATAGTTTGAACGACTTGTAAGTAATCGTTGATTGCAATTTTGAAGAGAATCAAAACACTTACAACTGAACTCAGTTTGAGTTGAGGAATCTAGGCATGGTAGTCTAGTACCAAGAGTGGTGCGAGTACTCAAAGGAAATCTAGGCGCGATAGTCTAGTACCAAGAGTGGCGCAAATACTTAAAGAAAATCTAGGTGTGGTAGTCCAATACTAGGAGTGGTGCGAATACTCAAGGAAAACCTAGGCGCGATACTCCAGTACTAAGAGTGGTGCGAATACTCAGACCAAAAGTAGTGAGAATACTCAGTTGTAATCGTGTGAAGATTATAGTAGAACCCTCTGCGGAGGAGATTAGACATAGCTCAGTTGGAGTAGACCAGTATAAAAATACTTGTGCAATTATCTCTTCTCTTATCTAAACGATCCTCTTACAAAACCTGCAATTGTGCTTTATTTACAAATACAAGAATCTTCCAAGTTTAACGATTATTTTTCACAAAGGAAGTTCTTACAAAATGATGTAGTATACATTCTGAATAACAAAATAAAAACAACTCTCATTTTCAATATCTATCAAGTCGAGCGTCTAAGCATTTAAAAGAAAATTCTCAAGCTCAATAACATGCTATATCAGAAGGGTTGCGAAAAGTTTTCCATTAACACTAGTCAACCTCCTGGCTCCCCCCCCCCTTTAGTGTATTTTAGGTACTTCATATTCCTCACTACAGAATGGTATTTTTGAAGACTATTTTTCCTTGTTGTGAAGGCACTTAGGTAAAGAGTTATACAAGTCTCCATCCCTCAAAACGCTACCACTAGCTTGAGCACACCTCCCAGCACCAAAATCTGCATCATAGCACCACAAATTCAAAGCAAAAGTGTCCAAATAACAATGGTCAAATAAAGGAGAATTAGGCTGAAACAGATTTTTCACTTTAACAAATCTAGAATTTTCAAGGAGATAAGCAAGGAAAAAGGCTTTCAAACAAGTTGCCATGCAAAAAGACATTAGGATTAGCTCTAAAATTGATTAACAAATCAAGAAAAACTAGCAAATTGATTCTGAAATGTAAGATTAAGATTCCAATACTGATTTTGCAAAACTGTTTGATGAAAGTCCTGAATGAACTAGTCAAACTACATAATTTTTTATTTTCATATTTGAAAGTTGATTTAATGAATTGCACATAATCTAAGGACCTTTCAATTGGGGTATTTCATCCATTCCAAGATATTTCAAGTTTCTAGTACAGATTCTAGGCTTTTGCTGCAATTCAAATCAATTAGGAATGCCAAATTTCATAAAATAGTTATGCACATCAACTTGCACACAAAAATGACTTAGAATTGGTGGTTTGAATAAGAGAAAATGCACAGGAGCTGTGATAACGCAATTTGAACCATATCATCAACTTTGAATCATTAAAACAGACTTGTTTGAACTCTAATTAGGCATAAAACAGAAATGCATCTCAAATTCACCTTGCTACTTCCAAAATTGATTCAAAATTGATTCCCTTTTAATGCTTCACTCCTTCCTTCCTTGATCCTTCTTCATCATCCTTTAGGGGTTAAGTCCTTCATTGGATTCTAGACATGGCTTTATTCCATCAATACTACATTGGAATCACCCACATGAAATGAGTGTATATGAATAAAGTTAGTCTACATACCTAAATAAAGAGAAAACACATATTTGATTCTAGAAAACGGAGTAGGAAGTAAATTTACTCTAATTGTGATCTTGATCAAGTAGAGTTGAAGAGTTTCCATGATGATTTCTAATAGTATTCTTTGATCAAAGGATAAACGAACTCTACGTGAGATTACTCTAGAGAGTGTAGAGCGATTTTGAGAAAATCGTGCTTCTAGAGAGATAACTAGTGTTTGCTTAATGAACTCTATAATCGGAGAATCTATTTATGCTTTAGCCTATTGATTATTACAAACAAACTTTATTATCCTTTTATTTTATTATCTTCTACATCTAAAAGTCTATATTTTTTAAGGTTTTATATTTATAATTTTATAATTTTGTAATTTCAAAATTTTATAACATTATAATTTTGTAATTTATATTTTTAAAAGTTTAATTGGCTTTCACAACAATTTTCGTTAAATACAACAAATCTTAGAAGAAGATCATGATCATGATGGTTTATTGTAAGAAAATATTATGTGACGACATTAAGTAATGTAATTAAATAAGATAATTGTCATGTCACAGTTAATTGAAAATTTTAATGCAAATAATCAATTGAAGAATTTATAAATTTTGAGGATTCAATATATCATAAAATTTAATAGAATTGAAGGTTTTAAAAGGGACATAAAACTTAATTAAGTCTTATTTTTAATAAATAAGTGAAATTCACATTATTATGTTTTTTAAAGATTAAAATTATTTTTAAGCATAATTATAAAAATACTTTAATTAATTTATTTAGTAGAATTAATTTCTTTCTAAAATGTAAATTGTGTTACGTTTGTTAATTTCTTTTTAAATGTGATGTTCATATATTTTTTTCTTATTTTTATATTTTAATCTAGGATACCCTTTCTTTCTTTTGGTTTAGGTTTTTGTTTTCATATTTTGTTTGGTAGCCTAGAAATGATTCAATTTTCAAGTTCATTGAAATTTAAATATAATAAACAATGAATACATGAATACAGGTTAAATGTTCAAACAGTTGTAATTAATGCTTAAATATCTTATTATTTTCGTAAAATAGATTATATTAAATGGTCGAGCTATGATCATCTTGACATGTAAACAATGTAAAGACTCGTATAGTAAAATTAATTTAAAAACTAACTTTGTAACTTATATAGTATAATTCATTAAATAATAACTTTATAACTATAAAAATATAGTTTCAATTTTCTAGTTGATAAGACAAGGCATGTATTACTTTTTCATTCACCTGGTGAGGAGTTTTCAACCATAAAGGATTGAATTAATAATAGTTGTTTATACTATTTAACATATTTTAATAATTCAAACGTGAGTCTCAAACATTGTTTAGTATATGAAAAAAAATTAATAAATTGAATTAAAAAGACTATATCAATTCAGTTTAAAGTTAAAGACTAAAATGTACAAAATTTTAAATAAAAACAAATTTTAATTTCATATTTAAATTTAGAAACTAAAAATATATTTAACCTTTATTTTAAAAAAAGTTTAGATATTTAATTTCTTTAAAAAATTGTATATTTTGAGACGGGCTGAGTCAAATATTATCTTAAACTCAACAAAATTAGAGATAATTGGAAATTGATAAGAAAAATGTGAAAATATAATTAATTTTATTGAATAAAAAAATAAATATTTGGAAGCTCAATCACTTTTGGATAGATGTTATGGTTTTGGTTTATAAGTTGGATAGATATTATATAGATGTAGTCTCTTTTTTTTTAATTACGTTTGAATCATAAACCAACTGTATTTTTATCGAAAATAAATGTATAAATCATATTTACCGAAATTATGAAGATTATTTAATCATAACATAAGTATCTCTTTGAGATTTTCAGTCAAATATTTATATTTTTATTGAATATTGAATAAAAAAATGTATTTAAAGAATTTCAATCATTAATTAAACAAAATTAAGGTTTTAATAGATGCACTGTATCTTAAGTAAGAACTTATTATACCAAGTTTCCTCTGTTATAAATGAGGTTTTTTTATTTTTCTTCCCATAAATTAAATCTCTAATTTTAGTACAATGAAAGCCAAAATTGTCATTTCCCTACTAAGAGTTACACAAAATTTCTTTTGTTGAAACATAATTATTAACATATTTGTTTAGATTTTTCTATAAATTGATTGAACCCAATGTGGTTACCAAGCAAAGCACGAGTATGATCCTCTACAGTAGTGCATTTGTTCTAGCAAAATATACATTTTTTTGACCAATCATAAAATTATTTTATTTTATATTCTCAATTTTTATAACCATTGAAATATAATCAAACGGTCAATAACTCTACTACAAAGATAGATCAACAGTGGTCAATTTAAGTGTAACTGAGCACCCAAAACCTAATGTTGTATAAAAGGACACCCAAACTTTACAATTCTCTTTCAACTTTCATATTGGATCACACTACCATAGGTATGTAACTCTGCTTCAATAAATGTTTTGAGAATAACTTTCTCAAAAATTTTGCAATTTTAATTTCTCTAACAATTTGTGTTTTAAAGTGTTCTAGTTATTGTTTTGGATTCTTTTATTGAACTATGTTTGACAAGTGTTCCATAAATTGCAATTTGTTTCTCAAATACAAGAGCATTTCCTTCAAGACCATGGCCAACCAAACATTCACAAGCTTGCTCACCAATGACAAGCAATTTTCCTCTCTTCAATTGCCTCCTAAGGCCCCAACTAGCAATAAAAACAAGTCCATTGTGAATGAAGGTGGCGAAATCTTATTTCAAGCAAGAAATGTGTTGAAAACACATGAGAATCCTTCTCTTATGTATCTTGGGATGGAACATGTTCATGGTCCTCCAAACGATGATGTCGAGGATTTGGATCGTGACTCAGGCTCCAAATTGGAAGCTCAAATGAAAAGGTAAATAAGTTTTTTTATCTCTAGCAATTACAACTCGTCTACTTCGTTTTTCTATTATCAAGTTTTTTTGAGTTTGAGTATTATTATCCATGTTGAGTACAAACATTGGATTAGAATGAACTCGATTTAAGATTTCGATAGTACACAATTTGATATCTTAGAACTCAATCTTTTAAGATTTTGAGTTTGAATAGTGAGGATATTGGAAAAAAAATTAAAAGAATAAAATAATAAACTTGATTTTTATAGATAAATTATTAAGTTTGAATCTTAAAGAGAAAAAAAATTCAAAGAGGTTATTGATTTATTCCAACCTTTATTGAAATATTATTTGTTCAATAAATACTAATATTAGTATGTTCAATAATTTCACGTCGAAGTGAATAATAATTTAAATACATTTTAATATTATGTGATGTGTTTAAAAATAAAGTTGTGATAAAATTTTAACTTTCGAAAAAAATACTTAGAAAAACAAATCATAATCATATTATTCTAATGTAGGCAAAATCGATAGTAACATTTTATAATAAAATTTAGTTATCAATAAAATTGCAAAGTAATTTTCAGTTGTTTTAAACTCTTATGTATAGCTAGAAAAAATAATTTTAATATAATAAACTATTAAAGGTATGTAATAATTATAAATAAATAAATGTTTAAATTATAGTTCATTGCCCATACTAAAATAGTAAAAAATTAATAAATATATTAGCATTGTGTCAGTGATATTTAGTCAAAACACGTTTTGTATAGAAAGCAGGCTAACAGGGTGTATTCTGCGAGATATCGACTCCGCAAGCAAGCCAGAGCACAAAATTTGAAAAACCAAGCTGAGGCACTTGAAGTGAGTATTCTTCTATATATAATTAATTATTTTTTATTAACATTAAATTTATGAATAGTTTAATCTTCTTTCTACATTATCCTTAATGTTTCAGATTATTCGTTTCTCTAATTCGCATTTAATTAGGTCTGATCTAATTAATTAATGTTAGAAGAAAAAATAATAATTACGTAATTTATGATATCGGTATTTTTCAACCATACTAAGATAGAGAATCAATTATATCATTAATGTGTGACATTTATTATTTTTCACTAAGAGATTAACTAATACAAAAAGATTATATGAAAAAACAAATATTTTTCTAGAAATAATAGTTTTTTATAGGAATTACGAGAGTAAAAGCTTGTCCAGGCCTAACTTGTTGTTTGTTTATAAATTATTCATATGGTTAACTTTGTTTAAATAAATATTTCTATCAATATCCATGAAACCACACTCAAAAATAATGTAGCATGAAGATAAATTGGCTGTCACCATAGTAAGGACTTTACCAACCTTAATACAATCTTGAAGTAAAAAGAAGGATAATTTCTGATGTGAAATAAAATTTATAATAATTGTTTTACTTTGATAAAAAAAGGGAATTTAACATAGTAGAAATGGTACAAAAATAGGTCATAGATTTTGATGTTAGAAGGTTTTATAAATTTATACTGTAATTTTGAAAAAAGGGTTAAATTTTTCTAAAAGAACTATACATGTTAATCTTAAATTATGCTTCTTTGATTATTTTTTATAGAACAGAAGGTTATGAAACATTTTATATATTAATTCTCCTTATATAATTATAGGTTTTGTAGACGGATTAGAGCACTTTAAGTACATCATTCTTTTATTTATTTTTTAATAAAAAATAATTTCTTACATGAATTTGAATGAAGGAACTTCTTAAAAGTGAATTAAGAGTATTTTTTTTATTGGCAATAACTTAATTATTTTAATTAAGTTAATTAAGTGTATTATTTATCACATAATGATTATTAGGAAGAACTTACATAAAAAAATTTACATGTGTGTTATTTATGACATAGGCTGAAGTTTCAATGTTTCAATCTCAACTGTTATACTGGAAAAGTCTCCATGACGGACTAGCTGAAGAGAATACTGTGATGAGAGCACAATGCGACACTGCTTGTAAGCTCATTGCTGAAAAGGAAGGTAAATAGAATAATGTGTATGAAAGTAGTTGTACTTTTAATAGTAAAATTTAGAGCATTAGTATAAAATTAATAATGAGGTGAAACTTATACTTCTATCATATAATAAAACTGCTTTTGTTAACGTCAAAATTGTTATATAAGTTATAATATATATATATATATATATATATATATATATATATATATATGTTTTACAAATGTAGTTTCATATTTAAAATATTTCTTTAATACATGTTTTATGTTTAAAATCATTTGAATTGAGTTATAATTCTTGATTTTTTTTTTCACGAAACATGTTTCTTTTATCATTAGTTATAACTAGAATGAAAAACACATTAACTTAATGTATTTCAAATAATCATTTTATGTTAACAGAAATAACGAAAGTGATAAAGATATTGATAATAAAATACATCTCACTTAACGAATTTATGTTAAAGGAAATAGCCTCCTAGATACTATTCTCACAATATTATAAATTTCATAAATTAAGATTGTTTTAAGGATAAAAAATTGGAGAGTACGAATATAATAATGTTAGATTTGAGGAGGTTTCTAGTGCATCTCAAAGAAGAGAATTTAAAAATGTTTGTATGTTTTCTTTATGTTTAACCCATGCATGCATAGGGTTCTCTCTACCAATACCAGGAAAATTAAAAAAAAAAAGAGGTAATTTACATTTTAAGGATAAGTTGTATGAAGTCATGATGACTTTCAAATTAAAATCATTGTGAAGATAACTTCATAAAATTTTAAAAAAGTGAAATTGTCAAGACTGATAACGACTTCTTTGTAAATATGTTGAACGAAAGTCATTAGGAGTGGTTACAACTTTCAATTGAACCAAAGTCATCAAGACTATGACGACTTTCATTGTGGAACCGAGCTTGCTTTTCGAGCTTCTCCTCTATTGTCGAGCTTGACGAGCTCTCCACCAAGCTCTACATCGAGCTCTTCATTGAGTTCTTTGCATGATCTTCTAAGCTTTGTGAGCTATCTAAGCACCTCCCTTAGTTATCCAGTTGTCTAGTAAGCTTATTCACTTTATTTGATTGTCTTACTGTGTTCACCGCACTACTCGGTTGTCTTATCAAGTTCACCGCACTATTTGGCAATTTCTCCAAGTTCACCACTCTAGTCGGTTGTCTTGTGGAGTTCTTCATATGTTTCACTTTATTTACATATTTTACCAACCTCTCAAATATTCTCAATTGTCTAATGATCTCTCCTTTCTACTCGACAAACTTGTTGAGTTCTCTTTGAACACAAGTTAGATTTTCCTCTTCTAAGACCTTTTAATGCACACGAAGTTAGATTTTCAAATCACATACATGTTTTTTCTTATCTTATAACTCAATTAATAAAAGTTACGCTTGACATCTTGCTGATATGCATCCCCTATTAATTGTTCCAACTAAACCATGTAATGATCTTTACCCATTATTTTTACCAATTCATCATCACCACCTTCCTCTTCTGATGCCCTATCAACACTTCTATATTTGTATCCAACCCCTATGACCAACACAAATTCTTCATCTCCCTTCCCGCCTGTTGAAGGCATACATGTGAATCAACATCCTATGAAAACATGATCAAAGTCTGGTATTTTCAAACCTAAAATCTCGGCTACCACTATAACTCATACTATTAAACTATCAAAAAAGCCTTATAAAGTTCTAAATGGAAACAATCGATGCAACTTGAATATGATGATTTATGTAAAAATCACACATGGGCTCTTGTTTTTCTGATTTTGATCATCCACCCTAACTTTAAAGGACATGTTAAAGAAGAGTTTGTAAAACTGTTTTTTTTTTGTTTCTTTCTGTTTAACCTATGCATGTATGCATAGGGTTCTCTCTCTTATATATTTCCAACTTTGTTGTTCCTTTTTTATCATCTATCAATACCACTTTTACTTTAAGAGTATAATTTACTTTAGAATTGAATTAGAATAAATTCATAATAAAATCTTGTAAGCTTTATTAAATTAAAAGTTGTCATATGACATGATAATTTAATTTTAAAATATTAAGAAAAATTGATAGTTTAGATAATTTATGAATAAGTAACCATATAAAAATATGTACGTTGTTATTTTTATTATGAAAGTTAAAGGTCATGTTATTAGTGGTTTGTAATTGGGTAATTGGATAAAAAAAGATTGGCAAAGTGAGCCAACCTCCCTCATATGGGTTGGCTCATTGTAGGTTGAGTTAAAAATGAGTCAGTTTCTAAACTTATCAAGAATTAGCAAGCTAGTGAGTTTACTCACCCAAGGGTGCTTTATTCTTTGAGTTTATTTTATATACTTATTAATGTACAATCAAAGTAAATAAACTCAACAACAATACAATCAAAGTATTCACCTATTATACCAAATATTATTATAAAGATAATATTTAAAAACTATAGTTTCAACCTGAATAACAATAAACAAGTGCATTAAATATTCTAGCTATTCAAATATTATTGAAACACATTCTAATATTTAAAAGGATGAAATTGTCAGTTTATATAGTTAGAAGTAGTAAATAGTATAATAAAAATCTTATGAACAAATGATAAAAACTCAATAAAGGATTGTTGTTGATGGATTATGGATCAATCCAATTTGAACTTCTTTGATCTGGACTTAGGTAAGTCGAGTTTAATTTCCAACCCATCGAGAGCGTGATAAGCTGAATTAACTCACAAGTTGAAACCTATTTTAATATCTTTTAAGTAAAAGTGTTCAATACGTTTGATATGTTACCAATAAATCCTACATTAATGCCTATTTTTTTCTTTCACTTTGAATATTTTAAATTCTTATATGCATATGAGGATGATATATGGAGGTGTGGTTTAATGAAGATTTATTCATATTCTTTTTTTTTCATTCTTATTACTACTAATTATAAATGGTTGGTGCTCCAGCTTTGAATTGGGCTCTGCGGCAAGAGATAGAGAGGTTGAGTAATGGTTGTTGATTTAAAGGAAACCATTATGTGGAGGAAATTTCAATGAAGAAAGAAGATATCGTAAGTAATATGAAACAATGCCATTGTTATGCAACAAGTTTCTCTTCCTATGGATTATAAGACAATGAATAACATTTATGGCAATTGATATGAATAAAACCTTCTTTTGGAACAATCTTCTTTATTCCCAATAAATATCAAAATATCTAAACTCAACCATTTGTCATCTAATTATTAGTGGCTACATTATTATTTTTGAAATTACACCTAACTCTTTGTCGCGGATAAAACCTTTGATATGGAATTTCAAATTTGTCAGCAATAAATAATATATTAATAGGGAATACGTGAAGTGTTTCAATCCTTTTAAAATATATGCACAACAACTTTACATGGTATATTCCTTAAAAATAATTTTATAAGGTTAAAAATAAATATATAACATTTATATATATATTTTTTTATATTTTGTTCTATGATGTTCTTTTCTTCTTGTTTTTTAATTATATTTTTTTATATATTTTGTTTGGTATAGGTATGCATAAATGCTTGAATTTTCAAGTTCATTAAGATTTAAGTATGATATACAATATATACCTTACCTTTCAGTTGAATTTTATATAAATGGATCTAGGTTAAATGTTCAAGACACAATTAGTGC
This sequence comes from Vigna umbellata, assembly GCF_029865625.1. Lineage (NCBI taxonomy): Eukaryota > Viridiplantae > Streptophyta > Magnoliopsida > Fabales > Fabaceae > Vigna > Vigna umbellata. Next base: position 6,220,113 of record NC_142175.1, read on the forward strand.
TCATATAACTTATTATATTCCTAATATATAGATTACATTATTAGGTTAAGACATGGAAGATAAACTTGACGTGTAAACAATAGAGAGACTTGTATCATAAAATTAATTTAAACAATAACTTTATAACTCATATCATATAATTTTTCTAAATAATACGTTTATGAATTTGAAAATATTGTTTCAATTTTCTAATTGATGTGATCAGACCAAGTGCTACTTTTTCATTGACTTTGTCGAGTTTCCAACTCTTAAGAATTGGACTGATAAATTACATAAACACTTGTTCTTTGTTTCTTTTTCAAATGAGGGCCACATTGATAACTCTACTTTATAATGCCAAGTTTATAATAAGGAGTCCTCATATATTGGTTTACATATTATTCATGGAGAAGCAAGAAATTCCTTGATAGTCAAAAAGACTTCTTCTCATGGTGAATCTCATATGAGCTTGTTCGACTTTTACATCAGTTGGATTATGGATTATTACCTTATATTCTTAGATGATAAACATGCAATATTAAGCTTAACATTACACTTAACAAAATATTCAGTATTCTTGGGTATTTGGCCTATTTTTCACAACTCCTTTTTTTGCATAATAGTAGTTTTTTATGATATGGAAGATGTTAAATAGGATATGTGTTTAGTGTTGGAGCATTCCTAGGTGTACGAATCACTTCAATCATGAGAGCTATCGATTAACATTAGCGGTGTGTAATGCATAGATTATAAACCACGAGGTTCCTATACTTTTAGTACAAGGTGTGGTTGATGATTGTGTTATTTCTAAATCCTTCTTCTCATAAGGTGTTGTTTAGACTTAGACTTTGATATAAAAGTCCTTAAGTCTTCCAATTACATAAACTTGTCAACTCTACCAAAATAATATTCAGATTTCTTATATAAACTATATATGAAAGGTTTAGCTTTGAGAGTTGTGGTAAGGTGATGCAAAGCTACCTCTAGGTTCAAGTTCCTTATTTTTTCAAATTGGTCCATGAATATCCAGAATGATACCCTTTTTTCTTATCATATGTTCATCAATACAATGGAAGTTAGGTGATGAGGTCAATTTGTGGTCAACTATGTGTCGAATGTCGAATTTCACTATCAATGTGTTAACAATGGATCAAAATCGAGTATGTAACTAGATACGTGAACGAGCTTAATTGTGCCCCTTTAAGAAAAATGGAAAAAACTTAGGAAAAAATTAACATTAGTTGTGGTGTAAAGGCTAACCTAAGAGTAGTACACATCCATATGATCATTAAAATTAGTGGTTAATGTAACAGTTGGTGGTGACACTTTTTACACTGAGTAGTTTCCATGATCTTATCCACAAAAATGTATCAAAAAGATCCTCCTAATCTCGAAGTATGATCAAAACTGTTGTATAGGGACCTATTTCTCTTATTACTATTAGCTTTCACTATGTATGTGTAATTACATTAGGGGGTTGAGTTTATCGTTAACAAGGTATTTCGGTTCCTCAACTTTCTCCTAATTTGGAAACTTTTTAGCCTTAATGTGTGTATCTCTTCTATTATGCTCTTGCTCATTTTGACCAATTCTTTTCTAAATTTGGTTAACATTATTGTCACATGTACATGATTTTCTTGGACGTAGTTAGTCATCATTTGTCACGTTTCTTGTTCATTCTATTTGGTCTAAAAGAGTTCAACTTAACTTATAAAGGTTTTTACAATTTCAAAATAACTTAGAAGACTAATATCATCTCCTTACTTTTGTATCTTACTCTCCAAGACAACCCCCTTTTTATGTTGAATGTAATATTTGGATGTTTGACGAGTATGTATGCAAAACCATTCTAATGCTTAAGTTAATTAAGATTAAGGTATACAAATTAAATGCGTAAACAATAAATAATATATATTTTAAATTTATTTTATTTATATCTATTTATGGATATAGGTGAAGTGATTAAATGGTCACAAATGTTTAACTATTAAATCATTTCACAAATATATATTATATAAAGGGATCCTGATGTTAAGATTTGAGATCATTTCTAGTAATAAAAAGAAGGCTTAATACCATTGTTGGTCCCAATTTTTGTTAGTTTTGTTCGAAATGGTCCTCATTTTTTTTAATGTTCAATGTAGTCCTAAAGATTGTAATTTGTGTTCAATTTAGTCCTTCTTGCAAACGCCGTTTAAATCGATAACGGCCAAATGTCCAGCTATATAATCAGTGAATGACGTGGACACTTTAACCGTGCCACCACCACCAGTGCTCATCTTCTCCGTCTAGTACCCACCCAAAAACACCACCAGGACCATCTTCCCCTTCCTTCACCGTGGATATCCATCAACGCCACTACCTCTCCTTCTCAAGCCATTACCACGGCGGCCCAATAACCCACCATAACAAACCTCGCATCAGGCCACACCTAAGAACAAACTTCGAAATCGCCGCCATCAACCATTTAAACCTTCTTCTTCGCACGGTAAGCAGCGTCGTTACTACGAGGGCAAATTACACCACCACGTGAACTTTACTTAGCCACCGCCAATGCCGCAACGCCATCATCTCCTTCCTCGCACCTCCACCGTCTTCGTAAACCTGCAGAAAACCCAAATCGCCACTATGACGAGCTACAATTGCAAACTAGAATCGTGAGAAAATTCTTGCACTATTCAAACCTCCATGGTTGTCGTGAATACCACCCAGGCTACGACCACCTTCGCGCCCTCAACCCTAATCGCAACAGCCTGTGAGAATCCACCTGCACAGAAATCGTGCTTGGAGCAGAGTTCCAGCACCGTTTCTCCTTCGCGTGACGACATACGCCCTTTCCCCCTTCATTCAAAAACCTTATTTTTTTGGGTGGGGAAGGGGTTGCCATGTGATAGTCCCTTATTGGCTGCGTAATGTTTCAGTCAAGACAAGTCAGTAGTTAAATGACATTGTCATTCACTGATTGCACAACTAGACATTTGGTCGTTAACGATTTAAATGGCGTTTGCAAAAAGGACTAAATTGAACACAAATTACGATCTTTAGGACTACATTGAACATTTTAAAAAAATTACGACCATTTCGAATAAAACTCACAAAAATTGGGACGAACAATGATATCAAGCCTAAAAAGAAAAAGAGAAAGTCCTTAACTTACTAATCTTTCTATTTTTTTTTTATTTCTAGAAATTTGAAAATTTTGTAGTTATTTTCAAAATTTTAAGGAAATATTAATTCTTATTTTGGCAATTATACTCACTTGTTATTAACATTTATTTTATGTTTATATATAGATTGATTATGATAAAATTATAAAATAGAACATTATATAAATATTTTATTTAAATTAAGAAACTTATTTGCAGCTTTTCAAATTAAACAGTAAAAAAAGAAGAAACGGAGAGAAATTAATGATTAATAAATTAAATTATTTTGTTAATTGCGTCAATTAAATTATTTAGTTAATTACATAGATAAAGTATTTAATAATTTAAATTATTTAATTCATTAAATAGTGTAATTCATTAAATTCATTAATTTACCGCATTAATTTAGTTAAATAAGATAAATGAATTACATTAGTTAAATTATATAATTAATTAGGTAATCAATTTTATAAATTTAATTAAATTAATTAAGGTGATTAAATTAATTATATTAATTAAATTTACGAAATTGAAATAATGTAATGCGTTTAATTCTTTAATTAATTAAATACTCTAACGGAAGGGACAAACACACTAATTAACAACCTCAGTAAGAAATAAACGGGTGAGTGAATAGGCACATTCTGAATTACCAGAAATTTCCAATCTGTAAAACTAATTTAAGATGCCACGGTGTTTATCATAAAGAAAAAAAAAAAAACTCCATCTAATTTTTATTATTTATAATTCCTAAATTTTCATAGTACTTACCCATAATTTTTTTCTTGCACTTTTTTTATCAATTGTTTTTTCTAATTTTTCCTTATTTTAATTATTTCTTATCTAATATTTACGTTTTTTATTCTCTAACTGTCTAGAAATATCTCTCCCCTTCTATTTTAATTTTCTTCTTCAACCCTCTCTTTAATTTCCAAAATCGTTTCTTTTCATTTTCTTGAACACATTGCATCACTAAGCCAATGAAGTGTGAATCAACGTTTAAACAATCCTATTTTCTCGTAAAGTAATTTTATTTGTCATTAGAATATCCTATTTTTTATTTATTCTTCCTGTGAATATTTAGAATTTCATATATTTAACTATAGGAAAAAAATATTTCAGCTGGTACAACTTTTAATTTGTGTTTCGTGGTTTGGATGAATTTTTATTAGGTTATCATGATCTATAGATGTTTGGTAAACGGGAAACTTTGACTTAGGGGGAACTGAACGGCACTTTAAAAATACTTAAATTCAAACTATAATTCTAAAGAAAACATATATTATTAAGGGTCATCTTCCGTTAGAAATAATAAAGATATATTTTGGTAAATATTTATTTTCACCAAAATTTTGATGAGTCAAAATTTATGGCTAATAACACATTAGTAATATTTATCGACAAAAAATAAAACTTATTGGTAATTATGATATGTTTTTCAATAATTACTAAAAGATGTACAACCGTTGAAAATTATTATTTCTAAAAACATGAATGACGGATATTTTGTTAATAAATTCGTAAGATATTAACAACGAATATTTTCAAAAATGAATTTATTAAAAATTATGAATAAATATTTTCCTTGGTGAATATAATATATGTTTCTATAAGAGTGATTTAACCTACCAATATTTAACCTAGACACACATGCACTAAAAGTACTTTACACTTAAACAAACTAATATTTCTATCTAAGAGTGACATTCAGTCAATGCAAACATCAATTCTCTATAATATTATATCACAATACCAAATAAAGTAGAAAATAAGTTATTGGAGTAATAATATGTCGATAAGTAATATTAGACTTGTCAAATTAGCTAATATTTGAAGGGTTGCTCTAGGAGAGGTGTTGGCTTCAATGCAGCGGATGAGGTGATTGGGAATTAAGCAGCACAGTGCAGAGTGAATCAATGACTGTAAGTGGTGGAGGAAGAGCTGTTTGGTGGGTGAGAGCTAGCTCAGGCGACCTTCGATAACAGTCAGAAGCCGCTGGTAATGACTATTTATCGAGGCTTAGCGACGAGAGACCGTCGATAAATCTCTTGTCGCTAACATTTACCGACGGGATTTGGTCCTCGGTAATTACCGAAGGGCATGGGTTCTGTCCTTCGGTAATTACCGAACGCGGGTAATTACTGAAGGGCATAAGACTTCGGTAAGTTCGAGGCAGATCTCAAGCACAGTTGTATTTCTTATGAAACCAAACAAACCTATATAAATTGTTCACAACACAAACAGACCTGTATAACATTTTCCAACTACATACAGACTTGCATAATGTGCATCTCAATCATGCAATCATTGATCAAAAAAACAATATAAATCATCCAATCATCCATAGAACATGTATTTATAAATAAAAAATAAAGCAATCTAACATAATGTTCTAACATCCAAATCATCCAATTGATCTAACATCCAAATGATCTAAACTCCAAATGTTCTAATATCCAAATGTTTCTATAACAACTAATAACAAAATAAAACTAATAATGTACATGGTTATCATCAGAATGATCTTCATCATCCTGGTCCTCTGTAGATGGCTGGACTGATGTGGGTTGGACTGATGTCGGCTGGACTGATGAGGGTTGGACTGATGTGGGCTGCTGAGGACAACGGGTGACGGGGAGGGTCGTGGCTGGGTCGGAGGGATAATGAACTAATCCTGTGAAGTTTCAGGCAACACTCTCATGATGAGGGCCTTAAAGTTTCTATACTCTGCTCTCAAATCAGTGATTTCCTGGTCACGTTGCTCCAGTGCCTGCGTGAGGCGGACAACGGTCTCGTTAGCAGTAGTGGTGGAAGAAGAAGGTTGGTGCTTCATAGTACCTCCTCTTAATGTTGTGTAGTTTGCAGCAAGTTGTATTGCACCTTACACTCGTCCCTTTTTCTTCCCACCCACGACGTCGACCAAGCACTGTGTCCTACGGATGTCGTCTTCTGCATTACTCGCATCATCCGGTGTAGGAGCTGACCCATGTTCAGATCTAACCTGTGAAAGTCTCGTAGCAAATTCTTCCTGTTCAAAGATTAAAAGCAATGTTAGGGAATGATAGAATAACATAAATGAAAAATTACTAATAGTAATAGTGTTATTTGCTTACATGAGTCTTCCGAGATCTTTCATCAACGAATTCATTAGTGCCCTTCCGAACATGAGTATGTGCAAAGACCTCATTAACATGGACCGCCCGTCCTAGAGCTCGTGCCTGGTGCCTGTAACATAATTTAGAGTTACAAGTGTACATATGAAATAGAAAATACATAACTTATATATGAAAGAAACAGAAAAGTAATGAAAGTTTACCATACGAATGACATGCTCATGAATCGTGATCGACCCACCAGTATGCAGGGTGCCCTCTTTTCAGAAGCTCTGTTCCTCGGGGCTTTGGCACACTTATTGCGAAACTCTACTGAATTCCAATGAGCCAATAAAGAGTTCCAAATGTGCTCGTCCAACCAGTAAGGGCGCTCTCCTGCATTGCGAGCATCCTTAAACATCTTCGACAGCCGATGAGATGCTTAAATGTGGAAATTTCTTTGTATCTGTGTTTCATGTTCAGGTTTCCACTGCACCTTCACCTGTAACATTAAACAGAACAAACATTGATTAATGAACATACTAAAATAAGAATGACAATTATTTTAATGGATTGTTCACCTGAAAACGCTACAAGAATGACTTTTTGTCGTCATCAGGTATTGCTCCCCAAGTAGGCCATGGACTTAAAAACTGTTGCTTAATTGAACGTGTGATGGCTTGGGAAGCAACCCTGGATGGAATAAACCTGCATAATAAAAGTCATTTGAATTAATGCAATCTTCAAACATCAAAATGGTTAAAAAAGGGATTAAAACCTTACCCTTTACCATACGGCTCAATCCATGGTCGATCATGGAGGAGCGGGTCAACACCTTCACCATCACCAGTTGAATCTGGATCAGTAGATGGTGTGACAGTCTCAGAAGGCGGTATACAAGATGAGGAAGGTATAGAAGTAGGGTCAGGGGGAGGAGTGGGGGTTATAATCACAAGAGGAGGAAGAGGGTGTGCTGTAGGGGTAGGAGAAGGGTGTGTTGCAGGGGTTGGAGAAGGGTGTGTTGCAGGGGTAGGAGAAGGGTGTACTGCAGGGGTAGGAGAAGAGTGTATTGCAGAGGTAGAAGTAGGGTCTACTGCAGGGGTAGGAGGCTGTATTGTAGGGGTAGGAGGAGGGCCCACAGATGATGGACTAGGGGCAGTACTGGTAGGTAGTTTAGCAGACACCCTAAGTACATACTTTGGTGCCTATCATTGCCTCTTTTTAGGCCTTGCTACCCTCTTTCCTTTATCAGGACGTTCTGAACCTTGTCCTGTCATTACTGCATTGAAATGGTTACAAATAAAGCGAAACAATAGAAATGAATATGGAAGGATCAATACAAATTAAAGTGAATGTAAAATAATTGCATACAACTTTTAAGATGGTATTTTAGATAACTCTATTGAAATGATAGTTCAATTTGCTACAATAGATGTCCAACATTCAATCGTCTTCATCATGATCTTCATCTTCATCTTCTTCTTCTTCATCATCGTCATCATCCTCTTCTTCTTCATCATTGTCATCATCTTCTTCTTCTTCATCATCATCATCATCATCATCATCATCATCTTCTTCTTCTTCTTCTTCTTCTTCTTCTTCTTCTTCTTTTTCTTCTTCATCACCTTGTATTGTTGCTTCTAATTCATCTCCATCACCATCAGGGTCGACCAATGCGGTTATACGTTCAACTTCAATAATTTCTTGTGGTTGTGACATTTGGTCAAGTTGGTAAGCAACATCTTCCTCAACCTCATTTGAGTCAATGCGACCTCTAGGCTTGGTTTGTATTGCTACAGCCCAACCACGCTTGTCAATATTGCGGAATGGTGGATATGACACATAATAAACCTGTCTGACATTAGTTGGTAGAATGAAAGGATCAAATGGTCCATATCTTAATCTCTGGTTGAGTTCGACAATATTAAACCGCGGATCCACTCTAGTACCAGCTCTAAAAGGATCAAACCATTCACAATAAAAAAGTACTACTCTGTTTCGAGAAGTAGTGTTGTTGTACTCTAGCTCATATATTTTATAAATGATGTCGTAGAAATCATCATAACAACCCTCTGTTAGGCCCTTGACGTACACACCATAATTTGTTGTTTTCTTTTCTTTAGACCATTCATGTGTATGGAATTTGTAACCATTGGTGAAGTAAGTATGCCATTCTTTGACACATCTCATTGGCCAATTGGAGAGATGTCTTAACTCTTGAACCGTGGGAGTTAATGCCTGATTAAAAACCTACAAAGATACTAAAAAAGTTTAAAAGCAAGAGTCAAATTAACCTTGCTCTAAACATAGGAAAAAGTACGGACCTGACTTCTGAACCAATGGAGAAACTCTGAGTGTATTCTAGCAGAAGCATTTCCTTCTACGACTTGCTCAGCCACAAGAAATGAGTTGGTACAAATGAAATGATTTAGTGTATAACAATTGTACCATTGCAAAGATAAGAGTTGGATGATGACATACTCAAGGTACGGCTTAACTTCATTGCAATTAATTAAGACATGGACATGAGCAGAGTTGAATTCAGCATCAGTTAACCAATGAGTGAATTCTTTCCCTACGTGACGGCCTGATTGTCGGAAAACTGATAATGCACCTTGACGTGGTTCAACTTGCCATTGCATTTCATTTCTGACATGAGTGGGGGACAACATGAAGTTTTTGAAATAATGTGAACAAAAATACGTTGTCTCTCTGTGCAAGTAAGCTGCATAAATTGAGCCTTCTACTCTAGCTTTATTTTTAACTGAACATTTGGATTCTCCCATAAACATTTCAAATGGATACATCCACCTGTATTGCACAGGTCCCCCAAGCCAAGCTTCATATGCAAGATGAATTGGAATATGCTCCATTGAATTAAAGAATACATGAGGGAATATTGTTTCTAATTTGCAGAGAATAATTGGGATGATTTCTTCCATCTTTCTAAGAAAATTTTCCTTTAGTGTCGTGCAGCAAAAATCTTTAAAGAAGTTACTGATTTTTATTAGTGGATTTAACACGTGCATTGGCAAACAACTGAACGCAAGAGGGATGAAAGTCTCCAATGAATACATGACAATCATGACTCTTCAACCCTTGAATAGTACCGTTCTGAACATTGGCACATCTGGACAAGTTAGAAGCATATCCATCTGGCATTCTAAGCTCCTTCATCCAAGCTTGAAGTGCTTCCAAGCTTCACCATTAGAAGGATGACGCAAAAATCCTTCAGTTTTGTTACCATCATGCCATGACATGTGTTCTGATGTTTGCATTGAAGTAAACATTCTTTGTAATCTTGGAATTATAGGCAAGTAGAACATGGACTTTAAGGGAATTAGTTTTTTTTTCCTCCGTCTAGCATGCATTGTATAATATCGAGGTGAGCCACAAAACTTGCATTCAACCAACAATGCATCATTTTTGCCACTGTCATTGTCATAGAATAACATACATCCATTAACACAACAATCAATCTTCTTGAGTTCCAATGCCAACTTTGAAACACATTTTTTGGCTTGGTAATAATTCTTCGGCATAAAATTCTTTGGTGGTGTCAAATCTAACATCAATTTTGTATAGAAGTCCACTGCTTGAATGGGAACGTTCCAATTAGATTTTCCAGCCATGAGTCTAATGCACACTAACAATTTTGACTTAGATGAACCTTCAAATACAGGTAGATTTGCCTCTGTCAGTAAATTGTAAAACCTCTGAGTGGTTTCATTTGGAGACTCTTCATCATGATTATCATTTGCTTCTTGTTCAGCATGGCGACGAAGAGCATTGTCGACCATCTCTTGCATATAGGCAAATTGATCTATCTCAGATGTATGTACAATAGTATTCGAACCTGATGCAAGCCGCTTTTCAGCTGCAGTGGAGGTTGAAGGAATTTCTTCACCATGAAATGTTCAAACCGTGTAATTAGGCATGAACCCTTTTTACTATAGGTGAAGTTTGACGACTTCATCTTTGAAAATCCTTGTACATTCGCACTTGATGCATGGACATCGAATCCCTCCATCAAGAGCATAATATTGATATCGTCGGGCCGTCTCCACAAACTCTTCAACTCCGATGACAAAAGATTCCTTCAAACCTCTCCTTCCACTATAACAACGGTCGTACAACCATCCACGATGGTTGGGAAAATGGGCCATGTTCTGTGACAAGCCAAATAAATAAAAACTTAGCCAAAACAGCAACACTCCATGTGACGTAAGTAATAAACCTATTACTACTCAAGTCGAACATGGAAGGAAATTTGAACACTATTGTCATAGGCATTCAATAAGGGCATGCAAAGAGAAGTCCTCAGTATTGAAATTCCTTAGACATCCTAAGGGGCTGTGTATTAAAGTTGGAGGAGACAACTTATTACTACTGAAGTTCTCTTGTAAAGAGTACTTCCAAATATTTTGTAGGTTTTAAGTGTTTATAGTATTTTTACCCTTCTCATTGCATTGAGAATGTGTGTAGTACCATAGGATTTTAAATGACTACTTAACTTAATCAAGTTGTAGCCTAATAAATGAAAGGCAATATACATGAACATACAATATATACATCAACATAATTTAGGCAATCAAATATCTATAAAAGCATGGATATATAATACATGCTAACATAATTTAGGCAATCAAATAGCTATGAAAGTATCTAGTGACAATCACATTAGTTAAAATAAGTCTACATTGGAGCCTAGTTGCAAATTTTCACCCTTTAAGCACACTTTTTAGGTTCTAAATACTCAAACTTTGAGTACGAGGTAATTCTTTGCTTTTGAAAGTTTCCTAGCTTCATTCCACTAGTTTAGAGATGGTAGGATGTTCACATTACTTAAAATAAGTGTACATTAGGTCTGGTTGCAAATTCTCACCTTTTAAGCACACTTTTATAGGTTTCAACTACTCAAAATTTGAGTTGTACCTAATTCTTTACTCTTGAATAGTTTCCTAGTTTCATTTCACTACTTTAGACATGTTAGGTCTATTTGCAATTTTTCACCCTTTGAACACACTTTTTAGGTTCTAAATACTCAAACTTTTAGTTTTAGGTTATTCTTTGCTTTTCACTACTTTCCTACCTTGATTTCACTAAGTTAGACTTGTTAGGATGTTTACATACCTTAGAATGAGTCTACATTAGGTGAAATGACAATTTCTCACCTTAGAAGTACACTTTTTAGGTACTAAATACTCAAACTTCTAGTGCTAATTTTGGTTTAAAAATGCTGCATAATTGGCTATAGCAGGTGTGATTCGAAGCATCTGGTTGTTTCTGTGCATTGTGAATGTTTGAACAAGTTTATTTTACCATTTCAAACCTGTGTGCACTCTTCATTTGGTCAAATTTGAGCCTACATGCAAAATCAATTCCTAAACCATCAATTTTGCTTAAATTTGGAAGTGAATTAGTGATTTTCGAGTGTAGTATGATTCCTTGTTGTTTCAATGTTTAAACACCTTTAAATTGATGATATAAAGTTGTTTGAATCATTACTTGAGGTTTACAAACACTACCTCTCATTTTTGGGTTTTAAAGCACACTTTTAAAGCCATTTTTCTGGTGCACTTTTCATTTTTAGTGTTGTTTGATTTTGTACACTTTGTATTTTCGAATTGTGCCCTCATTTCTATCTTTCTTTTATGTTTTAAAACTTGTGTAGATATTTGTTTTATTGTTTTGGTTACTACAGGGAATCTGCATGTATTTCCTGAAATGCATCCAGTAGCATGTCATACTTGACTTCGATCGACTCACTCTCGAAATTATCATCATTGTCATAATCAGATTGTGCTGAACTTGTCATAAAACACAAATTTGACTCCTCTTCAACGTTGCAGTCATCATCACTTGAAGATTCACCATCACTGTTTTCCCAGGCTATGTATGCTTTTCTTTGCTTGCTCTTCTTGTCCTGAGGGTACTTGATGGTTGCTTTCTGCCTACTCTTCAAGTCTGGACAGCCAGGCTTTATGTGGCCTTCCTTTCCACACTCATAGCATTGCACCGTGTTGATTCTTGAATTCTTTCATCCTCCTGAAGGACCTGTATTATTAGTAGCACAATTTCTATTTTTCATGAACTTATTAAATTTTCTTACCACCATGTTCATGATTTCTTTTTCTGATACTTCTGCATCTAATTTAGCTTCAGTTTTAGTTTTCTTTGAGGCTCTTCTACTCGTGGCTTTGAGGGTAATCAATTTCTTTTCCTCAATTTCTTCTTCCTCTCTCAACCTTCCGAGTTCTAACTCATGGTCCCTAAGCTTTCCAAAAAGAGTTGTCATATTCATGTTAGTTAAATCTCTAGATTCTGATATGGTTGTTACCTTTGGCTGCCAATTTCTGTTGAGACTCTTCAGGATCTTTATGTTGATTTCTTCTTTATCAAACACTTTGTCGAGAGCCATCAAGTGATTTACTATATGTGTAAATCATTTCTGCACCTCACAAATAGTCTCACCAGCCTTCATCCAGAATAACTCATATTCTTGCACAAGGGAGTTCTTCCTAGCACGCTTTACTTCTTCAGTGCCTTCATGTGTCACTTCAAGAACTTCCCACATCTCTTTTGTAGTCTTGCATTGGAAAACCCTGAAAAATCATCCATAGTTAGTGCAAAGGCAATTACATTTCTTACTTTAACATCATATTGTGCTTTGTGGTTCTCAATCTGAGTCCACTCAGAAATGTTTTTCAAAACAATTTTTCCATTTATAATTTGAGTGGGCTCATATGGATCGTTCACTGTTGCATCCCATACGCCTTTATCCACGGATTCAAGAAAAATTTGCATCCTAATTTTCCAAAATGCATAATTCTCACAAGCAAATAGAGGCGGTCTATTTGTTGATGCACCTTCACTAAAAGTTTGAGAAGTAAAAGCTAATTTTCAAGATCGAATCGGTTAAGCAAAAATATTAATCGATTTGTTTTTGAAATATTTTATGAAAACCAACTCTGGTGCCAATTGTTAAAAAAGAAGTGCTTAGTTTCTCACACCAAGAGGGGGGTTGAATTGGTGAAGCATAAAAATATAAGCTTTCAAAATCTTTGTTACAAAATACGATGTCTTTACGCTTATCTTGAATTGCAAGTTAAATGGTATGTAATGAAGCAGTTCACTTCATCGGATACAATAAGAGGTTAATCGACTATAATGAAAAAGTGTAGGGATCAAATAATTCAAATGTTGGTTTTGTATACTGGTTCGACCAAGCCTACATCCAGTGTCCTTCCAACCACAGGAAGAAAATGCACTATAAAGATCAAGGTTTTTACACCAAGGTTTTTACAGCGACCTCACGTCAAAAATTTAAAACACCTCTCTAACCCTCTAATCTAATATAGGCTGCAAACTATACAGACACGCAACAAGAACACCCTCTTCTGTTGTCAAACCCTTTGAGGAACCATCAAAGTCAAGAACACAATTCTTCTTTTTGCAAACACCGTAGGGAATCCAAGCCAATCTTCACAGATTGCAAATTTCTGATCGCGCAGAGTACACCTCTTCGTGCAGATTGATCAGCGTTCAATACCTAGTAAATCTTGCTTCTCAAGAAACCTCTAAGCCTTGCTCACCACGGTCAATCTCTGGTTCTTGGAGCTTTTCTTTTCCTCTATAAGACACACAACGTTTTCTGAAAGATATGAAAATATTAATTATTCAAAAGTTCTTGAAGAATTCAAATCAGCGTCAATGTATAGTATTACACACATCAGACGCATTTTAATCGATTTAACTATTAATATAGTCGAATACACTTTGTAGTTATAACAGACTAACAACAATCACAACATTTAATTGAATGCACATTTAATACAATCGACTCATAATAAATGTTGGGTCAACATATTTAAAAATATGACCGTTATGTCAGTTGTGACAAGCATTTAACGGTTTTCAAAAACATAACAAACTTAATCGAATACAAGAAGCATACAGTCGATTAAGTAAAAACACTTAGAACAATTTTTGAAAACTTTTCTCGTCAAAATATCTCACATCACATTTGAAAAGAGTTTGTGGAAACCCACGAGTTTTAATCGATTCATCCCATAATGTAATCGACTTAAAATTGTTGTTTTTCCAACCATTAAAGTTCAACCAAAGTTCTTGTGATTTTTCATTTCCGAACACTTATGTTATGCATACACATATAAAATCACATATTAAACACAGTGGTATGTTTTAAACAACACACTAATGTTTACACATATGCTTGTACATATATAACGCAGTAAACAAAAACGTATAACATGTGTAACACAGTATACACATGTGTTATTATTAATTATGTGTTGTCATCATCAAAAACACAGTCATCATTGAGATTGTGTGGGTTTAGCTAAACCTGTTCTCCCCTATCAACAATCTCAACAATTGAGTTGAAGCCAGATGCGCCACACACCAGGTTTGTTGATGTAAACAATGAAAATAAATATTTAGTGGTGGTATTTGTTGACTTGGCTACGAAACATAAATAAAGGTTGTTGAAGAAGAAAAACAGGTAAAGTTTAAATTGATTTGATATCATTATTGATAAAAATTGAATGATGCATCCATGTTTATTTTCTATTTTTAGCATAAATAAAAAAAATTTAAAAAATTTAAAAATATTTGTTTTTATTAAAAATAAATTTTTTAAATTAATAAAATTATACATAGTGACTTGTATTTCATAAAATTAAAGAAAGTTTTTTTGACATATGACTAGATTGAGCCAAAAGTTTCAAAAGTTTTTTGTCTCCTCCCAAAATTAAGTTTATAAAAGATAGCTTCTGAAATAAGTGTGGGGAGACAATAGTAATTACGGTTTTTTTTTCTTTCTCTTTTTGCTTTCTACTTCTCAATTTTTGGTTTATTTCCATAAAAAAAAATTGTGATTTGTTTTTGAGAAAATTTTGAAAGTATTAACTTTCTACTTGGTGAAACTTTAACACAATATGTATCATAAGAAATTCACCAAAAAATATTTTCTTGTTTTCAATAAAACATATTGACATTGAATTTTAGGATTTTATTTAGTAACTGGAACTATCATAATCTTGATATAGTAGTCATGATTTATGTTGATATGAATATTGATCTAGAACATAGTTTTGAAATTATTATGTTTTTCCTAAGAATGCAAATGGATAAGTATGGGCGTGTGATGAGTGCATATTTATAGCCTCATTTGCCCATAATATAAAATTCTTAATTGATTTTTGTACTTTAATAGAATATTTTAATTAGGATTTTTTATAATTCGGTTTATTTAGCACGAGATACAAAAACACGTTTAAAATAACTTTTTAGTTGCATAAATTTTTTTTTGAATATTTTGAGGTGTGTTAGTGTAGTTGCAGTTAAGTTGAACTCATTGAGGTGTGGAAATAAATTGGATAAAGTGTCATGTCACCTTAAATATAAATCCAAGAATAAAAAATAATCAAGACCACAATAAGTCAATCCAAGCATAACATGAAAATGTGAAGAAATTTGGCTATGCCAAGAGGAGGGAACAAGCAACAAAAATTGGATCTTGCGGTTTTCTCTATTTTTTTTCTACCAAAAGGGCTTTGATAATTAATAAATGTTTATGATTAAAGATAATTTGGGAAAAATATACCTTAAGATATTTTATTTTATGTTGTTAAATAATTACCTTATTTAACTATATAAATAAATATCAAAAGATAATATTTGTCAAATCTTTTTTAATGGCAAGTATCTTCTAAAATATTTTTAGATCTCCACAACAATCAAATACATCTTGAAGATATTGGATTATTTATAAGATAATTGGAGAAGATTACATTATCATAAAGAAGATTACAACAACAGAAAAACCTAAAACAAATCCTAATCCAATTTCTATATAAAGAGACTTAGGGAAACAAATTAGGGGAGCTAAGGAACCCTTTGGGGGACTCAAATTTTTTCCTTTTCTCACATGTTGTCCACCATCTCTTCTTCTATTTTCATGTTATTTCTACATTCCATGGAGTGTTAACCCTTTGTGGTTAATTCTATTGTAATTTCTTAATTGAATATTGAGGTTAGATGAATAAATTTGTTTGTTGTTTTTAATTCTTATTATGATTTATTTTAATTCTTCTTAATCAAGTAAAAGTAATGATTTTTACATTATAAAAAGTTAGCATAGTTTTTGATAGGGGGAGATTTAACCTCCTTATATCTTGGTTTTTTATGATGAACAAAAGAATGATTTAATGGTTTCTTGCACAACAAATGGCATAACAAATGTTTTATCTTGAATATGTGTGTGCTTGATATATGAATTCATTAATGTTGAATGAATCATGTGTAAAATAGATTAATAATCTCTTTTCTGGTTGAAATAATCGATTAAACATAGTATATAATCTGTTAGATTTAACCATATCACTTAGTAAGCTTATTAGGGGCAAATTGTTCTATAGTAATCGATTATACATTGTATGTAACCGATTAAAACAAAAAGCAAGCATAATCTTTACTGATATGATCATAGATGGGGCAACATTGAAGAGTTTTAAGAGCGACAACAAGCATAAAAAGAAATAGCATAGGTTTTCATAGCCTTGTATTTTGCCTATTCTAGTTTCTAGTTTCTTTCTCTTTGTTTAGTTGTAAAGAAACTTATATATATTCTTCTTTTCTTTAAAGTACAAGCAATGTGGTACTTCACATAGCTTGAACTTAAAACAAAGAAGAATAAATAAGTCTTTTCTCTTTAGAGTTTCTTGTAATGCAAGTTAACACATGTATAGTTTTAGTTTTGATTTCTAGACTAGTTAGTAAGCTTATAAACCCTTAAGAAGTGGAAGAATTGAGAGATGTGGGACTAAGATCACCATGAGGTGCTACTGGTCCAGACTTGAAGGCTTTTCAAGTCACACATCCTTTAACTCTCTTCACTTACTCCATGCTTAAGGCTATATAAGCAACCTAATGGTATCCTTTTGTACACACATTTGATTAATTCTTGTTACTTTGAGAAGAACGTGAGGTTCTTGGTACTTTGAGAAGAGTCTCAAAGGATTGTTGCAGTTAAGAGGGTTTTTCTTCTACAGGTTGTATTTGCTATATTAGATTGGTTTAGTTAGAGAGGTATTTTACATTTGAGAAGTGTTCTCTATAAATCCTTGTTGTCAAAACTAAAATCTTTATAGTGGAAAGTCTTTATAGTTAGAAATGTAGGCATTAAGACCGAACCAGGATAAAAAGATTGTGTTTGTATTCTTTCTCTATCTCTCTATTGCTTTATTATTCGTAATTGTGTTGTGCACATTTAACGATCATCTTAATTTTCTAGAAAGATTTAAAAAGAAAGAGTTTTTTTTAGTTACCAATTCAACCCCGCCCCCCCTCATAGTAAGAGAAACTAGCCATATTTTTTCTTACAATTGGCACTAAAACTGGTTTTTCAAAAATTATTTGAAAAGTAATCGATTACTCGTTTTGTGAAATCGATTAATTGATCCTGATGGCTACAATTTGTCAGACCTTTCGAGAAGGTGCTTCTACAAACATACCCCCTCTGTTTGCAGGAGAAAATTATCTATTCTGGAAAATTAGAATGAAGATTTTCTTAGAGTCTGTTGATAAAGGGATTTGGGATGATGTAATCAATGGTCCTTTTGAGCCTACAAAAACCATTGATGGAAAAACTGTTTTGAAAAATTTTTCTTAATGGAATCAAGATGAGAATAAACGTGGACAGTATGATATAAATGCTAGAAATATTATTTCCTCTGCACTTACTATTGACGAGTTTTTCAAGGTGTCAACATGCAAGAGTGCGAAAGAAATGTGGGAAGTTCTTCAGGTTACTCATGAAAGGAACCAATGAGGTAAAAATGGCTAGAAAGATTTCTCTAATACAGGAGTATGAAATGTTTAGAATGAAGCCTGGAGAGAAATCTATGAAGTCCAGAAAAGGTTCACTCACATTGTAAATCATCTGATTGCCCTTAGAAAATCTTTTCAGAAAGAGGAGATCAACATAAAGATTCTAAAAAGCTTGAATAGGAGTTGGCAACCAAAGGTAACAGATATATCAGAATCAAGAGATCTGACTACAATGAATATGGCTATACTTTTTTTGGAAAACTCAAAGAACATGAATTGAAGTTGGAAAGACTGAAAGAGGAAGAGGAATCTGAACAAAAACATTCAATAGCTCTCAAAGCAATCAACAACAAAGCCTCCAAGAGAAATGAATCTGATGTTGATTATAATGCAGATGTGCAAGAAAAAGAAGTGTTAAACATGATGGTAAAGAAATTTACTAAATTCATGAAATCTAGAAATACTGCATCTGATTTTGCAGGTAACTCAAGAGGAGGAAAGAGGAAAGGAAAAGATGCAACTTTTACATGTTATGAATGTGGAAAGGAGGGACACATCAAACCTGACTTTCCATACTTAAAGATGAAGCAGAAAGCTGATGAGAAGCACAATCAGAACACAAGGAAGAATAAGCAAAGGAAGACCTACATAGCATGGGAAGACTCTGATTCAGGAGAATCTTCAAGTGATGAAGATAACCGAAGCCTAGAGGAGGATTCAAGAGGATTCCTTTCTATATAGAATTAAATATGTATTTGTTTTTAAATTATTATTCAATTAGTTTTAGTTCCTCTTCAAAACCTTGATCCTTTTTCATCCATCTCCTTTTAAAAGGTTTGGAATTTAGTCTTCCATAATCAACGTCATTACTTTTTTTTTTCTGACAAGGCGAATGGTGTGTAACGTCTACAAAACACATGTACGAGTAAGTAATGCACATCGGTATCGTGAACCTCGACAACATGGAGACTAGTGTAGTAAAGAGAAACGACAACATTTATTTTCACTTATATGCAGCGGTTCCCGAAATGAGGCATATACAGCGGTAGCAGAGGGATTTGGCAAGGATATATGCCTCAATTGCCTGGGGAACCGACACAATAGCCCCCTCACCAGAAAGGTGTCAAACGCTACGTCTAACTTAAGTGCTTTTTGTATGGTTACATGCCTTGATTCACCTTGCCAACCGAGGGAGTATCTTTGTTACCAAAAGGGTGTCAAGTGAAAGGTCTTAGTTAGTACAATAAGGTTTTTTTATTTTTCTTCCTATAAATTAAATCTCTAATTTTAGTACAATGAAAGCCAAAATTGTCATTTCCCAACTAACATATAAGAGTTACACAAAATTTCTTTTGTTGAAACATAACTATTAACATATTTGCTTAGAGTTTTCTATAAATTGATTGAACCCGCTGTGGTTACCAAGCAGAGCACGCGTATGATCCTCTACAGTAGTGCATTTGTTCTAGCAAAATATACATTTTTTTGACCAATCATAAAATTATTTTATTTTATATTCTCAATTTTTATAACCATTGAAATATAATCAAACAGTCAATAATTCTACTACAAAGATAGATCAATAGTGGTCAATCTAAATGTAACTGAGCACCCAAAACCTAATGTTGTATAAAAGGACACCCAAACTTTACAATTCTCTTTCAACTTTCATATTGGATCACACTACCATAGGTATGTAACTCTGCTTCAATAAATGTTTTGAGAATAACTTTCTCAAAAATTTTGCAATTTTAATTTCTCTAACAATTTTTGTGTTTTAAAGTGTTCTAGTTATTGTTTGGGATTCTTTTATTGAACTATGTTTGACACGTGTTCCATAAATTGCAATTTGTTTCTCAAATACAAGAGCATTTCCTTCAAGACCATGGCCAACCAAACATTCACAAGCTTGCTCACCAATGACAAGCAATTTGCCTCTCTTGAATTGCCTCCTAAGGCCCCAACTAGCAATAAAAACAAGTCCATTGTGAATGAAGGTGGCAAAATCTTATTTCAAGCAAGAAATGTGTTGAAAACACATGAGAATCCTTCTCTTATGTATCTTGGGATGGAACATGTTCATGGTCCTCCAAACGATGATGTCGAGGATTTGGATCGTGACTCAGGCTCCAAATTGGAAGCTCAAATGAAAAGGTAAATAAGTTTTTCTATCTCTAGCAATTACAACTCTTCTACTTCCTTTTTCTATTATCAAGTTTTTTGAGTTTGAGTATTATTACCCATGTTGAGTACAAACATTGGATTAGGATGAACTCGATTTAAGATTTCGATAGTACACAATTTAATATCTTAGAACTCAATCTTTTAAGATTTTGAGTTTGAATAGTGAGGATATTGGAAAAAAAAATTAAAAGAATAAAATAATAAACTTGATTTTTATAGATAAATTATTAAGTTTGAATCTTAAAGAGAAAAAAAATTCAAAGAGGTTATTGATTTATTCCAACTTTTATTGAAATATTATTTGTGTATTTAAATAGTTTTTTATTTTAGAATTTAAAATTTTAATATGATTTTATTGTTAAAAGCATTTGAACATATTAAAACACATGTATATTTAAGATGTATTTATTCTTTGTCGAATAATGTATTGAACATTATTGAACGTATACGAATATTCAATAAAAATTTAAAAAGAATGAAAAATAATAAATAAATTTACTTTTTTTAAACATCAGATTCATTTTTAAAACTTTTTTCTATTTTTAATAATATAATATATCGATCGATTTTAAAACTATTTCGTTAATATTAATTATAATAGTAATTTTTCGATTCTCTTATATAGCTAATATTAGTATGTTGAATAATTTCACGTCGAAGTGAATAACAATTTAAATATATTTTAATATTATGTGATGTGTTTAAAAACAAAGTTGTGATAAAATTTTAACTTTCGAAAAAAATCTTAGAAAAACAAATCATAATCATATTTTTCTAATGTAGGCAAAATCGATAGTAACATTTTTTAATAAAATTTAGTTATCAATAAAATTGCAAAAAGTAATTTTCAGTTGTTTTAAACTCTTATGTATAGCTAGAAAAAATAATTTTAATATAATAAACTATTAAAGGTATGTAATAATTGTAAATAAATAAATATTTAAATTATAGTTCATTGCCCATACTAAAATAGTAGAAAATTAATAAATATATTAGCATTGTGTCAGTGATATTTAGTCAAAACACGTTTTGTATAGAAAGCAGGCTAACAGGGTGTATTCTGCGAGATATCGACTCCGCAAGCAAGCCAGAGCACAAAATTTGAAAAACCAAGCTGAGGCACTTGAAGTGAGTATTCTTCTATATATAATTAATTATTTTTTATTAACATTAAATTTATGAATAGTTTAATCTTCTTTCTACATTATCCTTAATGTTTCAGATTATTCGTTTCTCTAATTCGCATTTAATTAGGTCTGATCTAATTAATTAATGTTAGAAGAAAAAATAATAATTACGTAATTTATGATATCGGTATTTTTCAACCATACTAAGACAGAGAATCAATTATATCATTAATGTGTAACATTTATTATTTTTCACTAAGAGATTAACTAATACAAAAAGATTATATGAAAAAACAAATATTTTTCTAGAAATAATAATTTTTTATAGGAATTACGAGAGTAAAAGCTTGTCCAGGCCTAAGTTGTTGTTTGTTTATAAATTATTCATATGGTTAACTTTGTTTAAATAAATATTTCTATCAATATCCATGAAACCACACTCAAAAATAATGTAGCATGAAGATAAATTGGCTGTCACCATAGTAACCTTAATACAATCTTGAAGTAAAAAGAAGGATAATTTCTGATGTGAAATAAAATTTATAATAATTGTTTTACTTTGATAAAAAAAAGGGAATTTAACATAGTAGAAATGGTACAAAAATAGGTCATAGATTTTGATGTTAGAAGCTTTTATAAATTTATACTGTAATTTTGAAAAAAGAGTTAAATTTTT
Source organism: Vigna umbellata (assembly GCF_029865625.1). Classification (NCBI taxonomy): domain Eukaryota; kingdom Viridiplantae; phylum Streptophyta; class Magnoliopsida; order Fabales; family Fabaceae; genus Vigna; species Vigna umbellata. Next base: position 6,242,170 of record NC_142175.1, read on the forward strand.
CTAAAAGAACTATACATGTTAATCTTAAATTATGCTTCTTTGATTATTTTTTATAGAAGAGAAGGTTATGAAACATTTTATATATTAATTCTCCTTATATAATTATAGGTTTTGTAGACGGATTAGAGCACTTTAAGTACATCATTCTTTTATTTATTTTTTAATAAAAAATAATTTCTTACATGAATTTGAATGAAGGAACTTCTTAAAAGCACTAGTAAAAAGACTAGATTTAAAATCGATTAATAGGCCTCGGTTTTAGTGAAACCGAAACCTATTAAAACACGGTGGCAGAATTGTAAATAAAGTGAATTTTTATGACTCGGTTCACAGCGAACCGATGCCTAACAATTTGAATTCTGCTCTACTACCTCGGTCAATTGGAGACCCGAAGCAATAGGTGTTGTCACTTCTGAGCATCTGACACATCCGGACATCTGTGCACATGATACGGCATCGGTTAACAAAAATCTAGAGTATAAAGTTGCTCTACTGCCTCGGTCAGCTTGGGACCCGAGGCGATAGGTGTTGTCCGTGATTTTTATGGCTCCGTTTTTGTATTAACCGAGGCATTAGATGTGCTTTATCTCCAGGTTAAACCATTTTTACGCTACTGTTGTTCCTCTTTCTTCTCTCTGCGTAAAACTAGCCTTTCTTCTCCAGCCACCGCAACTGCTGCACTGCTGGACCGCGCCTCCACCATGCCAGCTACCACCGCCTCCATTCCTCACCCCTCTCCTTTCTTCTTCTTCTCCGTGTTCTGCTTCTTCTTATTGTACTTTTTTTCACTATCTAGTTTCGTCTTTGCTGGAGGAAGGAAGGAATGAACAACACATGGGCCACGGATCCTCTGGCTCCCCGCTTTCAAAAATGATGAAGATGAAGTCCGCGGGGCTGCAGGTACTATGGATCCTCTGACTCCCAATCGGGTAGCCTTCCCAGGTCTCGCCGGTCTTGCCCGATCAGTCGAGCGGCGCCGCATTGAACGACCAGCTCTCCAACCCCACCTCCATATTTGGTCTCCGTCTCTAGGTGGTGCTCGGCGTGTGTGTCGGCGCCACCATCGTCCTCATCCTCTTCCTTATCTCCGTCTGGGTGGCCTTCAAGCGCTCCAAAGCCAACCCCGTTTCCATCCCCGACGTCTCCAAGGAGATCCAAGAAATTAGGGTCGACCACGCCCCCACCCCCAACCCGACCCTTTTCCCGAACCTGACCCAGTTTCGCCCACTGAGGAAAAAACCAACCCTCTCAACTACTAGAGAATCCAGTTCGAGATTGGGAAGAACCACCGAATCTCCTACCCCGAACGTGCCTTGCTTAGCTCATCTTCCAACGATCCCGCCGGTGTTGAGCCTCGCCTCCTCGATCAGGTTTCCACCGTCATTTCCAAAGTTTCACACTTGGGCTGGGGCCACTGGTACACTCTCCGAGAGCTTGAGGATTCCACCAACACCTTCGCCCCTGAGAATGTTATTGGCGAAGGAGGATATGGAATTGTTCACCACCGCAAGATCGTTCCATGTGAATCAGTACGGTTGAAAAAAAAATACGTTACTGCCTCGGTTACCTAAAAAACCGAGGCATAATCCCATCTTTCTTGAATCGGTTTGAAACCGAGGCATAAAACGTACCCCTTTTTACATCGTCTATATATGCCTCGGTTATAGAACCGGTGCCTATAAGCCAAAGCAACCGGTGCCATTTCCTGTTTGTGTACTAGTGAAGTCAATTAAGAGTATTTTTTTATTGGCAATAACTTAATTATTTTAATTAAGTTAATTAAGTGTATTATTTATCACATAATGATTATTAGGAAGAACTTACATAAAAAAATTTACATGTGTGTTATTTATGACATAGGCTGAAGTTTCAATGTTTCAATCTCAACTGTTATACTGGAAAAGTCTCCATGACGGACTAGCTGAAGAGAATATTGTGATGAGAGCACAATGCGACACTGCTTGTAAGCTCATTGCTGAAAAGGAAGGTAAATAGAATAACGTGTATGAAAGTAGTTGTACTTTTAATAGTAAAATTTAGAGCATTAGTACAAAATTAATAATGAGGTGAAACTTATACTTCTATCATATAATAAAACTGCTTTTGTTAATGTCAAAATTGTTATATAAGTTATAATATATATATATATATATATATATATATATTTTAAAAATGTAGTTTCATATTTAAAATATTTCTTTAATACATGTTTTATGTTTAAAATCATTTGAATTGAGTTATAATTGCTTGATTATTTTTTTTATATGAAACATGTTTCTTTTATCATTAGTTATAACTAGAATGAAAAACACATTAACTTAATGCATTTGAAATAATCATTTTATGTTAACGGAAATAACGAAAGTAATAAAGATATTGATAATAAAATACATCTCATTTAACGAATTTATGTTAAAGGAAATAGTCTCCTAGATACTATTCTCACAATATTATAAATTTCATAAGATTAAGATTGTTTTAAGGATAAAAAATTGGAGAGTACGAATATAATAATGTTAGATTTGAGGAGGTTTCTAGTGCATCTCAAAGAAGAGAATTTAAAAATGTTTGTATGTTTTCTTTATGTTTAACCCATGCATGCATAGGGTTCTCTCTACCAATACCAGGAAAATTAAAAAAAAAATGAGGTAATTTACATTTCAAGGATAAGTTGTATGAAGTCATGATGACTTTCAAATTAAAATCATCGTGAAGATAACTTCATAAAATTTTAAAAAAGTGAAATTGTCAAGACTGATAAGGACTTCTTTGTAAATATGTTGAACGAAAGTCATTAGGAGTGGTTACAACTTTCAATTGAACCAAAGTCATCGAGACTATGACGACTTCCATTGTGAAACCGAGCTTGCTTTTCGAGCTTCTCCTCTATTGTCGAGCTTGACGAGCTCTCCACCAAGCTCTACATCAAGCTCTTCATTGAGTTCTTTGCATTATCTTTTCTAAGCTTTGTGAGCTATCCAAGCACCTCCCTTAGTTATCCAGTTGTCTAGTAAGCTTATTCACTTTATTTGATTGTCTTACTATGTTCACCGCACTACTCGGTTGTCTTATCAAGTTCACCGTACTATTTGGCAATTTCTCCAAGTTCACCACTCTAGTCGGTTGTCTTGTGGAGTTCTTCATATGTTTCACTTTATTTACATATTTTACCAACCTCTCAAATATTCTCAATTGTCTAATGATCTCTCGTTTCTACTCGACAAACTTGTTGAGTTCTCTTTGCACACAAGTTAGATTTTCCTCTTCTAAGACCTTTTAATGCACACGAAGTTAGATTTTCAAATCACATACATGTTTTTTCTTATCTTATAACTCAATTAATAAAAGTTACGCTTGACATCTTGCTGATATGCATCCCCTATTAATTGTTCCAACTAAACCATGTAATGATCTTTACCCATTATTTTTACCAATTCATCATCACCACCTTCCTCTTCTGATCCCCTATCAACACTTCTATATTTGTATCCAACCCCTATGACCAACACAAATTCTTCATCTCCCTTCCCGCCTGTTGAAGGCATACATGTGAATCAACATCCTATGAAAACATGATCAAAGTCTGGTATTTTCAAACCTAAAATCTCGGCTACCACTATAACTCATACTATTAAACTATCAAAAAAGCCTTATAAAGTTCTAAATGGAAACAATCGATGCAACTTGAATATGATGATTTATGTAAAAATCACACATGGGCTCTTGTTTTTCTGATTTTGATCATCCACCCTAAGTTTAAAGGACATGTTAAAGAAGAGTTTGTAAAACTGTTTTTTTTTTGTTTCTTTCTGTTTAACCTATGCATGCATGCATAGGGTTCTCTCTCTTATATATTCCAACTTTGTTGTTCCTTTTTTATCATCTATCAATACCACTTTTACTTTAAGAGTATAATTTACTTTAGAATTGAATTAGAATAAATTCATAATAAAATCTTGTAAGCTTTATTAAATTAAAAGTTGTCATATGACATGATAATTTAATTTTAAAATATTAAGAAAAATTGATAGTTTAGATAATTTATGAATAAGTAACCATATAAAAATATGTACGTTGTTAATTGTATTATGAAAGTTAAAGGTCATGTTATTAGTGGTTTGTAATTGGGTAATTGGATAACAAAAGATTGGCAAAGTGAGCCAACCTCCCTCATATGGGTTGGCTTATTGTAGGTTGAGTTAAAAATGAGTCAGCTTCTAAACTTATCAAGAATTAGCAAGCTAGTGAGTTTACTCACCCAAGGGTGCTTTATTCTTTGAGTTTATTTTATCGAAGGAGGCAATTAACGAAGGAGGCAAGCCTTCGGTAATTACCGAAGGGCTGAAGCCTTCGGTAGTTACCGAACGTGGGTAATTACCGAAGGGCATAAGCCTTCAGTAAGTTCAAGGCAGATCTCAAGCACAGTTGTATTTCTTATGAAACCAAACAAACCTGTATAAATTGTTCACAACACAAACAGACCTGCATAACATTTTCTAACTACATACAGACATGCATAATGTGCATCTCAATCATGCAATCATTTATCAGAAAAACAATAGAACATCTGAATCATCCACTCATCCATAGAACATGTATTTATAAATAAAACATAAAGCAATCAAACATAATGTTCTAACATCCAAATCATCCAATTGATCTAACATCCAAACGATATAAACTCCAAATGTTGTAATATCCAAATGTTTCTATAACAACTAATAACAAAATAAAACTAATAATGTACATAGTTATCATTAGAAGGATCTTCATCATCCTGGTCCTTTGTAGATGGCTGGACTGGTGTGGGTTGGACTAATGAAGGTTGGACTAATGAAGGTTGGACTGATGTAGGCTACTGAGGGACAGCGGGTAACGGGGAGGGTCGTGGCTGGGTCGGAGGGATAATGAACTGATCCTGTGAAGTTTCAGGCAACACTCTCATGATGAGGGCCTTAAAGTTTCTAAACTCTGCTCTCAAATCAGTGATTTCCTGGTCACGTTGCTCCAGTGCCTGCGTGAGGCGGACAACGGTCTCGTCAGCAGTAGTGGTGGAAGAAGAAGGTTGGTGCTTCAGAGTACCTCCTCTCGATGTTGTATAGTTTGCAGCAAGTTGTCTTGCACTGTACACTCGTCCCTTTTTCTTCCCACCAACGATGTCGACCAAGCACTGTGTCCTACGGATGCCTTCTTCTGCATTACTCGCATCATCTGGTGTAGGAGCTGACCCATCTTCAGATCTAACCTTTGAAAGTCTCGTAGAAAATTCTTCCTGTTCAAACATTAAAAGCAATGTTAGGGAATGATAGAATAACATAAATGAAAAATTACTAATAGTAATAGTGTTATTTGCTTACATGAGTCTTCCGAGATCTTTCATCAACGAATTCATTAGTGCCCTTCCGAACATGAGTATGTGCAAAGACCTCATTAACATGGACCGCCCGTCCTAGAGCTTGTGCCTGTAACATAATTTAGAGTTACAAGTGTACATATGAAATAGAAAATACATAACTTATATATGAAAGAAACAGAAAAGTAATGAAAGTTTACCGTACAAATGACATGCTCATGAATCGTGATCAACCCACAAGTATGCAGGGTGCCACCCTTTTCAGAAGCTCTGTTCCTCTGGGCTTTGGCACACTTATTGCGAAACTCTACTGAATTCCAATGAGCCAGTAAACAGTTCCAAATGTGCTCGCCCAGCCAGTAAGGGTGCTCTCCTGCATTGCGGGCATCCCTAAACATCTTTGACAGCCAATGAGATGCTTAAATTTGGAAATTTCTTTGTATCTGTGTTTCATGTTCAGGTTTCCACTACACCTTCATCTGTAGCATTAAACAGAACAAACATTGATTAATGAACATACTAAAATAAGAATGACAATTATTTTAATGGATTGTTCACCTGACAACGCTGCCAGAATGACTTTTTGTCGTCATCAGGTATTGCTCCCCAAGTAGGCCATGGACTTAAAAACTGTTGCTTCATTGAACGTGTGATAGCCTGGGAAGCAACCCTGGATGGAATAAACCTGCATAATAAAAGTCATTTGAATTAATACAATCTTTAAACATCAAAATGGTTAAAAAAGGGATTAAAATCTTACCCTTTACCATACGACTCAATCGATGGTCGATCATGGAGGGGAGGGTCAACACCTTCACCATCACCAGTTGAATTTGGATCAGTAGATGGTGTGACAGTCTCAAAAAGCGGTATACAAGATGAGGAAGGTATAGAAGTAGGGTCAGGGGGAGGAGTGGGGGTAATAAGCACAAGGGGAGGAGTGTGGGTTATAATCACATGAGGAGGAAGAGGGTCTTCTGTAGGGGTAGGAGAAGGGTGTGCTTCAGGGGTAGGAGAAGGGTGTGCTGCAGGGGTAGGAGAAGGGTGTGCTGCAAAGGTAGGAGTAGAGTCTACTGGAGGGGTAGGAGGCTGTATTGTAGGGGTAGGAGGAGGCCCCACAGATGATGGACTGAGGGCAACAGTGGTAGGTAGTTTAGCAAGCACCCTAAGTACATACTTTGGTGCCTGTCGTTGCCTCTTTTTAGGCCTTGCTACCACCTTTCCTTTATCAAGACCTTCTGAACCTTGTCCTGTCATTACTGCATTGAAGTGGTTACAAATAAAGCGAAACAATAGAAATAAATATGGAAGGATCAATACAAATTAAAGTGAATGTAAAATAATTGCATACAACTTTTAAGATGGTATTTTAGATAACTCTATTGAAATGATAGTTAAATTTGCTACAATTGATGTCCAACATTCAATCGTCGTCATCATGATCTTCATCTTCATCTTCTTCTTCTTCATCATCATCATCATCATCATCTTCTTCTTCTTCTTCTTCTTCTTCTTCTTCTTCATCACCTTGTATTGCTGCTTCTAATTCATCTCCATCACCATCAGGGTCAACCAATGCGGTTATACGTTCAACTTCAATAATATCTTGTGGTTGTGACATTTCATCAAGTTGGTAGGCAACATCTTCCTCAACTTCATTTGAGTCAACGCGACCTCTAGGCTTGGTTTGTATTGCTACAACCCAACTACGCTTGTCAATATTGCGGAATGGTGGATATGGCACATAATAAACCTGTCTGACATTAGTTGGTAGAATGAAAGGATCAAATGGTCCATATCTTAATCTCTGGTTGAGTTCGACAATATTAAACCGTTGATCCACTCTAGTATCAGCTCTAGAAGGATCAAACCATTCAAAATAAAAAAAAGTACTACTCTGTTTCGAGAAGTAGTGCTGTTGTACTCTAGCTCATATATTTTATGAATGATGTCGTAGAAATCATCATAACAACCCTCTGTTAGGCCCTTGACATACACACCACAATTTGTTGTTTTCTTTCCTTTAGACCATTCATGTGTATGGAATTTGTAACCATTGGTGAAGTAAGTATGCCATTCTTTGACACATCTCATTGGCCAATTGGAGAGATGTCTTAAATCTTGAACCGTGCGAGTTAATGCTTGATTAAAAACCTACAAAGATACTAAAAAAATTTTAAAAGCAAGAGTCAAATTAACCTTGCTCTAAACATAGGAAAAAGTACGGACCTGATTTCTGAACCAATGGGGAAACTCTAAGTGTATTCTAGCAGAAGCATTTCCTTCTGCGACTTGCTCAGCCACAAGAAATGAGTTGGTACAAATGAAATGAATTAGTGTATAACAATTGTACCATTGCAAAGATAAGAGTTGGATGATGACATACTCAAGGTACAACTTAACTTCATTGCAATTGATTAATACATGGAAGTGAGCAGAGTTGAATTCAGCATCAGTTAACCAATGAGTGAATTCCTTCCCTGCGTGACGGCCTGATTGGTCGAAAACTGATAATGCACCTTGACGTGGTTCAACTTGCCATTGCATTTCATTTCTGACATGAGTGGGGGACAATATGAAGTTTTTGAAATAATGTGAACAAAAATACGTTGTCTCTCTGTGCAAGTAAGCTAGACAAATTGAGCCTTCTACTCTAGCTTTATTTTTAACTGAACATTTGGATTCTCCCATAAACCTTTCAAATGGATACATCCACCTGTATTGCACAGGTCCCCCAAGCCAAGCTTCATATGCAAGATGAATTGGAATATGCTCTATTGAATCAAAGAATGCATGAGGGAATATTCTTTCTAATTTGCAGAGAATAATGTGGATATTTTCTTCCATCTTTCTAAGCGAATTTTCCTTTAGTGTCGTGCAACACAAATCTTTAAAGAAGTTACTCATTTCTATTAGTGGATTTAACACGTGCATTGGCAGACAACTGAACGCAAGAGGGATGAAAGTCTCCATGAATACATGACAATCATGACTCTTCAACTCTTGAATAGTATCATTCTGAACATTGGCACATCTGGACAAGTTAGAAGCATATCCATCTGGTATTCTAAGCTCCTTCATCCATCCACACACTATTCTTGCCTCGTCTTTTGACATGGTGTAATTTGCTTTTGGTTTAAATAATCGGCCATTACCTTGCACCTTCAACTCTAAGTCTTTTCGTCAATACAAAGGTAAATATTTTCTTGCTTTGTCATTATCTTTTGTCTTACCAATAACATTCATAACTGTGTTGAAGACATTGTGAAAGAAATTTTTTTCTGTGTGCATGACATCGAGGTTGTGTCTTAGCAAGTTGTCTTTCCAATAGGGAAGATCCCAAAATATGCTTCTTTTAGTCCAATTATGCCATTCTCCAAACCCTTCTATCCTATTCTGACAAGATTCAGTGACTTTTGGATAGTCTTTCACTCTTCTCCAAACGCGTGATCCAGTCAACTTCGACGAGGGCATATCCGTTTCAACTTGCACTTTGTGAAATGCCTTTTTGTTTCTTCTAAAGGGGTGATCAATGGGCAAGAACCGTCGATGGCAGCCAAACCAACTACTTTTCCAACCATAACTCAATTGGAATGACTTTGTATGTTCCATGCAATGTGGACAAACTAATCGACCATGTGTGCTCCAACAAGTCATTAATAGTCCACATCAAGGCTGCCCTCATAAGGAAATTTTGCTTCCTTGAAACATCATACGTCCAAACACCATTCCATAGCTTCTTCAAATCATCAATCAAAGGCTCGAAATAAACATCAATCGATGATTTGGGATTAGATGGATGATAAAAGTTGAAAAACTGTTATTTTCATGCTTAAAATTGATGCTAAAAGCAACCTTTAACACTTAGAAACTAGCTTGGAATCATACTTTTGTTCATCTTTTGTGAAATAAGAGAGCTAGACAGGTTTATGCTTGATTTCAGTGTTTTATGCAGTTTTTAAGGTGAATTTAGTGAAAGAAGTAAAGAAGGATAGAGATGGAATTAGAAAAGAACTCAAAAAGTGCAAAAGGAGAAGCCGCAAGTACCGCTGAGCGGCAGTGTACCGCTGAGCGACACTCAGGAAATCACGTTGGCTCCGTTGAGGGGTGAAAATGCAGCTGAGGGGAAGAATCAAGCTCACGCACTTACCGCTGAGCGGCACTATTTTGGGCTTGGGCCTAATTTTCTGCAATATTACGAACAATATATAAGCTTTTGGTCTTCCTAGGGTTTGTATCTTTGGCTGGAGACGAAGCAAACACTCTCTTTTCCACCCCTTGGAGGAAGATCTTGGATGCTGAGGCTACCTGCTAATCCTTCTAGGGTTCTATCTTTCCTTCTTTCATTATTGTTCATCTAGTTTCACCATGATTATGGTGAACTAAACCTTGTATTGTTGTTGGGGAATCAATGTAGTCTTGTGAAACTCTCATATATGGAATTTGTGTTTTAACATCTTATTTTAAGATACATGCTTTCTTTCATCATTAGTTAGGGTTTTTCCTCTTTGCTTAAAGCTTGCGTTGTTGAACTCATTCAATGCCATGATTATTGATTTTGTCGATATGGGAACATACGGGGAAATCTAGATCCGGGGAATTTCTCCCAATAGCATATTGCCTAGACATAGGAATATGAGGGTTGGTTGCCGTTAAGCTTCTGCACTTCAGAATTAATTATTAGGGATGCTAGGAATTGTATGAACTCGTAATTAAGGATAGGCCTTCTTGCAAGGTGATTTAGAGAGTGGCATTAGCAATTGATGAAAAGAAGGATGAATTCCTAAAGTATATGAGAGTGGATAAGATGAAATTGATAACCCCAACAACATACTCATCCATCTAATTCATTATTCCATTGATCAAATTCATGCATACATGTTTAATTACTATCTTTTGCATTTAAACCTACAATCAATTGTTAACAAGTCTTAAATAATCAACAAACCATATAGCTAACTAGGCCGTGAGTCCTTTGGGAGAACGATACTTGGTTTTACCGAGTTTTATTACTTGATACGATTCGGTCACACTTGCCGATTGTTAAACAAGTTTGTGGCGCCATTTTTCGGTGTTCATAAATTTGTCATCAATGGACCTGGTATTATACACGATAAAAATATGTAAGGCTTTGTCGTACACATCTCAGGTGGTAGATTGTATGGGATAATTATCACGGGCCAACATGAATATGGTGATGCAGACGCCTGAATGTACGGGGTAAACCCATCAGAGCATAGACCAAGTCTGACCTTACATAGTTCACTAGCAAAGGATGAACGTTTACGATTGAAGTGCTTCCAAGCTTCACCATCAGAAGGATGACGCAAAAATCCTTCAGTTTTGTTACCATCATGCCATGACATGTGTTCTGATCTTTGCATTGAATTAAACATTCTTTGTAATCTTGGAATTATAGGCAAGTAGAACATGGACTTTAAGGGAATTGGTTTTTTTTGCCTCCGTCTAACATGCATCGTAAAATATCGAGGTGAGCCACAAAACTTGCATTCAACCAACAATGCATCATTTTTGCCACTGTCATTGTCATAGAATAACATACATCCATTAACACAACAATCAATCTTCTTGAGTTCCAATGCCAACTTTGAAACACATTTTTTGGCTTGGTAATAATTCTTCGGCATAAAATTCTTTGGTGGTGTCAAATCTAACATCAATTTTGTATAGAAGTCCACTGCTTGAATGGGAACGTTCCAATTAGATTTTCCAGCCATGAGTCTAATGCACACTAACAATTTTGACTTAGATGAACCTTCAAATACAGGTAGATTTGCCTCTGTCAGTAAATTGTAAAACCTCTGAGTGGTTTCATTTGGAGACTCTTCATCATGATTATCATTTGCTTCTTGTTCAGCATGGCGACGAAGAGCATTGTCGACCATCTCTTGCATATAGGCAAATTGATCTATCTCAGATGTATGTACAATAGTATTCGAACCTGATGCAAGCCGCTTTTCAGCTGCAGTGGAGGTTGAAGGAATTTCTTCACCATGAAATGTTCAAACCGTGTAATTAGGCATGAACCCTTTTTACTATAGGTGAAGTTTGACGACTTCATCTTTGAAAATCCTTGTACATTCGCACTTGATGCATGGACATCGAATCCCTCCATCAAGAGCATAATATTGATATCGTCGGGCCGTCTCCACAAACTCTTCAACTCCGATGACAAAAGATTCCTTCAAACCTCTCCTTCCACTATAACAACGGTCGTACAACCATCCACGATGGTTGGGAAAATGGGCCATGTTCTGTGACAAGCCAAATAAATAAAAACTTAGCCAAAACAGCAACACTCCATGTGACGTAAGTAATAAACCTATTACTACTCAAGTCGAACATGGAAGGAAATTTGAACACTATTGTCATAGGCATTCAATAAGGGCATGCAAAGAAGTCCTCAGTATTGAAATGCCTTAGACATCCTAAGGGGCTGTGTATTAAAGTTGGAGGAGACAATTTATTACTACTGAAGTTCTCTTGTATAAAGTACTTCCAAATATTTTGTAGGTTCTAAGTGTTTATAGTATTTTTACCCTTCTCATTGCATTGAGAATGTGTGTAGTACCACAGGATTTTAAATGACTACTTAACTAAATCAAGTTGTAGCCTAATAAATGAAATGCAATATACATGAACATACAATATATACATCAACATAATTTAGGCAATCAAATATATATAAAAGCATGGATATATAATACATACTAACATAATTTAGGCAATCAAATAGCTATAAAAGTATCTAGTGACAATCACATTAGTTAAAATATGTCTACATTGGAGCCTAGTTGCAAATTTTCACCCTTTAAGCACATTTTTTAGGTTCTAAATACTTAAACTTTGAGTATGAGGTAATTCTTTGCTTTGGACAAGTTTCCTAGCTTCATTCCACTAGTTTAGACATGGTAGGATGTTCACATTACTTAAAATAAGTGTACATTAGGTCTGGTTGCAAATTCTCACCTTTTAAGCACACTTTTATAGGTTCCAACTACTCAAAATTTGAGTTGTACCTAATTCTTTACTTTTGAATAGTTTCCTAGTTTCATTTCACTACTTTAGACATTTTAGGATGTTCACATTACTTAAATTTAGTCTACATTAGGTCTATTTGCAATTTTTCACCCTTTGAACACACTTTTTAGGTTCTAAATACTCAAACTTTTAGTTTTAGGTTATTCTTTGCTTTTCACTACTTTCCTACCTTGATTTCACTAAGTTAGACTTGTTAGGATGTTTACATACCTTAGAATGAGTCTACATTAGGTGAAATGACAATTTCTCACCTTAGAAGTACACTTTTTAGGTACTAAATACTCAAACTTCTAGTGCTAATTTTGGTTTAAAAATGCTGCACAATTGGCTATAGCAAGTGTGATTTGGAGCATCTGGTTGTTTCTGTGCATTGTAAATGTTTGAACAAGTTTATTTTACCATTTCAAACCTGTGTGCAATGTTCATTTGGTCAAATTTGAGCCTACATGCAAAATCAATTCCTAAACCATCAATTTTGCTTAAATTTGGAAGTGAATTAGTGATTTTTGAGTGTAGTGTGATTCCTTGTTGTTTCAATGTTTAAACACCTTTAAATTGATGATATAAAGTTGCTTGAATCATCACTTGAGATTTAGAAACACTGCCACTCAATTTTGGGTTTTAAAGCACACTTTTAAAGCCATTTTTCTAGTGTAGTTTTCATTTTTAGTGCTGTTTGATTTTGTACACTTTGTATTTTCGAATTGTGCCGTCATTTCTATCTTTGTTTTATGTTTTAAAACTTGTTTAGATATTTGTTTTACTATTTTGGTTACTACAGGGAATCTGCATGTATTTCCTGAAATGCATCCAATAGCATGTCATACTCTACTTCAATCGGCTCACTCTCGAAATTATCATCACTGGCATAATCAGATTGTGCTGAACTTGTCATAAAACACAAATTTGACTCCTCTTCAACGTTGCAGTCATCCTCACTTGAAGATTCACCATCACTATTTTCCCAGGCTATGTATGTTTTTCTTTGCTTGCTCTTCTTGTCCTGAGGGTACTTGATGGTTGCTTTCTGCCTACTCTTCAAGTCTGGACTATCAGGCTTTATGTGGCCTTCCTTTCCACACTCATAGCATTGCACCGTATTGATTCTTGAATTCTTTCATCCTCTTGAAGGACCTGCATTATTAGTAGCACAATTTCTATTTTTCATGAACTTATTAAATTTTATTACCACCATGTTCATGATTTCTTTTTCTGATACTTCTGCATCTGATTTAGCTTCAGATTTAGTTTTCTTTGAGGCTCTTCTACTCGTGGCTTTGAGGGTAATCAATTTCTTTTTCTCAATTTCTTCTTCCTCTCTCAACCATCCGAGTTCTAACTCATGGTCCCTAAGCTTGCCAAAAAGAGTTGTCATATTCATGTTAGTTAAATCTCTAGATTATGATATGGTTGTTACCTTTGGCTGCCAATTTTTATTGAGACTCTTCAGGATCTTTATGTTGATTTCTTCTTTATCAAACACTTTGTCGAGAGCCATCAGGTGATTTACTATATGTGTAAATCATTGTTGCACCTTACAAATAGTCTCACCAGACTTCATCCAGAATAACTCGTATTCTTGCACAAGGGAGTTCTTCCTAGCACGCTTTACTTCTTCAGTGCCTTCATGTGTCACTTCAAGAACTTCCCACATCTCTTTTGTAGTCTTGCATTGGAAAATCCTGAAAAATCATCCATAGTTAGTGCAGAGGCAATTACATTTCTTACTTAAACATCATATTGTGCTCTATGGTTCTCAATCTGAATCCACTCAGAAAGGTTTTTCAAAACAGTTTTTCCATTTATAATTTGAGTGGGCTCATATGGACCGTTGATTGTTGCATCCCATACGCCTTTATCCACAGATTCAAGAAAATTTTGCATCCTAATTTTCCAAAATGCATAATTCTCACAAGCAAATAGAGGCGGTCTATTTGTTGATGCACCTTCACTAAAAGTTTGAGAAGTAAAAGCATATTTTCAGGATCGAGTCGATTAAGCAAAAATATTAATCGATTTGTTTTTCAAATATTTTATGAAAACCAACTCTGGTGCCAATTGGTTAAAAAAGAAGTGCTTAGTTTCTCACACCAAGAGGGGGGTTGAATTGGTGAAGCATAAAAATATAAGCTTTCAAAATCTTTGTTACAAAATAGGATGTCCTTACGCTTATCTTCAATCGCAAGTTAAATGGTATGTACTGAAGCAATTCACTTCATCGAATACAATAACAGGTTAATCAACTATAATGAAAAAGTGTAGGGATCAAATAATTCAAATGCTGGTTTTTATACTGGTTCGACCAAGCCTACATCAAGTGTCCTTCCAGCCACAGGAAGAAAATGCACTATAAAGATCAAGGTTTTTATAGCGACCTCACGTCAAAAATTTAAAAAACCTCCCTAACCCTCTAATCTAATATAGGCTGCAAACAATACAGACACGCAGCAAGAACACCCTCTTCTGTTGTCAAACCCTTTGAGGCACCATCAAAGTCAAGAACACAATTCTTCTTCCTGCAAACATCGTATGGAATCCAAGCCAATCTTCACAGATTGCAAATTCTTGATTGCGTAGATTACACCTCTTCGTGCAGATTGATCAGCATTCAATACCCAGTAAATCTTGCGTAGAGTACACCTCTTCTCAACAAAAACGTATAACATGTGTAAAACAGTATACACATGTGTTATTATTAATCATGTGTTGTCATCATAAAAAACACAGTCATCATTGAGATTGTGTGGGTTTAGCTAAACATGTTCTCCCCCTATCAACAATCTCAACAATTGAGTTGAAGCCAGATGCGCCGCACACCAGGTTTGTTGATGTAAACAATGAAAATAAATTTTTAGTGGTGGTATTTGTTGACTTGGCTACGAAACATAAATAAAGGTTGTTGAAGCAGAAAAAATAGGTAAAGTTTAAATTGATTTGATATCATTATTGATAAAAATTGAATGATGCATGCATGTTTATTTTTTATTTTTAGCATAAATAAAAAAATTTTAGAAATTTAAAAATATTTGTTTTTATTAAAAATAAAATTTTTAAATTAATAAAATTATACATATTGACTTATATTTCATAAAATTAAAGAAAAATTTTTTGACATATGACTAGATTGAGCCAAAAGTTTCAAAAGTTTTTTGTCTCCTCCCAAAATTAAGTTTATAAAAGACAGCTTTTGAAATAAGTGTGGGGAGACAATAGTAATTACAGTTTTTTTTTCTTTCTCTTTTTGCTTTCTACTTCTAAATTTTTGTTTTATTTCCATAAAAAAAATTGTGATTTCTTTTTCAGAAAATTTTGAAAGTATTAACTTTCTACTTGGTGAAACTTTAACACAATATGTATCATAAGAAATTCACCAAAAAATATTTTCTTGTTTTCAATAAAACATATTGACATTGAATTTTAGGATTTTATTTAGTAACTGGAACTATCATAATCTTGATATAGTAGTCATGATTTATGTTGATATGAATATTGATCCAGAAGAGACTTTTGAAATTATTAAGTTTTTCCTAAGAATGCAAATGGATAAGGATGGGCGTGTGATGAGTGCATATTTATACCCTCATTTGCCCATAATATAAAATTCTTAATTGATTTTTGTACTTTAATAGAACATTTTAATTAGGATTTTTTATAATTCGATTTATTTAGCACGAGATACAAAAACACGTTAAAAATAGTTTTTTAGTTGCATAAATGTTTTTCTTGGATATTTTGAGGTGTGTTAGTGTAGTTGCATTTAAGTTGAACTCATTGAGGTGTGGAAATAAGTTGGATAAAATGTCATGTCACCTTAAATATAAATCCAAGAATAAAAAATAATCAAGACCACAAGAAGTCAATCCGAGCATAACATGAAAATGTGAAGAAATTTGGCTAATCCAAGAGGAGGGAACAAGCAACAAAAATTGGATCTTGCTGTTTTCTCTATTTTTTTCTACCAAAAGGGCTTTGATAATTGATAAATGTTTATGATTAAAGATAATTTGGGAAAAATATACCTTAAGATATTTTATTTTATATTGTTAAATAATTACCTTATTTAACTATATAAATAAATATTAAAAGATAATATTTGTCAAATCTTTTTTAATGGCAAGTATCTTCTAAAATATTTTTAGATCTCCACAACAATCAAATACATCTTGAAGATATTGGATTATTTAAAAGATAATTGGAGAAGATTAATTATCACGAAGAAGATTACAACAACAGAAAAGCCTAAAACAAATCCTAATCCAATTTCTATATAAAGAGACTTAGGGAAACACATTAGGAGAGCTAAGGAACCCTTTCGGGGATTCAAATTTCGTCCTTTTCTCCCATGTTCTCCACCATCTCTTCTTCTATTTTCATGTTATTTCTACATTCCATGGAGTGTTAACCCTTTGTGGTTAATTCTATTGTAATTTCTTAATTGGAGTTTGAGGTTAGATGAACAAATTTGTTTGTTCTTTTTAATTCTTGTTATGATTTATTTTAATTCTTCTTAATCAAGTAAAATTAATGATTTTTACATTATAAAAAGTTAGCATAGTTTTTGATAGGGGGAGATTTAACCTCCTTATATCTTGGTTTTTTATGATGAACAAAAGAATGATTTAATGGTTTCTTGCACAACAAATGGCATAACAAATGTTTTATCTTGAATATGTGTGTGCTTGATATATGAATTCATTAATGTTGAATGAATCATGTGTAAAATAGATTAATAATCTCTTTTCTGGTTGAAATAATCGATTAAACATAGTATATAATCTATTAGATTTAACCAGATCACTTAGTAAGCTTGTTAGGGGCAAATTGTTCTATAGTAATCGATTATACATTGTATGTAACCGATTAAAATAGAAAGCAAGCCATAATCTTTTTTATAAGTGAGAAAATATGTTTAAACTGGAAATTGGATATACAATATGCTTAAGTGTTGGAATAATTGATTATATAAGCTTCCTAATCGATTAAATTAGTTAACATAGTCTAATCCTTTACATTTATATATAGTCTGATATGTTATAACTGTCAAATGAATCTATAATTGACTTAAGTGTTTTGATAATCGATTACATGCTTAGGATAATATGTTAAAACAGAGGCAAAAGCTTAACAAATTACGTAAATATCTTAATCAATTATAATGCGTCATGGTTTGAAAAATACTATATATATATGTGTGTGTGTGTGTGTGTGTGTGTCTTGAGACCTATTTCAAAATAATAATTTGTTATCATTTTCAAAAACTAATATTTTCATTGAGTTTTGCTTACAAGTGGTGTCAAAAAATGTTCTGGAAGAATCAAAGCTTCATTGGTTGATTACTAATATGATCATAGATGGGGCAACATTGAAGAGTTTTAAGAGCGACAATAAGCATAAAAAGAAATAGCATAGGTTTTCTTAGGCTTGTATTTTGCCTATTCTAGTTTCTAGTTTCTTTCTCTTTGTTTAGTTGTAAAGAAGCTTATATATTATTCTTTTCTTTAAAGTACAAGCAATGTGGGACTTCACATAGCTTGAACTTAAAACAAAGAAGAATAAATAAGTCTTTTCTCTTTAGAGTTTCTTGTAATGCAAGTTAGCACATGTATAGTTTTAGTTTTGATTTCTAGACTAGTTAGGAAGCTTATAAAGTGGAAGAATTGAGAGATGTGGACTAAGATCACCATGAGGTGTTGCTGGTCCAGACTTGAAGGCTTTTCAAGTCATACATCCTTTAATTCTCTTCACTTACTCCATGCTTAATGCTATATAAGCAACCTAATGGTATCCTTTTGTACACACATTTGATTGAATGAATATAAAAGTGATTTGCATTCATTTGCTTATCTTCTTTGAGATAGAATTTTGTCTCCTAGTTGTATTTTGAGTCTTATCTTGTGAGAGAAAGTGGCGATCCAACCTTGGCACTTATCTTGGATCATTTCAAGTGGCGTGTCTTCAAACTCCTAAGTTTTCATATCCATTCTCTCTTCCATTTTAAATCTTTTTAATTGCATTGCTTCTTTGTCTTGCTTTAGTCTTAGGCTTACTTCTTTCTAAGCATGTTATTCCATATAATTTACCCATCAAGATTCGTTCAAGAAATTGTCCTAAAGCGATCTACACTAGAAGAGTGTGACTTAAAGATCAAGTTCTTCATAGACAATATGTGTATTGTGTTCCTGTGCGGGTTGCCAGGGGTTAAGGGTTTTGAGTGCTCTTGTATTGTAAGAGATTGAGGTTGTTCATCTCTTGGGTTGCTATATTTATGTCTACTCAATCAATTATAATGGAATCCCTTCAACTTAGGTTGTTGAAGGAGGACTGCATGTAGGTTTGTTATAGTCGAACCAATATAGATTGTTTGTGTTGATCTTTCTCTCTTGTTGATTCATTATCTTTTGTTTATTGATTTTAAGAAAGCAAAGTATTTATAAGGATTTCGAAAAGATCAAATAATACGGTTAATCCAATTCACCCCTCATGGCTTCAGATATAAAGGCCTTTGTTTTCTAACAATAGTGTTAAATCTACATAACATATCAATCATATGAGTCCAATGGTTTTTATTTTTAATTGATAATTTACTTTGATTAAATTAAGAAACTTTCATATGATTGAATGAGTTTTTGCCGGTAATTGAGAATTTACTTTTATTAAAGGTGAAAACTTTAACAAGAATTAATCAAGAATATAATTTAGTTATTTATCTCTTTACTTGATATAAGAGGTAAAAGAATAGACGTTGTTAGAAAAGTGATGCCTTGCATCTCAAACTAAGAGTGAGGGTGAATTGGATTTGGCTTAAAAATTTTGTTCATTTCAAAAGCATTGCAAAATCTTTAGTTTTCTTGAAATCAATAAAACAAGTATGATGAATCAGGAATGAAAGAAAAAGGATAACGAAATATTAACTCAAGCACTTTATACTGATTCGGCCAAGGCTACATCCAGTCTTCCTTCAACAACCTGAGTTGAAGGGATTCCACTATAATGATAGAGTTACAAGAATACAAAGATGTCCCCTCACAATGTACTTCTCACCCATCTCAAAATCACTATAGTAACGAGATGTGAATACCCTCATAATCTTACCAAAACATAGAACACTCATAGCTCTCTAAACACCTTGAGAATAATCTCAACTCTCAATAAGAACAATCACAATTCTCTACCCCTGGCGCAACAGTACAAGAACATGATACTTAGATTGCAAACTTTTAACACTTTGATCATTTTAGAACTTTCATATCTAATATCAAAGAGTTTCAAAGAGATTTTTCATGTGCACAGAATTGCTCCAAGAATCAAGATTCAAAGAAAGTCATATTCTTGAAGGATTCTTGAAGAACAAGTTGAAACGTCACTGGCTGATCAAATTCTGCACTACTCAGGTGTTTTAGTTCCTCTTCAAAACCTTGATCCTTTTTCATCCATCTCCTTTTAAAAGGTTTGGAATTTAGTCTTCCATAATCAACGTCGTTACTTTTTTTTTCTAACAAGGTGAATGGTGTGTAACGTCTACAAAACACATGTACGAGTAAGTAATGCACATCGGTATTGTGAACCTCGACAGCATGGAGACTAGTGTAGTAAAGAGAAACGAAAACGATATGCCTCAATTGGTAGCAGAGGGATTTGGCAAGGATATATGCCTCAATTGCCTGAGGAACCGACACAATAACCCCCTCACCAGAAAGGTGTCAAACGCTACGTCTAACTTAAGTGTTTTTTTGTATGGTTACATGCCTCGATTCACCCTGCCAACCGAGGCAGTATCTCTGTTACCAAAAGGGTGTCAAGTGAAAGGTCTTAGTTAGGTATTATCTACAAGGTTATATCTCTCGATTCTTCCTACCAACCGATGTAGTACTCTCTTTAGGCATCAGTTCTAGTTGAACTAAGGCATATAATATGGTTAAAATTACGAAATTGCTACTACATTTTGATACACTTAAGTTTTTCTAAAACTGAAGCGTAATGTGTGAGTTAAAAACCCCTTTTTTTACTAGCGGGAGTTAAATAGCGTAGACCTCGGCTGCGTCAAGCTTGACAACATGGACCACAATAGTGTGGACCTCAGTAACGTGGACCTTAGCATCATAGACCTCAATAGTTAAGTTATACCCGACAGCTTGACATCACAACTTAGCAGCTCGGCTGCCTAACACCACAGCCCGAGAATCCTTTCTCGTTTTCTATTTTTTTTGTTTCCCCTTTGTGTTCTATTTATAGTTCACTCTATATCAGATACAGTACAAATCTCTTGTTTCAGTTCCTTTCATATCTCAATTTTCCAGTTTTCTCTTTTCCTTATATTCCTTTTTTTCGTTTTTCTTCTTTCCTTTTTCCAAGGCAATTTAGTATCTCATGAACTACAATAATGATTTTGAAATTAAATTACCTACATGCCGAAACTCTATATCTTAATTTCACCCTCTAAAGAATGAACTTACGTATGTTCTCGAACACCAAGTCCATAAATTAAAGCTTTTCCACTTTGTTAATCTTCGAATGCTAGATCACGATTCTATTGAACATGAACTCCACAAATTACATCTCTACTCTTCGCTCTTCTTGCCTTCATTCATTCTAATTTCACTTTAATTTGAAACGTGTATTGAGGAAATGGCCAAGTAAAAAAAGAAAAACTAATAACATGACTATCTAGAACTTTCTAAGAGAAGAGGAATAAAAATAGATAAAATTTTCAAAGAGAGATTAAAACCAAAATTGTTTGATAATTTAGAAACTAAAAATATGTTTAACTCTTTTATATATTATTCATTTTTATCTCCACCCAGTGTAAAACTTTTACTTTACATTTAAACTCATTAGTACAGTCAGGGGAAAGGATAGCGGTTATTTTTTCTTATAGGCGACGGTTCTCGAACCGAGGCATATTCAGGGGAGGCAAAAAGTCTAATACTTTTGGCCTCGGTTGAGGACCGAGGCATAAAAGGAGGGGATTTGGCATCGGTTCAACCTTAACCGAAGCAGTAGAATTTTTGGTTTTCTTAATTTTTTTTGTAGGACTTTATACCTCGGTTCAGGGGAACCGAGGTCGTATGTCCCACCCTACTGCCTCGGTTGTAGCTTGAACCGAGGCAGTAAAGTCCTTGTTTTTTTCTCATCCCCACAAGACTTTCTGCATATGTAGATGGTGGTGGAATTGTTTAACCCTATTATTGATATTTCATGCATAATTAGTTCCTTTATTGGTCCTACTAGCTCTCCCCTGCATCCATTTACAATTAAATAAACTTAATCAAGAGGACTTATAATTATTATTCCCAACAATACCTGCATCATAAAACATAAGCAAGTTAGAATCATTAAGGTAAAGGCGAAGCTGTAAGAATTGAAGGCAATGTATCCAAGCTTAGTACCTTGACCTATGAAAAAGCTTTACTCCAATTTAATTTTAAAAGCATAAAAAGACTTTGTGACGTTGATATTAGTTGAAATGTATCATTCCATAACTAAGCCATATATCATATGCTAACTAAATTTCATGTTAATTTTTAATAGCTCCATCAACATGAATTTGATAATTATGAAGCAAATAAACTAAGAGTACATGATATGGTTAAAGATAATGGAAGAGGGAAAATGAGTTGATACAAGAACCGCAGTTTGAGAAGCAGTCGCATAAACCAGGACCATGACCCATCACCAACCTTCTCAGACATTTATTAAGATAATCTGTAAGTATCAAATGAAGTAGTGAAGGAAAGATAACCAGTCCTTTGGAAAAGCCTTTTCCACCAAAATTCATATATATGAACATGATAATAAACTATTTAAATAGTGACAGTAGTTCAGACATTTCATCGAATAAGTTGTAGGCAAATAAGCAAATAGGTTAAATTCAAAGAGTTACACTACCTGCTAATTTCCTCTAACAGGACAATGTCAATTGAACCTAAGATTAACAAAACAAGAAATCCCCAGTAGAAGCAGAAACTAACCTAAAAGATACAAGAATAAAAAGTAAAATTGAAAACCCAAATTTACTTCAACGTGAGGGCCTTTAACATCTAGGGCAAGATAAAGAGATCTCCTCACATATAGGGAAGGCCTTCTATGATAGTAGAGCACCGATCTCCTCCATGAACGACTTCGAGAAGAAGAGTGATTACAAAGGGACGCGCTGGTCCAGATCTAAAGCCCCATCGACGGTAGAGCCGAGAAACATGATAATGCCCTACGAGTTGAGGTTTCATTAGTTGAAGATCACCTTAGAGCATACGACTCCTAGATGGACTCGAAGTCCCTTGACGAAGATTGTCATCGAGGAAAAAGGTGAGAGTCATTAGGGTTTTCGAGAGTGTAGATATGATGGTGTGAGTGAGGCACAACGTTAGCGTTTTCATCTTCCTTTTGAAGAGGCGCGAGAAGGAAAAATTTGGAGGGATGGGCAAGCTAAAATTTATAAAGCTATACTACATCGGTTTTCAAGAAAAACCGAAGCAGTAGAATACTACGGCCTCGTTTACTGAAGAAACCGAGGCTTATAGAGGAACCAGAAAGGCGAAAAAAAAACTAAAATGCAAAAATTGAAGCTTATATGCTTCGGTTGTGAAAGAAACTGAAGCCTAACACCAATTTCACACCGGTTGCATGGTACCCGAGGTCGTTTCTCTGAGCCAGATTGACTGATTTGATTGACTGATTTGACGTGTTGCAGGCGAGTTGCAGGTCTTTCTGCTTCGGTTCTGTGTGCAACCGAAGCAGTATCACGTTTTCTGACCATTTCAGAGAAAAAGCCTGGCATGTTAAGTCATGTTTAGGCACTAGTTGCCTTTGGAACCGAAGTGGTAGAGTCATTCTGCACCGGTCTTCTTTGATTCGAGGCCTATAAGGTCTCTTTAATTGCCAAACTGCCACTGCGTCTAGATAGGCAGCAGTTTAGTGTAAACGGAGGACTAATGTGCGAGTTTAAAAGCACATTTTGTACTAGTGACTCCTAGTAGAAGTTACATATATTTTTCAGTTTTTTGTGTTATAATATAAATTGTTTGAATTAATTTTTTTTGTCTGATATATTTTTAGAAATGACGTGGAATGTTATTTAATTTTCAAATAAAATTATTTTATCATTCATTAATTATAAAACTATTTATAAATATATTTGTGATTAACTATAAAAATTTTCGATATTTCTAAAAGTCATGAATAAGAATGACAAATAAATATTTAATTATGAATATTTTTAACCTGTGATGAAAAATGTCTATATTGATCAAGTATATCTATGAATGTGAGTAACAACTTGACAATTTATTATTTTTATATATATAATTTTTTATTCTTTCTTTTTTAATTGTTCAACTTGTTGAATGTTAGTCAAGGTTACACATATCTAAGGTGTTTTGTTCTTGTAACACCTTCAATTATAATTTTTTTTCTTTGTTTAATTTCATTCAAATAATATATTATTTTTCATGCAAAACTGTAATATCATTGAATTAGATCATGTAGACATACATTTGATCATTTGTCGTATTTTTTAAAATATTTTTATTGTTGTTTTTTTTTCATGTGAAAAAGTTTGATTATCCAATTTCGAGTTGCTCGAATTTTTAATTTATTAAGTAAATTGAAAAAATTATTTTGCTTTCCTTTATGATATTTTAATTTTTTTATTTGAAGAATTTTTTTTCACTATATAAATTTCATTCTCTTTGGCAACGGTTTAATTCGTTCAATATACTTCAAGTTCACTCAAATTTTGAAGATATTTTCCGTCTCAACATTTGAAAAAAACATATATCGTTGTCCTGAAATTTTAGTTATTTGAAATTTTTTTATCTTTTTTTTAACTTTATTTAATACGTTGTTTAAATAGTCATTGAAAGTTTCTTGATATTTGTCACTAACAAAAAATATATATAGTGTTTTTTTAAAATTCATTGGATAATATTACATTTCTTCTCATTTTTATCATTTTAAAATTATTTCATTTATATTTAAGAGACAAATAGATATGTACATACGAATATACTCATTACGCAACATATATGAGAATGAAATATATATCTCATAATTAAGAAAAACGAAAAAAAAAATAAATAATAATTTTTTTAATTTGGAAAAAAAAATTATAATCAAACTCTTACCTATCTATTATTTCCATCCTTAATCATGATTTCCTAAGATGAAAGTTCTGGTAATGAATTATCGTGGGAACTTTTATTATT
Organism: Vigna umbellata; assembly: GCF_029865625.1. NCBI lineage: Eukaryota > Viridiplantae > Streptophyta > Magnoliopsida > Fabales > Fabaceae > Vigna > Vigna umbellata. Next base: position 6,266,785 of record NC_142175.1, read on the forward strand.
TAAGCAAACATCTGTAAATTTAGAGAAGGGTTTGAAATAATGTCGACTTCAGCCTTCAAACTTAGAAATGTAATTTATAATTAAAATGTTAAACAATAAATTAAGAAAATAAATGTAGTTTTCCTTTCTAATATAAATATTATTGATGATTTTATCGTACTGAGAAAAAAAAAAGACTTTAATATTGATATTATCAAGATTATAAAAGATTTAACAAGGAAAACTTCACCTAAAGATACACTTTTGTTTGAGCCTATTTTTTTAAATAACTTTTTCAATAAAATAAGGAATATTTTTCATTTTTTTAATGTGTTTGTCTATTGCTTTTATTTTAAATAATTTCTTAAGAAGCAAATAAGTGATTTTTTTTTAAAAAAAATGGATATTTCATAAATACTTATTTTAAGTGTACACAAATTTGTCCAAAGCATTTTCTTATTTCATTAACTGAAATATTTGGAAAGTATGTATGCAAATGATATACTACAATATCCTTTAATAAATTTAACTTTATAATAATCATGTGGCAACTCAAATTTATTAATTAATATAGCAGCACATTATAAGTATTTGACATTTTTAATAGTAATTTATGAAAAATTAAACTCAAATTTTAAATTTTGTTTGTGTTCATGAATGGTATTTCTCAACTCCATGTCACAAAATACTTTGTATAGATGATAATCATAAATGGTCATGTTAAAGGGTAAACTTTCTTATGAGACAGAAACACTTTCATCCCTCAAAATCCTCAATCTTTATCTTACTGAAAATGTTGTATTCAATCCTATTTCCATTCATTTTTCAAGTGTGATAGTTGAAAATAAAGAAAACACTCGTAATGGTAACACTTACATATCCCTTTGTATATTCTTTGTTTATAGTAGTTTTCATGTGATGCATTCTTTATAGAAGTTTTTATGATAAATCATGTAAGAGCAATTGTTTCAATTATTTTCCGTTTTGATTTATGCACTAAAAAAAAACAAATATTAATGTTAATTATTATACATCATTAGCCTATAACGAAGTCAGACTTTTCTCCAACGAAAACACTTGTTAAAAGATACTATGAAAACTGTTATATACAAAAGATGAGTCCTTAATTGAGTTTGCTTTCACTGGTAATATGTAGCAGCTTGCCTAAAAGTTAAACAATTAGTTCACATATTGTGAGCCTACACTAACATTTCGATGAATCATATGTGAACATCCATATTGGTATTTATTTTCGATAAAATAATATTTCTTTTATAGTAAAAACAAATATATTAAATAGAAACAAATGGATACACACCTACCACATGAAAATATTGCTTTACACTAAAGAAACATAAAAAAGTAGTAAACAAGTTCTATACTTTCTCTAGTATAGCCAAAAACGTATATGCATAAATCATTGATCTAGCTTGGGATACTCAAAAAAACTGGACTTTTGTTTTCCTTTTTCCTTTTTCTTGGGTGTTTACTTCTGTGTAAATTTTCTGTTTTGGCATTTTATGACAGTTAAGGCAATGCTGGAATAGCTCATAAAAAGAAGACAGTATTGGAACTAAAATCATGATTTATCTAGCTAGTTCATGTATTTGACAGTACATACAGAAAGAGACAAAAATCAAACATAACTAAGTCAGATAAAATGTAAGAATTTGGTTATAAAAAACATAGTTTCTGACAAGTACCTCAAGATCTCACTGAGAATTTGTCTCATTCATATAGTCAGATCTAGAGTACTGGCCCTTTTTCCGTGTTCCTCACATCGATCTTTTGCTGCCTTTAACCTGCTGCTGAGATTGGAAGAGGAGGATTGAGAGCACAACGACAGAGACAGATTGCTATGAACTTCATGGTCCTCCGATTTTGTTCCTTCGGAATCCATGTTTGTGTTTAGTTTCAGTGACAGATCCAAATCAAGTGATGAATCTTCAGCCTTCCTTTTCAGTGTCTTCAATTCTGTTGTTGGATTTACAGGCATGAGGTTTTGTGGTGTCTGTTGAATAATATTTGATGGACTGTGTTTAAATCTTGTGCATAGATTTTCATAAGCACCAAATGAGAAAAGCTCATTTTTTGGTTCACGGGTTTTGCTTGTTGATTGTTCACCAGAAATGGATGAACCTGCCCGAGACATTCCATTAAACCAATCGAAAGGTCTGTGCACAAGTTTTTCGTAGCTACCAAAAGAAGCATCCCCGAATCCGTAACTGAAAAAGAACAAGAAAGAAGATTTGAATGAATCAAAACATGTTCGGTTTAGTTTATTTTAATGATGTTTTATTCGTTTCTGAGAAAATTGAAGAAAACCTTGGATAGATATTGTTTGTGTAGCTGTAGGACGAACTTTGACTGGGATTGTATCCTTGAAGCATGGAAAGTTGGCTAAGGTTATAAATATTTTTGTCTCCAATTTCAACAAGACTGGTATGATCGGAAAATACTGTCATATATATGCAACCAAGTTGTATTCATTAGGGATACGTATAATCAGAAACCCTAATCAGAACTAATTAACATTGAAATGGTTATAAAGAAGAACACCATGTACCTTGATTTCGGTCATCCAGCTTTTTGCTCCGAAACATCTAGCAAAAACAAATTGAAAGGAAAGAAATAAACCAAGCTAGAACAGTTTTAATAATTTATTTGCCAGAATCGTCTAATAATTACCTGCAAATGACTCTTGACATGGGCAATACTCAAACCTTTCATGTTCATCAGTTGAAGAACCAGTTTAGGAGTTGCTCCTGCACACCAAAAAATGCAAAAATCAGTATCAGATGAAGCAGTGAAAAGTTGTTTTTCTTTTTACTGCATATAACTTAACTGGAATTGAAGACAAATACTGAAAACTGAAAGAAAAATAATGAAGGAACTGACTCTCTTGTCCTCCAAGTCGTTGAACAGCATGAACAAAGCGAAGATGAAGATCAGGTGTCCATCGAAGCCTTGGTAACTTGGATCTAACATAAGGTCTAATCTTTTTCTCACTCTCTTCCACTGTGCTGTTGCTTGAGCTTCCTCCATTGTTGTTTTGCTTCCTTTGATCTTCATTCGCATGGCTTTCACACTCTTCCTCATCAATGTTAGAAGGGCTTGTCTTTGAACATTGGGAGACTCGGCTTTCTCCCATCTTCTTATACACCTTGATTTTCCAACTTTATATGATACTCTTTCCTTCAAGATCATAACACAAAAGAAACATACACTGTTCTCTGGATAACAGGTCAATTGGAGAAATCACAACAACAAAGGAATAATAATTGGAGGTGAGAAATTTTTTTCATATGCATTTCTTTTCCTGTTTCTCTTCTTCCCCATACAAAAACGGTTAAAATATTGATCCTAGAAACATGAACTCAGCTAGCTACAAACATTTATATATACATAGTTGCATAATCGATGATGACAATTCGTACACCTCTGGATATGTGATGATAAGGTTAAAAACCCTGCAGTGATCTTCAATGGAATTTAGAGCTCCTTGTTGAGCTAGGTTTCTCTCTCTTCCCTTCTCTTTCTTTAGTCAATGCCTGTGTGAGAAGAGTAAACCATAATATAGTTTCATATCTTACCATGTTGATGTATATGTGTTTTTAAATATGCATGGACATCAATGAAAGGAATATCTTTACATTTCAATGTGAATACAATCATTTTTTGTTCCCACTTGAATAAAGATATATGTATTTTTTTCCTGTGACAATTAATAAAGTATAATTGCAATAAAAATTAACTGGTGGTATTTTTGGATTATGTGTAGCAGTGGACCATCTCTGACATACATAAATATTTTGTTTTCAGGAAATTAGAAACATGGGTTTGATTCTTGGGTCATGTTTTCTTATTAACTCTGCCAAGCCCATTTTATATTATTTGGTTTAGAGTGTTTCATCCTACACCTCCAAGATCTCATCCTGCACCTCCAAAAATTCCACTTTTAACCTTCTGACATTTCATCATTATCCTACACCTTTAACTTTATAGAAAATTTTATTTTTAATTTTAATAAATATATTCTTATTTTTTTCTTTTTCTTATTAAAAAGATTCTATATCACCTTAATAATAACTAAATTTAAAATTCAAATATTATTTAATATAATTTTATATTTTAATAATTATTAAAATATGATTTATGTTATAATAATAATTATATTAAAAATATAAAAATAAAATAATTAAAAATAAAAATAATAACAAAAATGTAAATTATATTAAATAAAATATTTAATATATTTAAATATATTAAATTATATTAAAATATTAAATTAAATTAAATAATTATTAAAATTTAAATAATAAACAAAATTTTAAAACAGTTATTTATCAAATAATAAATAAAATTATATTAAATAAAATATTTAAATATACTAAATTATATTAAAATATTAAATTAAATTAAATAATTATTAAAATTTATATATAAAATAAAATTTTAAAAACATTCTTTATCGGATATGGATATCCGATTTATAACTTATCGGATATCTATATCCGATTAACAAATTTTTCAAAATTTTGTTTGTTTAAAATTTTAATAATTATTAAATTTAATTTAATATTTTAATATTATTTAATATATTTAAATATATTAAATATGATTTTAAGTATTGTTTTTATTTTTATTTTTATTCTTATTTTAGTTATTATTTTTTAATTTTTTTAATAGAACTATTTTAAAAATATAAATTATATTTTATTAATTATTAAAATATAAAAATATAATAAATAATATTATAATTTTTATTTAAGTTTAATATTTATTAAATTTTAAATAAAAATCAAAGTATTAACATATTTTATAGATTTTAATATATAAATAAGCTTTTTAAAATTTTTATTTTTATTTAAAATTCAATGATTATTTAATTTATTTTTAATATTTTATTATAATTTAATATATTTGAATATATTAACTCAAATTTATTTTTATTATTATTATTACTATTTTTATTATTATTTTTATTATTTTATTTTTATGTTTTTAATATAATTATTATTATAATATAAATTATATTTTAATAATTATTAAAATACAAAATTATTTTTAATAATATTTAAATTTTAAAATAAATTAAATTAAATTATTATTAAGGTAGTGAAGATTGTTTTTAATAAAAAAGAAAAGAAAATGAAAAAATATTTATTAAAGTTAAAAATAAAATTTTGAAAAAGTTGGAGGTGCAGGATGATATGAGATGTCAGAAGGATAAAATTGGAATTTTTGGAGGTGCAGGATGAGATCTTGGAGGTGTAGGATGAAACACTCTTTGGTTTATTTTCATGCCAATTATATTAAAGACAGTGGTGCACTGATTACACTTCATTAGTAGGGGTCACTGAATTTACTTAATTATAAAATTGTGTTAAAAATATCTACCTTATATTTTCTTCTAATTAAACTCAGTTTTCCTTTTGTCTATTTAGATACTTTTATTTATTTAAACAGTGTGATTATCATTTGTTTGTTTGCTTGTAGGTTTATAATTAGCTTAATAGTCTCCACAATAACTGGCAATAAAATTAGACTACCATAAAAAAATTGTTAAAATCAATTTTTGCCTCTATAGTTTTAATTATGAATGTATAGTTTTTTATTTCTATTAAATCTTAATTATATATTTTTTTTTAAATTAACAATTTTAATCTATTATTAATATATTATCAAATTGATAATAAAAAACTGTTATATGTTTGAGAAGGCTAGCTACTTGTTTATGTAATATATTAATAGTTAAGTTTAGCAATAAGTTTTAATATATTGCTATCACAGATATATTAACATCTTTATTAGCAAGTAAAGTATGTATTAATAATCAACTAAAATTTCCTTTTGCTAAATTGAAAATTCACACATGAAATTAAAACTATATAGGACCATACGGGCAAAAACTAAAAGGTGGATTTAAGCCATAAAAAGTAGTATACCTGTGTTCAAATATAACAATGATAATTTTTAAAAGTCCCCTTAATATATAGTCACAGTTTTAAATTCATATTTCCAATGAATTACTATATAATTCCCTCATTTTTTAAAGTATCATGCTTTTATACTTTTATATTTAGCTTTTATTGTAGCGTAGACATTAAAAGGATATAATAGGAAACTTCATAATTATTTATGCAATAACAAAATTATCTAATTTAATAATTTGTGTATATATATTTTGAAAACAATGGAAATATTAATTGAATGATCTGCCATTTCTTTTCGACAATCGTGAAAGTTTTGTTGTTTGGTTCCTTAGAAGTGAGTCAAATATTACTCATAATTCATCTACTATTAGAATAAAAAATTCCCATGGGTGACACATACTATCAATTAAAAGATAACATTCTTGAATAACTACTAATTTATATATAAACATGATGGTAAACATTAGCTACAAATTTAATTCATCCCTTAATATAAAAAGATATATTTTACCTGTTTTTCCACATCTCCCTCAAGTGTTTCTATGAATTCTCTTAATAATTCATAAAAATTAAAAGCTAAAAATATTTAATGTTATATTTATTTGGTGAAAAATGTGAAACTTCACCGTGTATATTTATGAACTGGTGCAAACATGAATGAATAGCTGGCAATTCAAAGTGAGAAACCAAGGAATTAATAGTTCATTTAGTGGAGAAGCAAAGACGGTGGTTTTTTGTTGATGCACGTGTATGTCTGTGTGTGAGATCGATGATACATGGGTTGGTGATTTTATCGAAAGTTGATGCTTCAGTGTCACTGTGACGCTGTGCTGGCTATGAACACCCTAGCTCACCAAAACGAAAACATCTAATGATCCTCATCACGTGCCTGTCAAAAAAACATAACACATAATAATAATAATAATATTAATAGTTTTTATTATCAATTGTTTTCCTGTATACTCGGGAATCACGGGGTTTGTTCCTCTTCACTGCTTATTTCTTTTATTAATTTAATAGTTTAAATTTTTTCTGTGATAGTAGTTATACATAAAAACTATTTAATTAAAATTATTTTTTGAAACTCCGTTTTTTGTATGATAGAATTTCCTATTTGTTTTGCTTCTCTGCAAATGAGTTGTAAGCAGGAGCCAGGTCTCAAGAGATATGATTGTTTATTGTTTGCCATCACTACGATTGGTACATTGGAACTTACGGGTAAGCATGTATATGAAGCATGCATATGAAGTTGTTTGTATTGGTATTATTTATATGTAGAAGACCATAGTATACAGCTTTTGTAAATTTATACGAGACTGTATATAATTACATATAATATGATATTATTTTTACTTGTGATATGGTAAGTAGTCCACATCATTTCAGATTAAAAGAAATGAATATTTTCTTTTAGAAAAACTCTCAAATGTTAGAAACTTTGAATGTGAGGATCAATGTAAAATTGGGATCGAGATGAAGGTTAAAGAATTAATATACATGTTAGGAAAATGAGTTCATCTTTATAAATAAGCCATGCTGTATGCTACTAAGAAACTTATTTAAGTAAAAGTTTATTCAAATAATATAAATAGATGAAAATTTTAAGAAATGTTTATTATATATAATATAATTTCAATTATATAAAACTAATTTTAGTGTTGCTTCCATATATTCAATTTTGTATAGTTTAGAAGTTAAAGTTAAAGATAATTAAATATATATTTTTTAATTAATTTCTTAAATAAAATTATAAAGGAGTTTCAATATTTGTAGAAAGATAATATTTTGAATACAGTGATTAATTTTAATAATGTTATTTCAACTAATTTAATATCGAAACAAATGCTAATTTAGTTTTCACACGGTTGATGAAATATTCATTTATATGAAAGAAAATATCTCAACAATGAGAAAAGGAGAAGATCTTAACAAGAATAAAAAAATATTTAACTTGAAAGCATATACTTAGCCCTTGTGATTTACTGCTAGAAAATGTTTGCAATGTCACAAAATAGTAAGAGATTCTTAAAGTAACCATTTTGGAATTTGTGGAATTCAAAATTTCAAACCTTATCTTTCTCTCTAAATCGTTTATTAGGTACGTATAAGTTAATTTATAAAAATAGAAAACCATATCCTATGGTTAGAGTGTATACATATGTAACACAGCAAGACTTTTGATGAGGTAGGTAAGGAGAACACTTTTTGATTCCTCACACGTGCATAAGTGTGTGACTCTCCATGCATGCACGGAACGTGATTTGGATCAACAAAAAGGTGCGGCCATGAGAAAGGAAATTTCCTTCACTTTCGACCAATCACGTGGTTCTTGTCAATGGTAGGTTCTCCAACTCTAGCATCATGTTTCACTGCGTGCAAACTTCTTAAGAATAAAACATAAAAATGACTTTGTCCATATTTACAAAAGCTCTGTCATGCTCAACTTCTCATCATTTACGTATTAAGGATGTTCACCAAATTCATGTTGATAATTGTTTCAAATTCTAGTTGAGGTTTATTCATACAAAAATGCATAGTGCCAAAAGTCAATAGCATGACCCAATAAACAAAAATATTATAATTTACTAATCGACAGACAATATTTTACTTTTAAAAAGACTAACATGACCTTAGAGGAGTCTTTGGACTCCTTGTGAAGAAACTCATATCCCATCTCATAAATACAACAAATGTCAACTTTATAACATTTACAAAAATACTTTATTGCAGATGTTATCAAATACGTAACAATCCAAAAAAATAGGTGTTTTTACTCTATCCAGTTCTTACATAATTGATATAAAAATATATATACCGATTAAGAGAAAAATTAACATACACAGTACAAAAAAAAGTATAACGTCACGCGTTTAACGTTCAACCACTGAATGTTAAAAATGACCGGTGATATTTTTGTAAATAAATGTAATTATTAAACATCGTTTAGAATTGTAATTCAACGTAAAATGATATAAAACGTCGAATGCCCCAGTGTTAGACGTCAAAAGGTTAGTGAATTCAATAAAAATTTGAGCGGGAGATTGAAAATTCATTCACTTTATCTTAACGCGCGAGACCCTCTTCTCTTCTAAAACTTTTCTCAAACGAAGTTTGACAACCATCACATGTAATCTTTCTTTCATTTGATACAAATGCATTTTATGTATGATTTTCTTTTGTTTTGACCGATTATTTTTGTGCTTTTGTCCTCCATAGGCGCATTCTGCTTTCTCTGTCACCGGTGACGACACTTTATTCCAACGAACCCACTTTTTGAAGGTTAGTTTTCGTTTTCGTTTTGAAGAACTTATTTATTGAACTTGTTTGTTATTGTTTGGTTGAACTTGTTTGTTGTTCTTTGATTGAACTTGTTTGTTGTCAGTTATTGTTATTTGTTATAGGTTATTGTTGTTTGTTCTTGATATTGCGTTCATAGTTCTTGCTTTATAAAATACAAAAAACTGAAATTTGTTGTTTTTCTGCTTTTCAAGTCTCTAGAATTGTAAAAAAGTATCACAATTAACTAAAAAAAGTTGATTAACGTCGTATATTAACAAAATTCGATGTTAAGTTAACGTTGTATATTGACAAAATTCGACGTTAACTTAACGTCGAATTTTTTAAATTCGATGTCAACTTGACGTCTCCTAATATGATGTCTTTCACAAATTTGTCGTTAAAAGCCCAAAATATTTGACATTGTACGCGATTTTTGTACTAGTGACATAACTTACACATAATAATAGTGTTAAAATAGAATGACTCAATTTCTCAAACCAAGAGGAGGGTGAATTGGTGAAGTGTAAAAAACATAAGCTTTTAAAATCTTTTCCATAAAAAATGATGTCCTTATACTTTTCTTGAATCGCAAGGTAAAAGATTTTCAATGCAGCGAAAACTTAATCGAATAAGTACAGAAAGTAATCGATTGAATAAAAGAGAGTAGGGATCAGAAAATTCAAACACTGCGTTTTTATATTGATTCGGCCAACCTGCCTATATCCAGTGTCCTTCCAACCACGGGAAGCAAATGCACTACAATGATCAAGGTTTTTACAACAAGGTTTCTACAGAAGACCTCACGTCAAAAATGCAAAACACCTCTCTAACCCTCTAATCAAAATATAGGCAATACACAACAAGACCACCAACAAGAATCCCCTCTTATGTCGGCTAACCCCTTTGAGGCACCCTCAAAGTCAAGAACACACACAGTCTTCTTCCTGTAGTCATAACAGGGAACTCAAATCAATCTTAAAGAGATTGTAGAATCTGACCACGCAGTAACACCCAAATGTGCAGATTGATCAGTCTTTGAAATACAATAGTCTTGCTCTTCAAGAAATCACAAGTTGTTGATCACCACGGTCAATCTTGTTTCTTGGAGCTTTTCCTCTCTTTCTATAAGATCACAAGTTTTTGTAAAGAATATGAAATTGTTAGAATCACAAAACTGCTTACAGAACTCAAATCTGCATCAATTTATAGTATAACACATATCAGACGCATTTTAATCGATGGAGCTACTAACGTAATCGAATATAACAATCAGTTATAACAGATTTAGCAGCAGTCAAATAAATAATTGAATGTATAATTAATGCAACTGACTATCATTTAATGTTTAGTCAACATATTTAAAATATGATCGTTATGTTAGTTGTTACAAGCATTTAACAGAATTTCAAAACATCAACTAACTTATTCAAATACAGAGAGCATGCATTCGATTAAGTGAAATCTTTTTGCACAGTTTTAAAAACTTTTCTCTTTGACACTACAAAAAAGAAGGACATTACCGAAGGCCAGAAGCCCTCGGAAACAGCCCAAAACCATCGGTAAAAGGTAATTACCGAAGGCTTATCGACGGCCAAAGAGCCCTCGGTAAATCCCTTGTCGCTAACATTTATCGAGGGCTTTTGCCCTTCAGTAATTACCGAAGGCCAAAAGCCCTCGGTAATTACCGAAGGGCAAAAGCATTCGGTAATTTTCGAAGGGCAAAAGCCTTCGATAATTTCCGAAGGGCAAAAGCCTTCAGTAATTTCCGAAGGGCGAATTTTCTGCTGTCCAGTAACCAATTATGGTGCAGTTTATGATCTGCTTTGGGGCTAATTTTGTGTGATGTTTTATTACTCTCCTGCATTGTGGTGCAGTTTATGAAATTTTTCATGACATCAAGTCAAACTAACCACTGATATTTCTATTGGAGAAGGATAATTGAAAAGGAGATATCAAATTATATTGCATAATATGTTTGTAGTCTTTTACATAAGATACTTGTTGCCACAACACTACAACACTACAAGTTTTCACATCTCAGTACATAGAAAAACATTTAAATTCTAAGAGCAAATATAAACGAGAACTAATAAAGACTATCCAAGTTCAAGCGGCATGATGAAGCAGACTTTGATCAAGGTGCCACACACCTGCAAACCATAAAGTATAAATGTAAGTAGAAGTCATAGGTATTGGGAGAAAATTACCATATTGCTGGAAATGTACATTTTTTTCATCCAATATGAGAAGTAACGGTATAAATATTACCAATATGATATTATATAAAAAGTTATTAAGTCGAGAAATACAGAATTGTCAAAAAAAATGTTTAATTTTTTAAAGACAATATAATTTAAAAACACTATAATTTAAACATGATGGGAGATTTATAAAAGTTACTGAATCAAAAGTTTAAAATAGTACAGTTTTCTATATGCGTCAGTTTGTGAATAAACTTATTTTTTAAAAATATTATAGAATAAAGAGTCTAAACAAACCTAATTCTTTTATGTACACTATATATTCAATTAAGTAATAAAATAATGTATTTAATATGTCATGGATGTACATACATGTACCAAAAACGATATCATTTTATTAAGAGAAACAAGAGATATTGAAAAATAATTTTATAATTATATTATTTAAGTATGAAAGTATACATTCTAGAATATAATCTTTGTATTATTGAATGTATAATTTTTATATTTCAAATTATATATTCTAAAACTTAAAATGAAAAAATAAAGGATATAACATTTGGTTACTGTCAAATATTCAAAGGAAATTAAAACTCTTTAGAGTTCAAGATTTACTAATTGTTCACTTTACAATTATATTTATTTACAATGTACAATAAGTTTATTATAAATTTATAGTTTTAAAAGACTACTTTAATAATGACAACGAAAAGAAACTAAAAAAGATCATAATCAGAAACAGTAGACACAAAGAATAACACAAAACTTGAAACACAAATAAAAGAAGGTATAGAGACAGGGCTCACAACTTTCTCAATGCTTGAAAAATGTTGCATCCTGTTTGATAGAATTTTCTTGAATGAGTGAAGCCATAGTTGTTCCCTGCAATTGTTGAGACAATCAGCACTTTTGTTCCAACGACGAAAAAAGTAATCACGAAAGTAATAATAACTACAGATTACAACCTCTACAACATCCATGACAACCCAACCAAGGTGGACAATGAACTTCTTGCAGCTACATGCACAACAATTGATCCTCCCATGCTTCAATAATGAAACAAATTTTGATCAATGACTTATAATAATAATATACAACAAAGTGAAATGTAATTTATACATGTGGAAAACTGCTCATGCTCAGTACACCAAATATATTCATAGGAAAAAAATTTAAAGAAAATAAGTGAAAAATAAAGGCAAGTGGTGCAGACCCAAAAATATAAAAACCAGTGCATAACTCTGAAACAGCATAAGGCATGTCAATATTTTCAATGGAAAAGGCTGAATCTAAAATATGGGTGTGTGCAGGCATAACAGGAACATAATCTAGAGCATGTTCTATGGGTTCAACTTTAAACAGATCCAAAGCATTAAATTCATATTGAACCTTAGAGAACTCTATGGGAATGCTAAGTTCAAAATAAACCTGTGTTCTCTGATCACTAGCTACCTCATCAGAGTCATTTCCATCCAGCTTGAACATAATGATCTCTTCCTTGGCACCTGCAAAATAGTTAGAAGCAGAACATATGGCAGAATTGATTTCTTCACAAATCTCACAACCACCCCCAAGGCATGTACAAGCAGTGAGTTTTTCATTGTTTAGTTCTAAAGAATTTAAGAACCCAGCAAACTCAAGTTCAAGTTCTAATCCTAAATCAGTACAAGCATTTTCAAAATCAGCCAAGTCAACTTTCACATCATCAAAAACTGCATGTCTATCATCATGAGCATCTGATTCCTCATCAAAAAGTGCATTTAAATATGTGGAATCATCAAAAACACTAGATGCAGGTATATGAACTCTATCAATGGAAAATGCTGAATTTATGATATTAGAATTATCAAAGCAAGGAGTAAAATCAACAACTTCTACAGGCACATCATGCATATGATCAAGCACATTGAAATCAATTTCAAGCTCACACACATCAGCATCAAAATCCATTTCACAGTACTGAAGCACCAAAACATGGTCAACAGCTTCCCTAATTTTTTTCAAATACTCTTTGGACTTTCTGAAATCAGTTTGTACTTCCAGCACAGTAGGTTCAGCTTTAAAATCAGAATTTAAATCAACAGTACAACTAATTTCAGAACGAGGTTCAATACTATCACCATCATAATGCACATTTTCACTCAATTGAACATTAGCAGTGGTAAATTCAGATATAGGGACAACAACAAAGCTATTACAATCATGAATCACAGCCAACTCCCTAAAACCATCAACTAGCTTTTCAAAATGAGTATCAGTGTAATTATGGTCATAAGGTTCACATACACATTCAGAAATATCAAAAGATGTACTCATATAATCATCACTCATCAGAGAATTGGAATTATCAGAATTTAAAGCATAATATGAATCAGTGAAAGAAGGATTAGAGTATACAGAGGTGGTAGGACACTCAATCTCTTGAAATTATGGGGCAGCAGCTACCATCAGTGGTGCTTCATTGTTTGTTGCCCCTTTCTCTTCTTCATTTTTCCTTGTCAGCTGATTGATAACAGTCACCATTTGAGCCACTTGGGTGGTCATTTCTTGAACCCGTCGTTGATACTGTCACGCTTCAGACATTGTCGATGCATCTCAGATCACCATCGTGCTCCCCTCCACCCTGAATCTCCCTCGCTGTCGTCGCTCCAGAGACGTCATCTTCCCCGCGCCACCAAATTCGCAAGAGCAGAAACACGAAAACAGCCATAGCGCGTCTCGCTACCTCCATCACCATCGCAATGCTATTCGCTCCAGATCTACCAGCCTTCACTAGACAGTGAGACTCTCGTTGCCGCCGCATTCCGGACATCTCCCACGAACCCCGAAACCTGCGTCAACGAATCCAGCCGCAAAACCCCCAAATCGGCGTCAACCAACCCAACCGTAGAACCACCAAACCGACCTCAGCAAACCTAGGCGTAGAACCCCCAAACTGCCATCAAAAATCCTAGCCAAAGAATCCCCAAACCAGTGTCAACCAACCAACCCTCACTTGTCCCAAAATCGCTCAATATTGGAGGGCACAATGGAGGGCACCAGCAGAATAGAGAAAGGAAGGGGGAAGCTTTCAGAGAAGAGAACAAAGGGGAGGGAAATTGAAAAATTTGGAGAAAGTGACGAAGCGTGAAGTTGGGGAAAGTGATGAAACTGGGAACGAAAAACCCAATTTGGAACTTAAATTAGCGAGAATGTTACCGACGGCTTAAAAGCCTTCGGTAATCATCTCAATACCGAGGGCTTCAAAGCCTTCGGTAATATGCCGTCTGTAAATCGCGCTTTTCCAGTAGTGTGAAAAATCTCACAAGACACTTCAAAAGAGTTTGTGCAAATACACGAGTTTTAATCGATTCACCCCATAATGTAATTGACTTAAAACTGTTGTTTTGCCACACATTTAAAGTTCAACCATAGTGCTTGTGATTTTCTTTTTCCAAAAACATATGTCATGCATACACATATAAAATCACATAATGATATGCAATGAACAACACAAACATGTTCTCATATATGCTTTAACAGATTTAACACATTAAAAAAGAGCATATAACATGTAAACATAGAACATGTAACACAGAATACACATGTGTTATTAATTATGTGTTGTCATTATCAAAAACTCAGATATTACTGAGATTGTGGGTTAAGCTAAACATGTTCTCCCCCTATCAACAATCTCAACAATCTTCCCCTTTTTTTATGATGCACAACCATGATTAATAATCAACAATGTTGGAGAAATCAATACAAATTATCAACTAATTATAGAAACATCGTAATTCTCCCCCTTTGGGCACTAGCAAAAAAAGGTAATCACATTGTAATAGATACACAAATAATCAAGCACAATAGAGATGCATCAGATATAAACATATTATGATGCTTCCCCTGGCAATATTATTCACATGATTGAGGATATTCTCCCCCTTAAATGAAGACATGTAAAACAAATCAATAATATGCAATGCTTGCCCTGTCATTATACATGTTTCAATCTCAAAACACAAATGGACAATGCAGTAATGAGAGTATATATTAGAGCATCATATTCCAAGTAATATATCAGAGCAGATATGTAACAGTAGTATCAGATCAAAAGTTGATACAATTTCAATTAGCAAAAAACAATTTAATCTCTTATCATCTCAAAATATGTATATAAGTTGAGCAAAGAGATATAAGAAGAATAAACATTCAACAGTATATAAAGCAAGATTAAAAGATATCAGATATTCCAAGTTTGAAATCTTTAGACCCCTGTTGATACTCAATCAATTTGAATCCAATCAGAATCGATTTCTTGCTATAGCATATTTTTTATTTTCCAGTTTCATCTAGCCAACAAGTAATGTTCTTTCTAGATCAAGCATTTTAGAATCAATATAATACAGGAATTATCACAGATAATGTGTGAGCATGCAAAGATATGAATGTAACAATAAGCAATAACTCATTTGCATACAAGAATAGTGAAATCAATGCATAGTCAATTTTCTTATGCAGCTCATTAAAGGATCTTTGAAGCATTGACATTTTCTCATCAAGTCTTTTAAATCTTTCATCTACAAACTCCTCAAATTTTGTTTGAGGTCTAAAGTTATATCTTGATGTGTCAATATTTATAGGATTAACTTCATCAGTACTAGGACAATACTCATCCTTTAAAATCCATCCTTCTTTACTTTTTATAATCCCCAAATGATCCAGAAATAATTTTTCAATCACATTGTTTTTGTTACAGCTAATGAGAATCTTATTTGTGGTGTCCACATTTTGTAATCTCAGAATTCTGCTAATGAAGACAACATATGGTAAATGATATTCATTCTGCTTTGCAACGTTCATCATATAATCACCGATTACATATGCCTAGTCTATTTGTGTTCTTGTTTGCAATGCATACAGCAGGCACACATCTTCTGCATTCAGCAATGACTGATCTTCACCTCTTGGAAGTAAAATCCTTGTGATCACATATGCGCATATTCTTTCTTCTTTGCTTAGATGATTAATAATGAAGGAGTCATATTTCTCTATCATATCCTGATCCTTCAAAAAGTTGTTATAGAAATCAACTTTGTTGAACCCTAGTAAGTCATCATGTGCTTTCAGTCCTCTAGGCTGAAATCCAGCAACATATTTCCATATGGAATCATCAATGTGGATAGTCACACCCTTTACTCTGGCACAGAGATAGTTCCTTTCCCTCTTTAAGTTGTCATAGAATACTTTCACAAGATTAGGATAACAGTCTCCTTAGAGTTCAAAAATTTTTGTTAGACCGAAGTTAACTAGCCATTCTTGAAACAAGAAACTCTCTATGCGAAAGAACAAAATGCTTAAGTATTTGTGTCTGATCACTTCTTTGAATCCCCACTGACAGATGAAGTCAGTTCGTTGTTCATCATCACTAAACCAGCCAAAAGGATTTTCTTCTCTGACCAAAGAGGCAAGGCGCTTTCCAAGACGAGAAGATGAAGTGGCCATGACAGATATTGAAGAATTTGCAGAGACTTCTTGGTTCAAATAAAGGTTTTGTATTTCACAGTTTTGAGACTATCACGGTGTATACAAGTCTATCACATCAGATGATTATGAGGGCACACAATATCATATTCAGTATAAAGCCCAATTTAAATTTTCAAAAACACATAAGGCCCATAATAGAGACTATTAATCGATTTCATTTAGAATATAGTCGACTTGGTGTTTAACACAGTGTTACAAAAAACAAAGAATCACATACCCAAAACATATTTGACTTAACATTTAATAGAATCGATTAAAAATCGAGTAGCTTGATTTTCACAGAAAACATTCACTCAAACATGCATACATCAAACATGCATTTAACAATCAATCATACAAACAATTTTGATGCATAATGCATTAAGAGAATTGCAACAACTACCACTTTTTGAATCTCAAGAGCTTATGAATATTGTATTGTAGTTCCTCCTTAAGTTTTATAATGCTTCAGTTGTAGCTACTTTCCTGCAAAACAATCAAACAGTTTTGACACCGGTATCCATTTAAACTTGGGTCTTGTCTTGTCAGTTGCAAGAGGCAGTTCCTTAGGAATCCATTTGTATTTTCCTTTGGGAACTTCAACCTTTCTGTAATAGCAGTTTCTAACATTGTGACCAATGTTGTTGCAGTAAAAACAGGCATTAGTAGCAAGTTTACTCAGATCAATAAATGTCTTTGAGTAATCCTATTACTTTTAGCCTTATAACCAATACCCTGTCTGTTGATTGCTCTTCCAGAAGCTCTTAGCACAACATCTAAATTTTCTTTACCTTGTCTAAATTTTGCTAGTGTGCTAGTTAAGTAATCAATTTTCTCAATATGTACTAGACAATTACCACTTCTTTTTCAACAATTTGTATTTTAGTTTTAATTGTCTTTGCAGATTTTAAAGCATTTTCAAGTTCTTTTTCTAGCTTTTCATTATCCTTTACTAGATTATCAATTCTATATTCATAGCCTCTTCTCTTAGAGGATAATCAATTTACCTTATATTGGAGTCGCATGGTTTCTACTTGAATTTCCTGAAATGCATCCAACAATATGTGGTACTTGACCTCTATTCGCTCATTTTCAAACTCTTCATCACTATCATAGTCTGAATGTGCAGAGCCTGCCATAAAACACAAGTTTGACTCCTCTTCAAGGCTACAATCATCATCACTTGAAGATTCAGTATCATTGTTCTCCCAGGCTATGTATGTTTTCCTTTGCTTTCTGCTCTTGCCTAAGGATATTTTGTGATTGTTTTCTGCTCTTGTCCTTAAGGATATTTTGTGATTGCTTTCTGCTTGTTCTTCAAGTCTGGACAGTTAAACTTGATATGACCTTATTTTCCACACTCATAGTACTATACAACATTGTTTTTTGAATTCTTTCTTCCTCTTGAAGGACTTGCATTGTTAGTGGTAGAACTTCTATTTTCATAAATCGATTAAATTTTCTTACCACCATGTTCATGAATCAGTTTCTGGCTCAATTTTCTTACCACCATGTTCATGTCCTGCAGTTCTACTTCTGAATCAGTTTCTAGCTCAAGTTTCTTTGAGGCTTTCTTGCTCGTGGCCTTGAGGGAAATTGACTTCTTTTCCTCAAATTCTTCTTCCTCTTTTAGCCTTCCAAGCTCTAGTTCATGCTCCCTAAGCTTTCCAAACAGAGTTGCCATATTCATGTTGGTTAAGTCTCTTGATTCTGATATGGCTGTTACTTTTGGCTGTTAACTTCTGTTAAGAGTTTTCAGGATCTTGATGTTGATCTCCTCTTTGTCAAAGAAGCCCAAAACTCACACAGGTAAACTATCAAATCCTAAAATTCAGAAAAACATCCTGCTCAATATCTCAATCAAATTTTACCTCAAGCACCTGTTTCATACATTGTGAGTCATCACCTGTATATCAGAACATCATGCATCATCTCAACATCAATCAATACACTAGAATATCATAAAGCAATACTCATCACAAAACACAATACAGTTGAATCAAAGCAGTGTAGTTCATTCAAGCAAAGTACAATAACAAAAACAATTGATTAAAAAGAAAGGTTTAGAAAGCTGGGTTGCCTCCCAATAAGTGCTTCTTTTACGTCACTAGCTTGACACCATCTTCATCATCATAGCATCCATCAGTAGATGTTGTCAGTAACATTCATCAGTAGATGTCTAATCACATAGCATCCATCAGTAGATGCTAATATTTCTTATCTTCATTGGTATCCCTCAGTAAACACCAATCTTTCTCATCTTCATCGACATCCATCAGTAGATGCCTAATCACCTAACATCCATCAGTAGATGTCTAGTCACCGTCCTCTTTCATAACAACATCCATCAGTAGATGTTGTCATTCATCATCCTCATCATAGCAACATCCATTAGTAGATGTTATAGAAGCATCCATTAGTAGATGCTATCATTACTGCCATCAAAAGTAGCATTTAACCTAAAAAAACTCAAATACACAAAGAAAACAAAAATCAAATCAAAACCACACAATTAAATCAACTAAAAAGAAAAGTTCAGAAAAATGGGCTATCATTCATCGTAGCAGCATCCATCAGTAGATAATGTTATCTGAATCCTCTTAGCATCCCTCAGTAGATGTTGTCCAGCATCCATCAGCAGATGTTGTCATTACTGTAAAACAAAATCAAATCCACACCACACAACTAAATAAAATAAAAAATCAAAAACTGGGTTGCCTCCAAACAAGCGCTTCTTTAACGTCACTAGCTTGACCCACTACAATTTCCCTGTGCCTTAATTGTTCCCTTTTTTGGATATTTTTATTTTCTTTTTATTGAATTTTTTCAAGAATTTAATATAACCAGGAACCTTCTGCAGTGTCCCAATCATAGGAATTTTAATCTCTAATTTCTTGAAGATTTCCATGAAATGCTCAAATTGTTTTTCCTTCTCCTTCCTATGATACTTCTTTGGGGGAGGAAGGGTTTTTTCATATGATTCTTTCTTTTTTCTCTCATCCTCCTTCTCTCTCTGTTTGTTTTCTTCCCTCTCTTTTTCCTTTTCTTCCCTCTCTTTTTCCTCCTTGGAGCACTCCTTAGGGTACAAAAGATTTTTCTCAATTTTTTTCTTTTCTCTCTCAACCTCTTTTGTTTCTTTTCTCTCTTCTTCCACATTCTTCCCCTTTTCTTTTCTCTCAACCTCACTTTTTCTCTCTTCTTTTTCTTCCTCTTCCTTTACATCTTTCTATTTTTCACTCAACCTTTCTTCTTTTCTCTTTATTTTTCTCTCATCTAAAACTTTGTCACTTCTAGTGATAATAGCTTGACATTCCTCTCTAGGGTTAGCCTTCATGTTACTCCCAAGATCATCCAGCTTCTGAATTATGTGACCAAGCTAGCTCCCTATCCTTCTGAATGCTGCTTGATTGCTTTTATGATGAGAATCATACATCTGCATTAACTGTTGAAGTGTGTCATCCATGTTATCCATTCTTTCTGAAAGGGAGGGTTGTTGCTGTCATTGTTGTTGTGGCAGCCTATCAAATTGTTCGGCAGCTTGTCAAAATTGACTTTGACCCATATTTAAGTGAGGTTTCCACAAGTGGTTGAAATTACCTTGGTGGAACTGAATGTACATATAGTTAACTTCTTGTCCGAATTGCATCCTGCAAGCATTAGACACAAAACCCTAGAAAACACTGTTAGCACAAAAACAAAAACAAATGACACAAAACACAAAAAAAATAATAATAATAGGATAAAATAAAAATAGAAAAATAAAAATAAAGTCAAAATTAATCGAGAATCACACAAATAAAATAGTTTAAACCGTGAGTCCCCGGCAACGGCGCCAAAAATTTGTTGGATGGATTGGCAAGTGTACAAAATCGCACAAGTCATATAAAATGGTAAGACCAAGTATCGTATCCCAGAAGACTCTCAGCACTAAACAGTTGTGTGATGACTCGATTAATTAAGACTTAAATAAAATGAGATAATTGGTTTAAGATGCAAAGACAGAAAATTAAATATGAATGCAGTTTGATCAATAGCAGAGTAACACAAAGATGAACGAATGTTTTTGAAAATTTTTCATGATAAGTTCAACTTATTATAACTTTTACTCGTTTACCTGTCATAGTAAGCTTGATTTACTATGATAGATTTTTGTAGAGTAAATGACTCTCGTAATTATGATGTGAGGATACTTATCATAAAAAGTCTTGTGTATAGTAATAAATTATATGTATTCCTTCTTCTCCAAATTATCTTTTGTAATATAACTTTCTAGACAAAATTGTTGTGGTGGAAAAGTCTTCACTTTCAAAAATTTATGAATTGCTTGTTGTAATTTTCTATGAGCTAACATAATAAACCATATGAATATTTGTCTTCCCATACCATAAATAATGTGTCCCCTCCTTAAGAATTTTAGTTACCATTTTGTTCCTTCAAAATAACTAGGTGGTTTGTCACCCACTCAAACCGCTCTAAGTTCCACTTCAAAGTATTATTATGTCAATTACCCATTGTTGTTTGTTTATTAGTTGAATTTACATGTAATCTTGAACATGATTCACTTATTTATTCATAAGGTCTTTAATTTGTAAGGATAGCACTTTCTTTAAACCATTTTACTTTAAATTTCTTTTTGTTGTTTTGTTTATTAGTTGAATTTACATGTAATCTTGAATGTTTCACTTATTGATTCATGGCCTAGTAAAACGTTGTTATACGACTTTAAATTTGTAGAGATAACACTTTCTTTAAATGATTTTACTTTAAATTCCTTTTTCTTAAAAGTTTAAAATTATTCTTAGTCTCTACAGTCTAGTTGAAGGTATATTTATTTTAAATATTGTAGAGAAACTGAAAATTTACATTGACATGCCGAACAGCAGTGATATATATAAATTTAATATCACGTAAACAATTAAAGATTGTCACGTAAACTTACAGAAACTAATTCTACGTTTGAAGAATGAAAAATAAATCGTATTTTCAAAAGTTAAAAAATTACAACTCTCACATGTTTTATATAGATCGAAAACATATTAAAACTTTATTGTTATTTTGTTATTATTATTATAAACTTTATCAGTAGACACCAATTTAATTATTGTTTTCTTAACCTTACAAATTGTTGACTTCAAAAGTGGAACAAACATAGTAGTTATCCTAACCAAAATGTTAAACATATATGCATTCACTTATTTTCTTTTCTTTTTCCTTCTTATCATTTCATATTCCATATTACATTATGTTTTATCATAATATCTTTTTTCAGCTCTCACTACTCAATTATAAATCAAAGTTTTCTTTAATGCACAGTCAAAAGTCAAATAAAACAAGCTTATATACGTGTAAACAATTTTTTAGTAGACAACAACAATTTGTGTGTGAATTAGGTCTAAGAGAAATTTGAAGTGCAAGTTGAACACGTTAGGTCAACGCTGCACAGTCCTATTGTGTCATTTTTCTTGATTTTAATATTTTTCAATTCTAATACGTCAAGCTACATCAGAGTTCATGAGCCTACATATTCGGATCTAACTTCATTATTATCAATTGAGAATGAGCATGTCTGTCGTTTTATGCCAGGCTTATATGCTAAATTAATTGCTAATTACTTATATTATTTCACCATTAGAATAATCACCAACATCAAATAATATACATTATTCAATCATGCATGCTTATTATATGCATTTATTATTCCTTACGTGCATTATTTCCCAAAGATGGATCGCAAGCATCATGTCATGCAAAATAAAAAAAAAAAACATAAATTAATAGTGATGTGTACCTAATTGAATATTATCTTATGGTATTGGTAAAATGTTTTATAGATATATCTTCAGGAGGAACTAATAAGCGAAGGGTATGGTCCATACCGTATGGAGAATAATATCAAAATAAATTATGTAAAAATTATTCAATTATCTTTATTCAAGATGTATGGATATATAATTTAATTTAGGGATAGTATCGTTTGGTGAGAAATTTGGAATAAGAAGACTCACATTAAGACAATATTACAACTTATAACTTATTTTTTATTAGTGAAAAATATATTTTTAGTTACTAAGATATTATGTAAAGTTAGAAATAGTCTCTAGTCAAAATTTTTAATATTTCTAAAAATTGGTTTTGGTTCTTATTTTTTTTAACGATATTAAAGTTTATTTTACATGACAAACGATATATTTCGTGTTATTTAAAAATGTTTGTGTTAGCATAACCTATTAGAATCCGCTTACTTGACTTTAACATGGCTTAAGAAATTAATTTTAAAATATTATTTAAATTTTAAAAATCATTTTTAATCTTTTTAATAAATAAATAGTTATGTTAACGTCACTTTAGCATATATAATATTAGACAATAGAATTCATTCTAACACAACATAAAACATTATTTAAAGAAAAAGTTAAAAAACATAAAATTATTTTTAATTATTTTAGTAAATGAATATTTGTATTAGTGTCATATTAGTATTGGCTTGGTCAACTTACTTAAAATGTAAAGCCAATAGAGTTGGCTTTGGCAACTTTGTGATGACACAAAATATTTTTAGTTTTTTAAATAAGTATAAATATTTGTGTTAGTGTTAGATTAAGAAGACTAAAATAAATAATAGAAATAAATAATGTTGGCGCCAACTTGGTTGACGCTAATCTTAATTATTTTTAGTTTTTATGTTTAAGTTAGTGTTTGATGAGTGTAAATTTAAGTCTTTATTTAATCTTTAATTTTAGATTCTTAATTAATAATTGTGTTTTAAAATATTGTTTTAATTAGGATTATTGAGCTCGTGATATAAAAAGATGATAAAAATAGTTTTTAGTTGCATATGTACTTTAGATATTTGAAGGTGTGTTGATAAAATTGTAGGTAAAGATAAATTCATGGTGGTGTGAAAATAAATTTATCTAATTCATGAAATCTTAATGATAAAGTCAAAAGTAAATGTAATGAGTTTTACATTTTAGCAAATTAGCATAATGTTAACTTACATAACATAACAATCATGAGTCAAATGGTTTTTAATTTTAATTGCGACTACACTTTGATTAAATTTTAAAAGTTTCATGTGATTGAATAGATTTTTGTCAATAATTGATATTATACTTTGATTACAGGTCAACTTTTTAATAATTATTAGTCAAGACTATATTTTGATTAATTAGTTTTTTACTCAATAAAGTGGTTAAAGAATAAATTTGATTAGACACAATATTATTTAATTAAGAATGTATTTGGTTAAATTTATTATGATTAATCTAAAATTGTTGTTTCTAATTCAAAATCTACTTTGGTTAATAATGATTTTTCTTAGAAAACCAATAGTAAATCCTATTCTGGAAAAGTAGTTTAACCAACTTGTTTCTTTATTATTGTTTTAACTTTTTGCAATTTTGTTTCTTTAATTTATTATTTTGTTAGTTAATCCTTACTTATTTTATTTATATTTATCTTGTTTTATTATTATTATTTTATTTTACTAACGCATATAGTTTTCATAAGAATTAATATTAAAAAATCAATTTTTGTATTAGTGAAGATATAATTTTTATATTAACTTTATTAATCTAATATTTTTGTCTACTTTTTTAACAATACTAAGTTATTAAGTAATTTAAAAATTAGAGATGCTAACACTAATAAAAATTTTGACCTTCAAAAACTAACGTTAATGAATTAGCATCATGGTTTTGAAGTTACATGCGACATAAATATGATACTATTAACTAATTAAAGTCAATTTTTACTTCTCAGTATTAATATTTAGTTAAGGTTAAATGTTTATTTTCTCGTAACGAATATAAATTATTAACAATAGGTTGTAGGTACTTGTAAATGGAAATAATATCTATATTTGTTCCTTAAAAATCGAGTAATTAAAACATTTGTATTTATTAGCTAATAATATCTTTAAAATATTAATTTACAATGATATGTTGCATTATTATCACAATTTTTCTTATTATTATTACTTATGTTCATCTTTGATATTATACTTCATTAAAAAAATAATTATCACGTATAAATATTTTATTATAAATGCTTTACTTGTTTCTAAATAATATTCTTCTGGTTGAGTCCAATTTTGTTTAAAATCATGCTATGTTGTTCCTCCCATTAAATTTGTGTTAACGTCTGTTTAGTGATGTCACGTAATGATATATAGAACTTTTATTTCTTTTTTAGTTTTTTTTTAAAAAAAAAATTTTCTTTCTTTTTTTTTCATCCATCTTCTTCCTCTTTCTCTCCACAATAGTCCTCCATATCCTTTAACTTTTTTCACCCTCATATCACCCCTCCATCGCATTCTCCTAGGAAGGAAAATAGGATTCATTATTATTCTAATGGTTTGAGCACCTACCTTCCATTCCATTATAATGATATTAGTTTTCTATTTCAGGCAACCAATAAAGGTCGTTATCTCATCGATCTATAATTACTTTAACAATCTAAGGAAACCCAATTCGTGTCCATCTCCTTTTTTATTGATTTTGCTTAATTAGAATCATAGTTCTTAGGGTAGCTGTTTTTAGGATCATGAGGGTTGGAAGTAAGGTTAATTGGTTCTAATTTTTTTATGGTTAATTTGTATTGTGACTGAATTAAGTTGTGAATTTAGTGTTTGGGGTTTTTGGTTGTGGCTGTGGAGGCTAGATTTGGCGCAAAAGCTTATAATTTGAGGGTTGTGGGGAAGAGGTCCTCGTAGTGCTCCCTTCCCACCCTTTGAAGTGCAACAACTCAAAATTTCAACAACTACAAGCAAAACCTCTCCCTCAGGAATTACAAACATCCCTCAATCTTCTTTGTCAAATTTGCTACAACTGCTAGCGAATATGTGATAAGGTCTTCATTTTTTAAATCCTTCCCACATCTGTCAATTTAGTCCTCCTCACAAGGTTTAGCTTTGACCCACATGGGTTGGTCTCACTTATGTTGTGGTGTTTCCCTAAAGCTTTGGAGATAGCTTGATGTTTGCTAGAACCATGTGAGTTTTTAAATAAGTATATGGCAAGTGTGTGTGTATATGGTTCATGTTTGTGGTTTGTTGCAAGAATTGCTAACAACTTGAGTCAAGCTCAACAATAGAGGACAAGCTCAGAAATCTCAACAAGAAAGTGTGGCAAGCTTAGAAAACAAGCTCAACAAGGAAGGTCGCAAGCTCATCAAGTTCAGCAAGTAAGTTCAAGAAGCTCTATTTAAAGAATTCATATCAGGGTTTAGAAAGATATGTGAAGACTAGGAACCAGATCTGTGAAAACTTGGAACAAATTTGGAAAACTTGGAACCAATTCTAGAAAACTTGGAACCGAATCTGGAAAACTTAGAACCGATTCCACATATGTTCACTTTTATTGGGAACTGAATCTAGGGTGTTGGAATATGTTCTCATGTGCTTGGAATAGATTCCAAAGCTTTGGTTTGCTCTAAAAAAATGTGTTGTGTTGCAAGAAGGGTTGGACAAGTTGTATGAGGTGTTTTGAGAGCTTAATTGAAGGCTTGTGGTGGTCGTTGGTGAAGATGACATGGTGGTGACTGTTCGTAGTGGAGATGACTTTACCATTGGAGGTTTTTGAGGGGTCCGATTTGCTTGGATTTTGGTGGTTCGTAGTTAGGGGAGTTCCTACTAGTGTGCTTGTGGTGGAGGTGATGATGTTGCCATTTGATTTTGTTTGATGAAAAGTTTTTATATTGCTTTGATTTGAATTTCATTCTCCATTTTAGGTGATACTTCATCAAAGGAGGTGTTTTGCCTTTTGTTTGGTGGTGGAAAGTGAGTTCTTTAAGGCTTGTGTACACATTATTATAAAGAGGTAAGTTATGCAAGTTTTATGCATGGAATGTATTACTGTGAATGAATATTTTCATTTTTCAATAAAATAGTATGTACATTAATTGAAAAATTGCATATAGTATGTACATTGAGTTTTATGAGTGACAAAATTTTTGAAAATATTGTAATTATGCATTTAATGTATCTTAGTTTATACAAATTTTGAATGAGTTACATAATATCTTTATCTGGTTTTGATACGGTATAAAGGATTATATTTGTGGCTTCTTCTTTATTATTTGTATGCAATATCCTTACATTTTTTATACTATAATATAGATGGAAGAGGAATTAGATGTGTATGTAATATCATTATATTTTTTATATTGTAATATAGATGGAAGAAAAATTAGATGTGTCATATTTCGATGCTAAAGAAGTAGTACATGATGTTGTTGGTTTTGGATTCAATATAATTGTACCCTTACACCAATAATTACAACACAATAGCAGCTGCATTATGTATTATTGCGCATGTGTTGAATATATTGAATATATATTCCAGTTCAAAAAATAGTGTTAGGGATCTTTTCTCAGACAAAGAGCATCATAGAGAGAAATTGATGTCTTACCTAGTCCATACAAATCAATGTCATCACATTATTCGGATGAAATCAGAAGCATTTATATTATATGTTAGCAGTTAAAGGCAACTAGGTTGGTGAAGATGTCATATGCTGCACATTTGAGGAGCTAGTTGCTACATCCTTAAGCATAATGTGAAGAATCATTATGTGTCATTTTTCTTTTATCGTTCAAGGTCAACTTTTAGCAAAAAATTTCATAATATGTTAGATGCAATTTTAACATTGGAGATAGAGTTTTTAATTCAGTCGTCGAGGATAGAGGTACATCATCATGTCCTCAACAATATTCGATTTTACCCATATTTTAGGGTAATGGTCGCCATAATTATATTTATATTTTGCAAATTATAGGAATGAAATGATCTTTTATTTACACTTTTAAGTTTTCTGAAATAGGATTGTCTAGGAGCCATAGATGGAACTCATGTTTGAGTAAAGGTTCCAAGATTTGAGGCTCCTAGGTATTGAGGGAGGGATGACTGGCCAATTCAAAGTGACTTCGACACATGTGATTTTGATATGAAATTCACATATGTGTTGGTTGGGTGGAGGGGGCAACATTTAATTCAAGAATTTTTAAAGATGCTCTTGAGATGATCCTTTGATCATACCCAAAGGTTAGTCTTTTATTTTGTTTATTCTGTTTTATTTAGGTTGTGGGCCACTGATAACTAGTGCTATCAAAATGGGTTGAAACTCATGAGTTAACCTGGCCCATCATGGGTTCGAACCAGGTTGGGCTAAAAAAATGTGAATTTTGATGTGAGCCAATTTTGACCCGACTCATCTAGGTTGAACCCGTGGTTAGCCGGGTTGGCTCACTAATCCATATATTTTGACAGCACTACTTATAACAAACATGTGATCACTATTGTAGGAAAATACTATCTCAAGCATGTAAGATCTATGCTAAAAAAATCACTATCAATACTTAGAAAGCGACATATGGTATATGTTAGCCGACATGAACATATAGGAGGAAATTGTTATGGAATAGTGTTATGATTTTCTCTGCACAAATCTCAATGGAATACTTTAGTTAGGATGATGATGAGGAATATTTGACCATCTTGTTTGTACTTAGTACTATGTTTACTTTATATTAGGAGAATTATGGAACCTAAAATTATGAATTTCCAATCTTTTGCAACATTTGGGCTTTATTTTGAACATCACCTTCTCTTCCATGGTATCTGAAACCTCCTTTCGTTTGACTGCCCATTTTATGTTAATAAAATACAAGTATTTTATTCAAACCTAAAGATATCACTCAATGGATACTTATTAAGGGAGGTTAATAGGACAAAAATTAAAATAAACTTGACTATTGGTTTAATATTGCGCATTTCAAGTACCAGGGTCAAAAGGTATCCTTTCCTGACATACTAGAAGATTCCTCCTATGATTGTGCCATGACATTGGCTTTTATGGTCAGACCGAAGCTGCAGGGTCAAAATTTGAAAATTGTGGGCTCTCTAAACATTAATGATAGACTACTTCATTATGTGATGGTCCATTGGTTGACACCTCATCTAACTAATTTTTGCAAAAGTCATGAAGGAAGAAACTTTGTGATATCAACCCTAAACATAACGTTTCTATTAACTGGCAAAATCATATCATGCAAATTATTCTCAAAAGCAAGGCTAATGAATCACCTCTTCCATATGGTACTTTGATAACTAGAATCATGCAATATAGTAAGGTGGACCTTTCTGTTGAGGCTAGAACCATAATAGGCTTGAGATAACATTTTTCTACAAATTCTTTAAAAAAAGGCTTAATATTGTTAATGTACATGGTGTATGCTAGTACATTCACAGAAATCATAAGGATGGAGTACAAGGACAACCACAAAGTCCTTTGCATGAAAACACTACACTAAGTTCATATCATGCTTTTGGTAATTGGGAAAATTTGACAATCTACCCAAATGCTAAAATTCGTAGTCAAATATGGGGGGAGTTCAAGACATGCAGATTAGGATGTATGAATTAAAACACATGGATGAAAGAGTGTAGCAACTTGAAAAAATGTGTAGCAAATTGAGGAAAATATATCACATTTGACCATCGACATGAACATACATTATAATGAAGTCAAATTAAATGTGAACCAAAATCTTGGCAAACTGGACGAAATTCAAGACTCTTCCCACTAATTTATATCCTTCAACTCTCTTTTCTAATTCATTGGATTCAATTAAATTTCATCTTGTATGATGTCTTAATTTTTATTTTGATTTTGTGTTATGTGTGTTCAACTTAGATGGACTCAACAATAAGGGGCTTATAGGAGGAATGGTCTTGATAGATGAATGTATGCCATTGTTAACCACCAAATTGCAGTTAATGAACATCGAATCGTCATCCTTAATGAGAGATACAATTTAATTTCTCTAACCCCGTCATCTCAATATACTACTCTGCAAATTTTCGACTTATTTACAAGCCTGAACATTTCAAATGACAACTTATTCAGACAGAGTTGTGACTTCTTTTTTCACACCCATTCCATATAGGACGTATTATAGGGATACTGGCACAATATCATTTGAATAGGTTGCAAACTTATATGAATGAAGGAGATTTACTTTGATTGCTCATAAATCATATTGTGTCTTTTAATGTACTTACCCAGCCTATATATTATGACATATTTTGAGTTCATCTTATTCATTGTGTGATAATAAATTTTTAATTATTTTAAGTTTTAATATTGAAAATAAAAATATTATTTTTTTAATACCAAATATATTGTATTCTTTATATATTTCAATTAATACTTTTTTAAAAAAAAATATTCATTAAAAAAATTATAAAAAAATTCTAACTCATCTAAATAGCATTTTATAATAGCTATAACATCAAGGACAATTTGATTATCACATTAGTCAAATTTCTCACATACTTTCACAAACTTTACTATGCGTCTTTCTCGTATCTAAAGCTTGTTTTGTTATAAAAATTAATGAAATTGGATTAGTTAATTATTTTAATATTCTTTAATAAATAATTTATTTTATTAATATGATAATTTTTTTATTTTATTAGTATGATATATTTGAGAGAAAAATTGAAAGATTCTGTTATTCTCAAATCACTTTATCTTCCTTATTGTAATCATTATATTTTTTATTATTTTTATTATTATTTACTATTATATATTACTTTTATTATCATTATATTTATTGTTAGTATCATCGTTATCACTTTTATTATCTTTTGTTGAGACAAGACAAGCTTGTCTATAACAACCTTGATTTTGAAGTTTAAACAAACAACGTGAAATGAAGTAGTCTTGGATCGTAGAAGGCAAGTGGTCAAAACATCAAATGTTGGGTTCAGAACCCTAGGTCTGAAAGAAAAGATCTCCATACACAACAAGTCTAACACATTTAAGTCAATAATAATCAAACAAGAAGAAAATTTCGTAGACAACTTCCCAAGACAAAAGTCTAACCCACAGGAAACCATAGTTAGGTTCAACTAGAATACAACACTAGAAAAATGGAATAGGTAGAAACACAAGAATTAGGCTAAAACTTCAAACATAAGAAAAACTTAGGAAAACTCTTAGGATTGTAGGAAAACAATAAGGTTAAAAGCTTTCGGACGCAACGCTAAACAACCCACAAGTCAAAGCGTCAAATGAGAATTATGCTAAATGTGTAAGCTATCTATACCCAAGGGTATTCATTCAAACTCTTAAGAAGCAAAAAGGTGTCGAGACAATGTCTCTGACCAAACCCTCTAAAAGCCTTAAACTTATAAAGGGAGAGGTTATAAGAAGAATGATTCGTTCATCAAAAGTTCTGTCAAATAACAAGTCAAATTTGCTTTTGATAAAGCTCTGAAAAGTGTGTCTGCTCTCACAAAAGGCTTCATCATATGAAAAACACCTACACCAATAGCCATAGGAGATCAAATCCCAAGACAAGCTTCTTCAAATATAACATCTTAAAACAAATATCGTCTAAACGGATATATCATCAAAGGTGTATAAATAGAAGATCAATAGAAAAAGATGATGATGAAGTAGAAAAAAACATGAAAATATACCGTCATCAAAATTGAGCAAGGAAATATCTTTGAGCCATTAGAGTCAAATCCCTCTATATAAGAGTAAAGAGAAAGAGAAGAGATCAAGAAGAAAGAAGACTCTCAAGGTTCATCAGAATATACACTTATTATTGTAAGAAAAATGAAGTGATAAAATGAAATACTGGGAATAGTTCTCTCAAGCTTAATTCTAACATTTGCTTACTTTTGTAAGAAGAGAGAATAGAAAAAAGAGAGAAACATTGAGCGAGTCTATTGTATTGTATTGAACATGTATCATTTATGCAAGAGTAATAGTCTAAACAACTTGTAAGCAATAAGTTGATTGCAATTCTGAACAGAATAAAAAAACTTGCAACTTAAATCAGCAGAGCTACGAAAATCTAGGCAACATACCAAAGGATACTAGGATTATCTCGTACCAAGAGTTGTATGAATACTCAACTGATCTAGGGTAACTGGAGGTTGTTCACTGATCAGGGATACCGGGAGTAGTGCAAGAATTCAACTGATCTAGGTTAACTGGAGCTTATTCGTTGATTAAGGATAGTAGGAGTTGTGCGAATACTCAACTAATCTAGGATAACTGAAAGTTATTCGCTGATCAAGGATACTAAGTGGTGAGAATACCTAACTATTTTAAGGTAAGTGAAGGTTATTTGTTGATTAGCGATACCAAGAGTGGTTAATAATACTACACAACCAAGAGTGGGTGAGACTCAGTCAAGGTCACAATAACTGGTGGTTACTGTTGGACAGGGACAACCAAGAATGGGTTAAACTTAATTAGACGGTGTATCAGAGGGATACTTAAAGCGTCTAGGGCTACTAGGAGTGGTGAATAATATTACACAACCAGGAGTGGGTGAAACTCAATCGAGGTCACAGTAACGGGTGATTATTGTTGGACATGTCAACCAGGAGTGGGTGTAACTAAACTAGAAGGTATTTTAGGGAGACACTGGAAGCATCTAGGGATACCAGGAATGGTGAAGAATACTATCCAACCAAGAGTGGGTAAAACTCAACAAGTAAGAGTAATAGTGATTACTTAGTGTTGAGATTGTTGATAGGGGAGCACTGGTTTAATTGAACCTATAATCTTAGTGATATATGTGTTTTTGATAATGACAACACATAATTAATAACACATGAGTATTTTGTTTTACATGTTTTATGCTTACATGTTATATGCTTTTGTTTACTGTGATAAATATGTATAAGCATATTTGTGAACATGATTGTGCTTTTCATTGCATATCACTATATTTAATATGTGATTTTATATGTGTATGCATGGCATGATTTTTTGGAAATGGAAAACCACAAGCACTTTGGTTGAACTTTCATGTGTAGCAAGACAACAGTTTTAAGTCGATTACATTATGAGATGAATTGATTAAAACTCATGTGTTTCCACAAACTTTTATCAAGTGTGTTGTGAGTTATTTTGAAGAGAAAAGTTTTCAAAAATGTGCTAAGGGTTTTTCTTAATCGACTACATGCAATGTGTATTCGACTAAGTTGGTTGTTATTTTGAAAACTGATTGAATGCTTGACATAATTGTCTTAACGATCATATTTTTAAATATATTGACCAAGCATTTATTGTAAGTCAATTGTATTAAATGTGCATTCAATTAATGAGCTTGACTGATGTTAGTCTGTTATAACTGCAAGATGCATTCGACTACATTAGTAGCGAAATCAATTAAAACACGTGTGATGAGTGTATTACTATAAATTGACATTTTTTTGAATTTTGTAAGAACTTTTGTGAATCTGACATTTTCATATCTTTTACAGAAAGATGTGTGATCTTACAAAGAAAGAAAAAGCTCCAAGAACCAAGATTGACCGTGGTGATCAAAGACTTGAGGTTTCTTGAGAAGCAAGGCTTGCTGATTTGAACTTGTGATCAATCTGCACAACTGGGTGTATTCTGCATGATCAGGATTTGCAATCTTTGAAGATTGGCTTGGATTCCCTATGGTGTTAGCAAGAAGAAGAACAGTGTTCTTGACTTTGAGAGTGTCTCAAAGGGATAGACAGCAGAAGAGAGTGTTCTTGCTACTATTCTTGTTTAAGTTGTTGCCTATAATTAGATTAGAGGGTTAGAGAGGTGTTTTACACTTTTGACGTGAGGTCTCTATAAAAACCTTGATGTAAAAACCTTGATCTTTATACTGCATTTGCTTTATGTGGTTGGAAGGACATTGGATGTAGGCTAGGCCGAACCAGTATAAAAATCAGCGTTTGAATTTTTTGATCCTACACTCTTTTATTACGTCGATTACGCTGTTAGTATATTCGATTAAGTTTACTGCTGCATTGCATATCTTTTAACTTGCGATTCAAGAAAAGTGTAAAAGCATCTTATTTTGTGAAATAGTTTTTGAAAGATTATATTTTTTACACTTCACCAATTTACCCCCCTCTTAGTGTGAGAAACTAAGCCATTCTATTTTAACACTTAGTTTGGCTAAGTTTACCAAGAGTGGTTAGAATACTCAAATGTACTTCATTGAATATTTAATGGAACCCTTTAAATTTGTAGGAGAACTGGACGTAGCTCTAACCAGTGAACTAGTATAAAAATTACTTATGTATTACCGTGTATATAATAAACGATTGGATTTTAATGGAAGTGATATCGAAATACAGAAGTCAACAATAAGGTTTAAATGAGCATTAAGATCCTCAAGGATTATTGCCCAAAAAATCTCTAGGGAAATGACTCTGAGTTGATTCTATAAATGATCTTAACAAATAATGTTTATAGGTGAAGCACAAGTAGCTCACAAGTTTAACGTACATCACAATCAGCCTTATAGCCGCGAAAAAGAGTTACGAAAAAACTTTTAAACCCTTTTCTAGTGTTTTCCCTCAACTTCATCTTTATTATTGATGCAACGTATATCATTTTAGAATTTTTATTTATTATTTTTATCATAAAAATATATATTATAAACGTTTCTATGTTGTCACAGTATAATTTTCGTTCAAACATTTTTATTGTTCTTGTTGGAATTCGGAGCGTGACCTTTGGGCAGGTGGTTGAAGGTGGATTGGCCATTTGGCCAAGGTCGTGAGTCGTTTGGTCATTCGGCCGAGCTTACTTATAAATGGGCCATTCAATGAGCTCATATATTCTTTGACCATTCGGTGGAGCTTGCAGGTGTAAGACTCTATAATTTATACAACTCTAGGTATAAATTAACAATTGAAACACTTTCTAGTAAGAAAACAAGAATTATTCTATACAAGTGTTCTGCGAGATTATTAAAAGGAGTGGTTATAATATATTTAAGTGTGATTTATTCTATAAAGGCTTTATTATGAGATGAGTGAAAGGGTAATGTTGAAAAAACCATTAAATGGATATGTCATCAACAAAAACGAGTTTCCCTAGTGGTGGTATAAGGGGTGTTGATGTGTGTGAGGCGCAGTCAGGGTAATGATCCCAATTAGGGGCAGAAATCAGATATTATGTTTTTTTTTTTTTTGCAATGGTTTGTTTTAAAGTTAAGACTTGTCTACCAAAACTTTTTGTTAGCTTGGTTGATACTATACCTACTGCCTGCAACTGTGGATGTTCTTGTGATGGTTGCTAGTTATAGTTTTTCTTGTTATAATATGAATGATTAAGTCTTATTTTGAATTTTTTTTTTAATGTATATTTGGTCAATAAATTATTTTGTTGTTTTGAGTGTTTAGGAAGTATGTAAAATAATGTTATTTCATATTACTAAATTTATTATTCTAGTGTAGTGTTGATTCTTGTTGTCCTAATTAGTTTTGACTAATACTTTTAGGTACCTTACTCTTTTAACATTGATCTGATTTTGTTTTACTAATACAAATTAATAACTAATGATTCTATCTAGTTATGGCTTTAATTTATGTTTTTATTAACATAGCTTTAATAAAGTGGTAAACAATATTGCACTTCAAGATTTAAATATTATTCTATTGATGCTACATATTGGTTCTATTTTTACTTTTCATTCAAGATTTTAACTATATTTTTTATTTTACTAAATTAGGTTCTATCTAAATAGTTAGTTTAGGTTATATTAATGATTTGACTTTGCATTATTCTATTTAGTAGGATATTTCTTGGTGTGCATAGTCAAATTTTAGATTACTTATTGTTTTGAGTTGCGTTAAATTTTCTTACACTTTCCTGTACCATTTAGAACTTGTAAAAGTAGTTTCATTTCCAATTTCTTTTCATGTTGTAGTGTTGATATTTCTAGCTTAGCTTGATATTTTAGTTCTACGTAGTCATATAGAATAATTAGATTTTAAATGCCGACAAATTTCACATTAATTGTTTATTTGGTCTATAACTTTCTCTAATTATCTTTATTTTGAGTGCAAGAACTTAAATTTTGGACTTCTGTTGTAGTTGTAGTTTGATTTCGAAAATTCCAAGTAGTTTGTAGAGTTCAATTTTGAAAGCTAGTTTTTTTTTTCTTGTTTTTGTTAGATAAAAGTAGTGCACATGCTAGATTTTGGTTCCTTTATAGAAATTATATTTTTTATACCAATTGGAGAACTGGTATAGAAAGTTGATTTTTTATACCTGTTGCATAACTGGTATCAAAAGTTGAATACTTTCAATACCCCTGATTATATATTGGTTCAAAAATTGGTATAAAAAGCTCTTTTTAAGTAGTATTAAAAGGCTTTTCTGCAATAGTACCTAGAATGAGCAAACGAATGGCCAACTTGGTTTCTCGAAAGAGAAATATGATGTACTCCTTTCTTTAATTCAGTAGTCACAACAAGCATTTGGTTGTCTATCACATATCAATATTGCTATCAACCCTAAATCTCCTCATTAGGAATCAAATCCATGTCCTTTCTATCATTGCAAGCTACTATCATCAGAGTTACCTCACAATCTTTGTCTTACTTATCTCTCCATGTTTCTTTCCATAATTAAGGAAATAAAAGGCTTCTAACTTAACAATTTATCACACATTCTAACATAATAATAATTTCAATACATATTACTATCTATTATTTATTGGCTTAATACCACTATTGGTCCCTATTTTTGTCAACTTGGTCTGATGTGGGACTAATTTTTTTCGAATGTTCAATGTAGTCCTTTATATCGTAATTTATGTTTAATTGTGTCGTTTTGGCTAATGACGTTTAAATCATTAACGACAACATGTCCACAACATCAATCAGTGAATTACATGGCAGTTACTAGCTGGCGTGTACACATCACCTTTGACACATCATCATCATCTCCTACCTCCAGAAACCCTAATTTCTCCCTGCACAAAAACCCTAGCCACCACCTAAACCTAGTCGGTGTCGCCACGCTCACGGCCAGCCATCATCTTCGCACCTCCATCATCAGAGATTTTGAAACCCTAACCAGAAACCTTTGGCGAACATATCACACATGGGTCGCTGTTCCAAATGCTTTGCCACAAGCATCGCGAAACTATATCGAGAGTTCCTCGCACCTTTGAGCAACGTTGTCGTGAAGCTTTTTCATTCTCCACCAGCCACCATCAACTTGAAACACAGAAGATCAAAACCCAGAGAACTAGAAATCTCCTCCAAACCAGAAGTGCGATTCGCGCTGCAACATTGAAGAGCCACCAATATCATCATCAACCTCTCGCGAGAAAAACCCAAATCACATAAATGCAAAGCCAAATCACGCAATCATCTTCAACCGTCGCACCAGCGCCTCTCTGCAAGCTTCTCCACCGCGCCTTCTTCATTCACCTGTAGGAGAAAAACCTAAAAGCAAACCAGCTATCACAAAGTTCACCATATCCGCCCCCTACAAGAAAAAAGTGAATCACTACAAGAAAAATCGCTATTACATACGGCCAAAATCCGTATGTAAGCTCCAAAATCCATGTGTAATGATGAGCTACATACGGATTACATACGGACAAAAATTCATATGTAATATGGTCGTAGATAACTTTACATACAAATAAATCTGTATGTCATTACATACGGATATTACATACGAATATTACATATGGATATTACATACGAAAGTTACATACAGATATTACATATGGACGTTACATACGGATGTTACATATGGATATTACATACGGATATTATATACGGATGTTACATACGGAAAAATCCGTATGAACTGTGTTAGCATATTTAAATGTATGTCATGGTGCAAAGATCCCACATGCTTGTAAAATCAGTTCAATCATACAAATCCAAACATTTTAAAGATGCACAATATTCTCTCGTACATTCATATATTTATGGAATAATAATAGTCTTCATACATAATAATTTGTTGGATCCATACATAATAGTCTTCCATCATATAAGATATCTAACAAGTTACTAATAATATCAAATGTCTGAAATTCCTAAAATACTAATAATCCTTATAAGGATTTCCTATATGTTGAAGTTGATCTTCTTGCTGGTCTTCATGATTGTGCTGGGGCTGATTTTGTTGGTCCGCCATTGGAAGGATACTTTGTGCAACTATGGCTGCCAACGGTGGAAGATATTGCATTATTGCACCAATACAAGTTTGGAATTGTGAAGTAATATGTCTTATTTGTTCCTCACTACTAGTTAGTCGCGACTCACTATTTACCAGTCGCGACTCACTCTAGGCTAGTCTGGTTTGTAGTTCGTTAAACTCCTCCACATTAACTTGTTGACTAGAAGATTATTGTGTCTGTTGCATGTAACTATCGACACATTCATCTTGAGAATCGACATGTCCAATCCCATAAACTCGTCCCTTGTACCTTCCACCAGTTACTTGTAACCACATTTATTCCGTAGTTTTTCCTACTCAATAGGATCTAAGGTGTTGGTTTCTGACACACTAATGGATGCAATCTCAGCCTGGGCTTGAGAAAATCTTCTTTGAAATTCTTCCTATTCAAATAATAAATGTTTGCATTAATACGATATCATAAATAATTATTAATAATACAAGTTGTAGAAACTAACATGTGTTTTACTAGATCTATTATCTACAAATTCTCCAATTGAACACCGAATATCTGTTTGTTGAAATATTTCATCAACATGGACGGATCGACCGACCACCTGTGACTGCAAACAAAAAAATATGTCAAGTAGAGAAGGGTATGACTTGTTTTAAAAGGAATTCATATTATACATAAAGAAATCTAACCAAGCGAATAACATGGTCATGCACGCTAATAGAACCTCCAGTATGCAAACACCCTCCCTTTTCTGATTCACAGTTTTTTTTTGTTGTATGACACTTTTCTCGATATGTTGGCATGTTCCATTTCTCCTACAAACCGGTCCATACTACATCTCTCATCTAATGTGGCTTTTTACCTTCTCTTCGTGCCTCTTTAAATATCTTTGAGAGTTTGTGAGATGCTTTGGAGTGAAAATTTTTTAGAACTCTTTGCTCATCCTTAGGCCTTTATGACACCTTTTTCTATGATTACAATGTTGCAGTTGGAATTGTTTAAATCAAGTGTATGGAAATGAAAAGAAATAAAGTACTTTGATATGCCAAAGAAGCAAAAGACATTGCATTCAGATATCATTGTACAAAACATTCATTTCAATCTAATACAATATACCTTAAAACGTTCGAAGTAAAGAGCTCTATCTCTCTTAGGGATTTCTCCCCATGTTATCCATGGCTCATCAAATTATT
The DNA here is from genome assembly GCF_029865625.1 of Vigna umbellata. Lineage (NCBI taxonomy): Eukaryota > Viridiplantae > Streptophyta > Magnoliopsida > Fabales > Fabaceae > Vigna > Vigna umbellata. Next base: position 6,305,846 of record NC_142175.1, read on the forward strand.
GCTTGATGGTGGTTATGATGGCCTTGGAGGCAATTTTTTATGGATAGAACCTATAAGCAAAGAGTTTTTAAATGATTAATTAAAATAAAATAATAAGATCTTACAACATTAGCAGGGGATGGTGCAATAGGCATCATAGGAATTGAAGGATTTGAAAGATTTGAAGTTGAAGGATTTGAAGCAACACGCGTTGAATTTGATGTCAATTGATCAATCTGAAGAGGAGGTGTTGTGGGTGCCGACCCATCAACATCTAATGTAGGTGGGATGGAGGTACCAGTGGAGGTTGAGGTTGAGGTAGTTGGTTGGCTGGATGATGCATCTGGATTGTTGAAGCGTGATAAAAACTTCACAAAATATTGTTTTTTACCCTTGGCCTTATTTGATTGTGCTAAGGGCGGAGGAGGAGAATCAGAACCAGGTGATACCATCTACATCAACAAAATTCATGAATAACATGCTTAAGAACATATGTTTCATAAGCAATTAAGTACATAGAAGTACATATGACGGAAAAGATGAATTAAAACAGTTGATAAAATAGTTGTAGATGAGAAAGGATAAAAAGAATGAAACCTAGATGGATGCACAACTAAGTATAATTATGATATGGGTACCACAACAGACCCCAACTAAACCAATATTTCTACATTTATCCACTCATCATTCTATAACTCTAATCAAACACTAAGACATGTTTGTCAACTATTGTCATGCAGAAAATAAGCCAGTTATTGCCCTGCACCAAAACTCACCACAAAGTTGTCATACAAACACCTAAAGCATGCAATTTCTGATCAAACACACAAGCATAAAGAACCAAAACGAAGTTTAATGAAGTATGCACTTATTAACGAAGTTTAAGACCATCCTCTAATCATTATACTCATAAAAAATGTTACACACTAGCCAAGATCATTTATTCACCGCATACTTACACCATTCAAGCAATTAGAAACCACATAAGTAGCAAATTAAAATCCTATTTAAACCAAATAGTGTATCGTTCCTCTATTGGCAGCAAGCAACAATGTAAGATACCAACCACAAAACTCTACATTAGCATTATTCAACCCATTTAGCTTTGCATCCAACACATACAATCACATCATTTACCTATAACATTGAAACAAGACCAGAGCAAACATAAGTATATTTTTACATGGCTTCATCAGTAGTGATAAGGTACCATGTGCAGCAGAAATAATGTACTATCTCATACCAGGATGAATATCAACAAGTTTTGATCTTATAGGCACTCATCAATTTCATCACAACTAAAATCTCTAACAGTGCTAATGAAATAAGAAAGAGAATGTTGGACAAAGAGAGCAATAGCGTTGAGAAAAAAATCCTTCCTAAAGAATAATCTAAAATAATTTAGGTCCTTTTCTCTCTATCTCACAATGTTTTTCTACATATCTCTATCTTACTATGTTTTTGTACATGTAAATCACTATGTACAATATTGTTTGAAGCTTTCAATTTAGATTGAATATTTCCAACCTATAACATTGTTTTAAAGCTTATATTTTGAGTTATAACTTTAACTATAACCAAACATAGTTAAAGAAATAAGAAATTATGGTAGATGGTGGTTGTTCAAATTGAATTTTTGTGCTAAATAACATTAATACAAAGTTAAACACCTAAAAAAAGCCCCAATTAGGAGAGTACAATTATTTATTAACTTGAGCTCTTACTACAAGCTTTGGTTGATTGTCAAAAGAAGCTTCTTGTATACTAAATTGTAGATACCAACCTTGTGCAACTGCAAAGAGATAAGACCAACTCGAATTAGTAAGTTGAGTACCACAAAACTATCCAAAGATCATACTTTAATTTGCATGTTAGGGTTCGACAGAAGAAAGGTGGAGTTAGGGCTCGACAGAGAAGAGGTGGAGTGAAGGTTCGGAAGATGAGAGGTCGACTGAAGAATGGACGGCACAGAGGTCAAGTTAGACTCGAGATAGGAGAGGTGAAGTGAAGCTTCGAGAGATGAGGGTTGTGAGAGACGAGAGCTCGAGTGAGGGTTTTGTAAAAGAGGCTTAACCTAAATTCAATTTCTTTTAAAAATGATTTTCTATATTTGTATGTAATATCAGTAGATAACAATTGTTTCATGTTACATACGAATTCTAGAAAGTATATACAGATACTTTCCTTAGGTAACTTTCCCGCCATCACGCGCGTACATTGTGAACAGATTTTACATAGGAATTATTACATACAGATAATCCATATGTAATTCCATATGTAATTATTACATTACATACAGATCCGTATGTAATAATCCGTATGTAATTGCAATATTTCTTGTAATGAATTACATACAGCCAAAATCTGTATATTAGGCCCAAAATCCGTATATAATACTTGGCTATATACGGATTACATATGGGAAAAAATTCATATATAATACTATCGTAGCTAGAGCTATATACGGATAAATCTATATATAACTTATATATGAAACTTATATACGGATATATCCGTATATAAGTTATATACGGATTTTTGTATATAAGTTATATACGGATATATCTGTATATAATGGTTTTAGAAGAGTTAAATAAATACCCTGTATATAGCAGTTCCCCATGCACAATTCATACAAACAGACCTGGACATTATAGTGAACATTCACAATTCATATAAGCAGACCTGCACATTATACATTGCACATTGACATATAAAACCAATCAACATTTCACATACACTTAATCCACAAAGGAAACATTGTACATGAATACATAAATATTGTTTACATCGATATAAGTGCAAGAATAAACATTAGGTAAGTTCATAAACCGATTATGATTGTGGTTGTAAATAAGTTCAACAATAATGGAAATAAGTTCTAAACAATGCCTAATAATGCATATAATCATTTCCATCTTGTGGTTGTTCATCTGGTGGTTGCTAGTGTGGTGGTTGCTGGTCTGGAGGTTGTTGATGTGGTGGTTGCTGGTGTGGAGGTTGTTTGTTTTGGTTGGACATCATTGGGTACTTCATTTTGAACTTGAGGATTTTGGAGGTTTAAAAAGTCTTGTGCAGCTGCGGCTGCTGAAGGCGGAAGGAATGGCAGGAGGATGCCAATAAAGCCTTCAAACTTTTGAAGTTGCTGACCATATTATTGTAACTGTGATTTAAGGTTAACAATTTCTTCTGAATTTTGTTGCTGAGCAGAAGAAGATGCTTGTGTCTATTGGATGTAACAACAGTTGTGTCTGTGGTGAGTCATCTAAAGTTAGTTTTATCTTTTTCTATCACTTTATAATTCTCACTACTTTTGGTTTCTTTGTATAATAGAGGACGTGAAGGCTAAACATCCAAAAGTTTCATATGCTGACCTTGACCAAGTTACAATTTTAGCTTTGACATGTAGTTTCACTCATAAAAAGCACATTTTTTAAGCAAATTTGTAACACATTATTATCAGTTAAGTCAAAAAAACATAAGAATTCTTTAAGTTCTCACATGTAACAAATTAATTAACTTGCATGCATTGGATTATTTTGTATTTCAGCTAGTTGGTGTTGTTGTAGTACAGATTAAATGCAGGAGACCAACTATTGACTTTGTTCCATGAAGATTTTCTAATTCACCAACTTTGTTTAGTCTCATGCATGTGTTTCAATTTTCTATGTTTTAATTGTCTATTTATTGTACAATATGCTACTTTCTTTAGTAGGATTCATTGGAATCTCCAGCAGAAGGTCGTCTTCCAGCAGGCAAACAAGGTAAATCAGTGTGTTTTTTATTTTGTCTGCAGTTTTCTATCATTTAGAAGATTTCAATATTTTGAAGATATCATTTCTAATATGTCTCCATGCATGTTTATATTCTATTATCTTTTCATTTGATTGATGTAGAAACTTAAAACATTTATTAATTAATCTCTGTTATATTTATTGATTTTTATACACATGAATAATAGGTTTAATTTACACATACAGAGAATAGTTGCTCAGTGTAAAAGGATTAGGATTGTAAAGTGTGTACCTTAAAACGGTCGAAGAAGACATCTCTGGCTGACTTAGGGATTTGTCCCCATGTTAGCCATGGCTCATCAAACTATTGCTTGATGGTGGTTGTGATTGCGTTCGATGCAGTTTTTGTAGGATAAAACCTAAACCAAAATTAAACGTAAACATTAGAATAATACAACAATGAATTGGAATATATATATTAATTGAGTTAAATGTTTTGTTACCCTCCTCCAACGGGTGTAATTATTGGACGACTGTTGGAACATTTTTCCACGTAATTGGCGGTTGAACTGGAATATTGATCTGCATCCTCTATACCAGGTGATGGTGCAATATTTGTGGGAGTTGATGGGTTGGAACCAACATTAGGAGAGAGTGAAGCCATTCGATTAGTAGGCACTTGGTATGGAGTGGGTGTCAAGCCAGACACTTGTAATGGAGGTGGAAGAGATGTACCAATGGAGGTAGGTGTAGATGTAGGAACTTGATGTGGAGTGGGAGTCAAGCCAGGAACAACTAATGAAGGTGGAATAGATCTACCAATGGAGGTAGGTGTAGATGTAGGAACTTGATGTGGAGTGTGAGTCAAGCCAGGAACAACTAATGAAGGTGGAATAGATCTACCAGTGGAGGTAGAGGTAGGTGTAGTTGGCTGACTGCTTGACCCAATTTCATTATTGAAACATGTCATCAACTTCATTACATAAGATTTCTTTCCCTTCCCCTTATCAGATTTTCCTGAAGGTGGAAGAGGAGGGCTAGAAGCACTTGATGCCATATTCTTGAACATAATATATATTTTTATACAATAGAAGAAAAGAAAATTTAGAAATAGTACAATCAGATATAAAAATTTGTAACAAGTAAACCAAAAACAATATTATACTCCAAAAACACGAGTAAACCAAACACATCAACAACAGATGAAGTCACATTCTTTCTGGCTTTCTAATAAAACTCTCGGAATTTTTAGTAAATGTTTAGTAAATGTTGATATTCCCAATCTCGGTTACTTCATGTTTAGTAAATGTTTAATCTTAAGACTTCATTTTTTAATCTTAAGATTGTGGACACCATTATAAATGCAACAAAAATAAGGAGGAACACACCCTAACTCTATTCAGTGCTAGAACTATGAAATTCATCTTCATTGTCATCTTCACCCTGTCCCTCTTCATTGTATTCTTCTGATTCAGTTGTTTTCTTCATCCATTGGCACTTGAAATGATGAAATATTGTTGGGGTCGACTTCTTCAGACCAGCTTCTACATCTTGTATCGGACTACTTCTTCAATTTCAATGACATCATTAACATGTGACATTTCCTCCACTTGGTATGGCACATCGACTTCTACATCATTAGAATCAATGCGACCTCTAGGCTTCGTTTTTATCGCAACACACCAACCTCGTTTGTCCGTGCGAGATGTAGGATATGGTACATAATACACTTGTTGTACATTATGTGGTTTTATAAAAGGATCAAACAACACATCTTTTATCCATTCGAATATCCACAATGCAATACTTTGAATCCACCCTTGTACCTACTCTCAATGGATCAAACCAATCGCAATAAAATAATATAATTTTCTTTTTAGTGGTTGTTGAATTGTATTCTAAACTCATAGATGTGTTTAATGACACCATAGAAATCATCTTGACCTCCTTCTGTTAGCCCTTTAACATGAACCCCATCATTTATTGTCCTTTGGCCCTGACTCCATGCATGGGTACGAAATTTGTATCCATTAGCAAAGAAGGTGTGCCATTCCTTTACACACCTTAAAGGAGCAAGTGATAAATCTCTAAGATGTTGGTTCCTCACACATAAAGGATAGTTATGAACCTACAACCATAAAGGATATGAACCTATTCAACAATGTAATGATTAAAGAATTAAGGAAGAAATGAATGTGTAAGAATGATTGGAAGTCGTACTTTTTGGCTGAACCACAATGGGAAATTAGCATCTATGTATGCTGAACTGTTTGACTCAGATAATTGATAGGTATGTAAGAATGAGTTGTCGACATGTATGATGAGATTAGATAAAAGACAATTAAATATATCAAATGAAATAATTGGGAAATATAAATGATTTTGGAGGCTTACTCAAGGTAAGGTTGAACTTCATTGCAATTGATCAATTCATGAACATGAGCTTATCTGAATTCTTCATCACTTAACCAATGAGTTGATTCCGTCCCAGAATGATGGCCAAGACGGTCAAACATTGATAATGTTGTCGTAAGGCTTTCTATTTCAGTCTCTAGTTCATTTCTACTACTTCGTGGTGTTAACATGAAGTTTTTGAAATAGTGGGAACAAAAATGAGTTGTCTCTCTATGCAAGTATGATGCGCAAATAGATCCTTCAACCTTAGCTTTATTCTTAACTGAACATTTAGCATATCCCATGAACCTACAATTTTGAAACTGGTATGTTAGGATTTTTGAATTATGCCTAGTAAATTGAACAATAAGATGTCATATTGTCACCTTTCAAATGGGTACATTCACCTATAGTGGACTGGTCCACCAAGTCTTGCCTCATATGGAAGATGGATAGGGAGATGTTCCATAGAATTCAAGATTATGCCTTAACAAATTATCCTTCCAATAGGGTAGATCCTAAAAGATGCTTTTTTTCGTCCAATTATGCCATTCACCGTATCAGTCAATTCTTGGTGCACCATTTTCAGTTATTTTAGAAAAACCATTGATTCTATTCCAAACTTGTGCTCCCGTAAGATATGGTGGTGCGTCATCCATCTCCACTTCCCCCTTCTTGAAAGCATTCCTATTCCTCCTAAAGGCATGGTCATTTGGTAAAAACCTCCGATGGGAGTCAAACTAGGAATATTTTGCCCCATGATATAATCTAAAAGCCTTTGTATGCTCCATGCAATGTGGACTTGTCCTGCAATTTGTGTTGAGGCATACATTCTTTATAGTCTGGGAATTAATGGCAAATAGAGCATTGATTTCATAGGAACCTGTTTTGTAGTAATTACTCTCGTGTTACGTGGTTGATATCTTGGCTTTCCAAAAAATTTTCATTTAAGCAACGTGTCATCATTCTTACCATATTCATTATCATAGAAGAGCATGCAACCATCCACGCAACAATCAATTCTCTGTGAATGTAATCCCAACTTTGATACACACTTTTTTGCATCGTAGAATGTTTTAGGCAAACCTGATTTGATGGGTGTTGCATCCATAACCATTTTTTCAATAAAATCTATGCATTGGTTAGGAATATTTCAATTCGACTTGCAAGCTAATAGCCTGGCACACATTGATAATTTCAATTCTGATGCTCCTTCATACAATGTCTGGTGCATCCAACAAAAAATTATAAAACCTTTGTGTTTCTTCATTTGGAGCCTCTTCAATGTTATTTGAAGTAGATGCTTGGCACGACTCATTTTGCCTAAGAGCATCATGCACCATATCTTCCATTGTCATAAATTGGTTAATTTGACCACCTTCCGTCTCTACAGTCATCCAACTTTCACGATTTTGTACATCATCTTCTGGCATTCTTTCCCCATGATCCTCCTAAATGAAATAATTAGGCTTGAAACCGTTCTTGTAGAGGTGAACCTTCACAATTCTTTCGTGCAGAATCTTTGTACAATCGCACTTTAAACATGGACATCGAAGACCCCCTTCTCTACGATAACGTTCTTCTTCACAAGCTTTACTTATAAACTCTTCAACACCCAATACAAAAGACTCTTTCAAAGCACCTCTTCATCTATGACACCTATCGTACATCCATGAACGACTTGGTGGAGCCTGATCCATGTTTTGTACATAAATCGATTACAAAACAATTAGCCAACGGTTAATACACGTCTCTATATTAGGACACGTGCCCTATCAAATGGCTTCCTAAAGAATAACCTAAATTAATTTAGGTCATCTTCTCTCTATCTTACAATGTTTTTCTACATGTCTCTATCTTACAATGTAAGTCAAACAAGCATTGGTTTCCTCATAAACAGGTCTAAAATACAGTACAGACCAAGGAGAACCTTCTAATATAAACCAACTAATGGATGACACAAATGAAGCAAGTTTGGTTCAAGGCAAGGTTGATCCGCATAGCAACCAAATTCCAAAGAAATAGAGTAAAAACATGTTAATGAAAGGCCATCACTTTATAAATAACTTATGTGAAACCTTAAACTACAAGAAAGGGGTTTGACTATGGGAACTTGTGCTAAGACAAGGTTCAACCATCAAAATAGTATATCAATTATACAAAACCAAAAATGCATTATCATAATTATGATTTATTTTACCACATTACATTCCAAACTTTACAAAATGTTAAAGTATATTCATATTATATGCTTGAATGAAAATAAACTCTATGAATGACATAGGTATGCATTATATATAAGTTCAATTGTCAATACTCTTACCTTTTGTCTTGAAAACTTACTTGAGAAGTTAAAAACAAGCAATTAAAGAAACCTAAAGCTGTAAACCCTATCAAGCCTCAAGATCCCTAGCAATTACAAACAGCTTACAATCAATATATTACTAAGCTGAGATATTTTCAATAAAAGTCTACTTTTAGGTATAAGTAACAGAGTTTTTAAATTATACCTCCACATGTCCAACGTGAAAAAGATCAAAAGCATCACCAATATATACAATGCGAGAATCAGGTCCTGGACCCTGGAACAGAGTGAATAAATTATCAAGTGAAAGGAAGAAATTACTGCATACAGGTACAGCCAACACAAAGCATGAATTTACTTAAAATTATTTGGAGAAAAATGTTACACTACTCAAAGGAACACAAAAGAACATATATTTTTATAAGCATGTGAATGTGAACATTTTAGTGTTTCAGGCTCTATTCGTTTGTGGAGAAAAATGTTTCCAAATCATTCAAATAAATTTATCATTTGTAATAAAGTCATTTATATGCATAATAAAGTTTAACAGGTTTAATAATCTGTCAACTTTTCTAATACAATTTTGTTTGTGTTGGTTGTTTTTAGATCATAAGGATATAAGGATTGCAAAGTTTATATCAAATTGGTTGTAGTAAACTTAATTAGCAATGAATTATAGCAAATATCCTCCTACTATCAACAAGACAACCACATAGAACTGTGTCTGCTTAAAGTAAAAATGTTGTGACTGAGTTATTTGGTTGGCATGTAAAGATGCATGCTATAATAGAGGATTATGAATTTCCATATTGATGCATGGTAATTCAATATACATGTTTCATTTAGTTTACTGCTGCTTAGATGGTTTGATGGGTGATGTCTTTAATCCCAAGATACCCATTATGTTAGTTCATCACAAAATCTATAAATAGTAGTTTGAAATAAAAAAAGTAGGTTTCTTATAATCTGAACTAAACTACTTTAGTGTCATAGAACCTTTCATAAGTACCCTCGGCCAATGTTAATAAACAAAACTTAGATTTGAGAATGACCAATTAAAGACCATCTCTTAGATGATATTTAACACTAAAAGCAACTTATTTTATATTTTAACGAGGAAAACAATTTTTGGAAGACAACTTTATAACTCTTTCTTTCCTTCACTATACGCAGTCTTTGAGATACTACATAATCACACTAGTCCCATCTGATCTTCCCATGGCACTAAACTATGGTTAAGATTAATATAAAGTACAAATTTACCATATCTAATGCTTGCATGGTCACATTTTCTTCTATGGTATTGATGATGCCTTGGGAATTGAGCTGCATTTCATGAACGTTAATTCACAAAAGCATAGGAGGAAGTGCAAGCTATGCATCAAAAAATGAATATAAATAATTATACAAGGCACGATATAACACCTTAAATGGAGTCAGCCTAAAAAAATTTGCTTCTCTACAATATTGTAAGGTATGTACCCTATACAACAACACTACAATCACCATTCTGTATAAAAACCTCATGAGTTTCAACAGAAGAATGTTGAGACACTTCCATTGCTGCTTTAGCAGATGAAAGTTCACTTTCAGGGTTAATATGTGAAAGCTTAGAATTAACAAGATTGTCAGTTGGATTGCTTTGCAGTTGATTGACCAAACTTGAGTCACCAAGTTGGGAGTGATCGAATTCGACAACAGCATCATGAAACGTATCATCAATATCATCATGACTAACGTCACAAAGTTGTGGTGATGCCAAGTTTTTCTAAATTACTTCTAAAATAGAGTGGCACTTCTAAATTACTTATAAACATTTAACAGTAATAGACCTTGGTGGAACATCCTTCAACACCACAGAACCATATTTGGAGCTAAGACTATCTCTTCCAGCTGCTGCCACTGAAAACAGTGGAAAATTCTAGTAATTGTAATGCTTTTGTTTACAATTATGATTTGAAAAAGCACATGAAGAATACATGCATCGTTTCAAGAGCTGAGACCCTTCACAATGGAGTTTGAGAGGTTTGTTATGGCTGGTTATGCACTTAATTAAGCTTAGTTATATATATGTTTAGGGTTAGTTAGTACAATCTAATGAATGTATACCCATTCCCTGTTCAACCCTTATATAATCCTTTATACCCCTATACCACCATTATTCTTCCCAAATAATTTACCCTTAAACTCACTATGACCCCTAGAATCATCTCCACCCTAAAACCAACTATATTTCCTAGTTACAATATTCCTTGCATGTTCCCTGCACATGCCGAACCCTTTCTTATTGTATCTTTATTTCCCAAACATAACCACGATGAGAAACTAAGCCCTTGACACATTATTTCATTCATGCTACCCAACCTGAGGCACTCTCACTACTAAGTCCTTCACCTGCAACCTACCAACTTCTCCCTCTCTTCCACTCATACTTCTTTCCCACAACACCTACACCCACCACCTCCTTTCTCCATAATTATTCTACCAATCGACTCTCTTTCCCTTCAATGTTCACACCTCACTCAACCCAAAAACCCTTCGTCCTATAAACTATTCTCATTCGCTCATTCTCGTTGTTCTTAACTAGCTTACACCACTACCTCTTACTCATATCAACTCATGTAGCTCTTCGTTTAACCTAAGGCCCTTCCACAATCACTCTACCCTTCTTTCCTTTTTCTTCCAACTACGCTATATATATATATATATATATATATATATATATATATATATATATATATATAAACATGATGTGACAAATAAAACACACAAAAATGAGATTAGGGTTCACGATTTTCACCATTAAACAATTACTAAGCATTACGGTTTACTTACCAGATGAAGCTACTCTTTCAGCACCCAACTAGGCACCGCACCGAACAATGAGGCCCAACGACAATGTTTGATGAAGGATTGATGAAGGACATAGTTCGAGAGAGAAAGACGACGAAGAACCAAAGCCACACCGAAGAGGGATCGAGACGACAACAACAACCAGACCGAAAGGGCTCGATAGAGGGAATGCGACAGGGTTCGAGAGAGAAAAGAAAGCACCAGGGTTCAAAAGAGAGGAAAGCTCGAGCTTCACAAATGAGAGTGAATATATGGTCCCAGCTTCCACGTAATCAGAAATACATTTTTTTAAAATTATTTCCCAAATCCGTATATAATATTCGCACATAACACTTGGTTCTAACTACATACGGATAATACAGGTTATATACGGATCCTATCCTTGGGTAATTTTCCTGCCACCCCGCGCCAACATTATATACGGATTTTATATACGGATAATTCGTATATAAAAAATCGTATATAATATTCGTATATAACGCCTTTCTTTAACATTCATACATAATTTTCGTATATAATACCTACTTTACATACGACTCTAGATCCGTATATAATGTTCCTATCTAATTCCATTATTTCTTGTACATGAAGGAGAAAGTTTTTCCCCAATCTACAAATGCAAATCTGAAACCCAAATTTTTGGGTGAAGAAAGGGGTAGCCACATGCCAAGCCCTCATTGGCACGACTATCCTTAGTCAACTCTGGTCCTAGCCAAGTTAGTCAATAACTGTCATGTAATTCACTGATTGGTGTTGTAGACATTTTGTCGTTAACGATTTAAACGTCGTCAGTAAAAAGGATCAAATTTAACATAAATTATGAAATTAGAAATTACATTGAACATTCGAAAAAAAATGAGTCTCACATCGAACAAAGTTGACGTAAATAGGAACCAACAGTGGTATTAAACCTTATCTATTTTATTTCATGTAAATATTTTCTTGGGTCTTATGGTAATTGTTGAATGGGTCTTGTTAGACTACTATCTTTATTGGGTCGAGTATGTACATTTATGAATGTATGAATATGAAAATATCTCAAAAGTTTACTTTTAAATTATGTGAATTGAAAATTTACGGAGTGAAAAAGTCTTTCTTTCTATTTTTGGATCATAAAATTTGGAAGTTATTTTTTTTATGAAAAATAAATAAATTATACAATTTAAAAATTCTTTTTAACTTTTAAATTTTTTTTCTTTTAAATTATGCAATTTAAAAATTATTTTTATATGGAAAAAGCTTTCAAGAAGTATCTTCCAAATTCAAAAGTCATTTTTTTTTTAATTTGAGTCATATAATTGAAATTTTTCTTCTAAATTGTACCATCTAAACTTTTTTATGAAAAAGTAATTTTTAAATTGTTCAGTACAAAATATATATTTTTATTAATTCATATACAAATTAGGGTAATAACAAGGCAAAAATATATATTTTTATTAATTCATATACAAATTAGGATAATAACAAGGCAAGAGACAATAATAGCAAGGAAGTGGCAATGACCAAGGTAATAATGCGAAAACGGTGGGCCCAAATGCACCAAGCCTAATTACCTAGAAAGTATGGGTTCACATAGAAAGTATAGACATTTTATCCTCCACCTCCAAGAGCTTCAACATCCACCTTCAATATTTTTTAAAATTCTCATTTTATCATGCAATTAAAATGTTAATAAATTTATAAAAATAAAAAGGAATTTGATCAAAGATTATTTCTGAATATTAAAACAGTTCTCTTTTTCCTGCATACTCATTTCTCATTTCTCTCTCCCTTTTCACTTCCTATTCGTTTTCTCCATGTATGGTTCTTTCATTTTTTTTTCTCGCACAACCCTCACACAGTCTATTATTCTAATTAATTAATTAATTAATTATTATATTTTGATTAAATTTTGTTTATTTGAATTAATTAATGTTTTATTTGTTTTATAGTTTTTTAATTTTTTATAATTTAAAAATATTTAGTTATTCTTTTTAATGAAATATTAAGATTTTATAATTATATAAATGTTTTAATTAATTAAAATTATTTTGAATTAAAAAATTTAGTTTGTAATTATTTAATATTTATTTATTTATTTTAATTTTTTTTAGAATTTAAAGTATTTGATTTGTAATAATAAATTATTTAATTAATTAATTTGATTAAATTTTTGTTTTGAATTATTTGATGTTTAATTTGTTTTATAGTTCTTTTACTTTTTTTATAATTTTAAGATATTTTGTTACTTTTCAAATGAAATATTAGGATTTTATAATTATTTAAATATTTTGAATTAATTAAATTTTTTAATGAAAGTTTTTAGTTTGTATTTTAAATACCAATTTTTTCATATGCATTTTAAACATTAAATTTTTTTTACGAAATTAAAGAAATTCATAAAAAATTATTCAAAATTGCATGTGAAAATTTTTGTATAAAATATTGCTTGTGAAAAAATTACTATTTTACGAAATTATTTTTTTATGAAATTATTTTTTTTATGTAAAAGAGTTAACATGTGAAATTGTTTTTGTGAAATATCTAAAAGCTAATAAATTATAAAAAAAAAAAATGGACTAACAATGTCATAATTCGAATTTAACAAAAATAAAATATCCGAATGTTACTTTATCGGAAATCCAATTTTTTTTATTAGCTTTCAATATTTTGATAGAGAGAATCGGATATTCAAATCTGATATTTTTTTAAAATTTTCATATATGATATATACATTTCATATTAATTTTATTTTTTCAATTTTTTTATTATATTTAATAAATTCATACAAATCATTTTTAATATTAAAAATTATCTAATTAAATATTTATAAATTCATACAAAAGTTAAAAAATAAAATATAAACTAATACAATAAATATAAAACTAATATAACGAAACATTTAAAACAAGAATTGGATATGAACATCTCATTCTTTCTGCATTGGATGTCTACATTTATTTTTCCAGTATCGGATATCTACATCTGATAGACATTCGATGTTATGATTTCCATATTTTCATATTCGTGTTTTTGAAGGATTACTCTTTCTCGTATATATATATATATATATATATATATATATATATATATATATATATATATATATATATATATATATATATATATATATATATATATATATATATATATATATATATATATATATATATATATATTTATTTATTTATTTATTTATTTATTTATTGGATGTAACATATTTAAATCTTAAAATATAAAATCATGCACTAGATGAGAACGGAGAACATTAAATGAAATAAGGTGAGGGGTGCAGACACTCAAGAGGTGAAATGGGGTACAGGTCTTAGAAAGTTTTGAAAGCTTCATTTAATGTCTGAACAAAATTTTTCACTAAATCATTTTTAATTTATAACCACCTCTATTAATTAGAAGGTATTTATAGAAATTGAGGTGTAGGATGAAAGGGTCAGAGGTGAAGAATAAAACACCGGACTATGACTTGGGAGAAAAGGAGTATGGTCATTCTAATCTAGTCCAGTTCTTTTATAACAATATTTCTATAATAATAAAATTATCTGAAATATTTATCAAGAATTCTGTATAGCATTTACTTTACATAGTTTCCTAATATAGATTGTGATATTTTTTTTAACTATTTTAGAAAGGGTAACTAATGAAAATAACGTACTAGGCTTAAAAGATTATAATTTTTTTCATAAACATAGTCCACACAATATTTCAAAGTAAATAATAATAATCAAAGACTAGTTTGTGTTGGGGACGTGGATTTCATCAGTCAAATATTAATTTTAATAATGTAGAAATCGATCTTGGAACCACTAGGTCAACCCCATTATCCCAAGATAATCCTTACAACTAATAGTTTGATTATTCTAAAATTTTATTTTATTTTTAAATAAACTAGTACGAAAGAGATTTATTTATAGAAATTATTTTTAACATTATACAATCGATGTAAATTCCACTAATATAGAAACTAAAATTTTCTTATTAGTTACTTAAAAACCATTGTTAAAGATGAAAATGCCTAGGCAATAAGGATGGCAATGACAGCAATTATGATAAACATTGCGCGACCCAGTATGAAGGGTAATCTTTTCAGTTTAAGGTGCATTTAGTAATCAAAATTTCTTCTCGCACCTCTTTTTTTCTTCCTCACCTTCATTTATTAAAATGTATTAAAAACTCTAATTTGAGAGGTGTACATATTTTCATTTTCTTCTTCTTATCTTATGCAATTCAAAATATACTTTTTAATATATTTTAAAATATACATTCCAAAATATTTCTGCATCCTAAAATATATTAAAAAACTAGAACATTAGATGTAACTTTTATCTTTTATTATAATTTTAATGAAAACTAATTGTGTCAGCTGTATGGGAGTGCAGGAAAAAAATGGAGGTACATGAAGTTACAGCCCAATAATCTTCATGCACGAAGAAAGAACCAACTATAATATTTCTTATTTGAACCGTAAATATAACGCCATGAAACACTTCAAAAAATTACAATTTCTATTAAGTGTTATGCTTCCAAACTTTTAAATGATTTTATATTCTAAATTCATCATAAACCTTACAAATATTTGCATAAAAGATTAAAAATTTGAATATTTTTGGTAAAAATAAATAATGGAATGGTCAAATATAAAAATAGAAAAAGCTTAAAAACATAAGCAATCGATATTTAGCATAGACCAAAACATAGTTATAAAAATTACAGTCAAGCCAATCAACAAGAAACTGTTATGACCAAACAAAAATTCCACGAGTATGTACAAGTCTTCATGTTTGTGTAAATTATAAAAACATTTAAAAACCAACATATAGCTCATGCAGCATCCTTTCAAGCTCTGTCTATCAACGGACATAAACTGATTAATATTGTCAACTATTATGCAGTTACAGCAGCATTGTGCACTCTCTACCAAGCTGTAAAATAAAGATTGAAAGTACAAAGTCAGCATTATATATCCATAAAAATAGGATTTTCTTTTACATCACCCGACTACAAGATGGTTTTTGTTAATTGAATCACTCAGGATAACTATTCTGTTTTTTTTTTAAGTGTCCTAATTATTCTTCGTTGAAAGTGAACTGTTAGATATTATAGTACTGAGTAACTTTATAATTGCCAATGGTCATTTGAAGAATATTGTATTTTCACTTTTAATTACAGAAACACCACCTTTGCAACTACTTAATGATGAAGCTATTCTTAGGAAAGATCCTAGGAATTTCTCCTTGCCTCAAGTTCGTGTATATTTCAATTCCTAAGGTCAAAAGGCTAGTTACTAAAACTTAGGTCTTGTGCATTCAAGGAACATAAAGCTTACCTATTTTGGAAGAACCTCTTTGTGTGCCTTAAATGAGAGAATGACATTCCAAGCCAAAGCAATAACATTAGCAGCAAGGACCTGAAATTATGTTCATTTACTTTAAACTCCACAATAACATTAATAAAATGGAGAAGCAAATATAAGAATATTGAAGAAAGCATTAGTTTCTATTGCCAAGGAATACTATCAACAGCAAATACAATCTGGTAGGGTAAGACGAAATATATCCATCTGAAATGTCAACAAGCATAACCAAAGATAGCTCCATTCCACTGATTTTAGACATTTGAGAACTTCTCAATGTAATTAAAGAACTTTGAGTAAAGAGTATATGTGTGTGAGTGTAAATGTTTGCTTTACATAAAAAAATGGAACAATGAACTGCTAACGACTGGGAAGCCTTGTCAACCGACTAAGAAAGCCAAATGGCATCCCATTTTCATATGATATAATACTTGAAAACAAGGGACCAAAAAGATGCATCCCAGAAATCCAAATATGTTGCGAGGTGAAGATGGAAATGTTAATAAAAAGTTCCTTCATTAGAAAGTAGTATGAGAGTGTTAGATTCCTGGGTTTGAAACCTAACAAGAACACACTCAAAAGATAGAAACAGAAATGGAAGAATGAGTTTTGCTATTATTCACCGTAAAAGAATCTCTTTACAAGGACTGGGTTTGGGAGCATAACCTCCCTCTAGAGAGCCTAACCTCCCCCTTCAGGATGATAAACCCTATTAGAACTACAATCAAAACAATCGACACCCCACTACAATTGTTTATTTGCTATTTTTATACAACCAATAACCCCGCTCTTCCTAACTGCTAAGGCAGTTAAAGCAGTTAGGCATTTAATGTTTTATTCCTTCTCTCGTAAACTCTCCATCCCTAGCATTACACCCCGCTGCCGAACAACCTTGTCCTCAAGGTTGGAAACGGGAAACTTGTCCGCTCGGTCTCTCCTGCTGATACCATTCGGCCGCTCGGTCTATCCTGTTGATATCATTCGGTTGTCCCCCGTTACCGTTCGGCTTGATCAGGAGGCTTGGGTGGTGGCAAATCCTCCTCTTCATCGTCTTCCTCATCCTCTGCTAAGAGTACCTCCTTTCTGGACAATGGTGATCGGGGCGCGAATGGTCCTCCATATCGAAAACATCGCCCCTCTTCTTTTCTCTTCAGGAACTCAGGATAGGGCAGGTTCCTCACGTTCGGCCTTTGTTGTCGCTACCGCCCATACCGTTCGGTTGTCCCCCGTTACCGTTCGGTCAAGTGTTGGCACTCGTTGTGACTTCTTCTCTTCTCACCGATCGTACGCTTTCTGCCCCGCTCAGTCGACTCGGATTTGGGCAATTGATCTCGTTTCTTGTTTCTGCCCCGATCGCTCGTTCCCAAGATTGCAAATTCTTGGTCGCATTCCAACTTCCCCCTTTCATCCTGAGCGTCGCGTCCTCCACGTCTCTCGCGATTCTCATCGCCACCGTCAACTCCTGGGGGTCCTGAATTCGCACCTGCCTCTTGATGTCCTCGCACAAACCGGTGAGCAAATAGCCCAACACCTGTTCTTCCGATACGCCCCGGGTTTTCCCTACCAGTATTTCGAAATCGCGAACAAACTCTTCCACGGTACCCTCCTGCTGCAGGGTCGCCAATCATTTGAACACCGTTCCCCGGAATCCGCCTCCAAAACGATTGACCATGGCTGCCTTAAGGCCTTCCCAAGAACGGTTCTTGGCCTTTTCTTTCCAAAACTTAAACCAGTAAGTCGCACTGCCCTCCATGCTAACATACGCGAGCTCCACCTTTTCTTCTTCTCCCGTCACTTTCTGTATATCGAAAAAATCGCTCTGCTCTATTGATCCAACTAAGGGGTTCGAGCCCTTCGAATGTGGGTAAATCCACCCGTTTCCACCACGGTCTCTGATCTTCCTGGCGGTCGTCGAGCCCTCTGCCTCTAACATCCTCCTCTCGTTGCTATGGATTCTCGTTCACGGAGCTATCGTCTGACTGCCCCTCTGTGTTATTAACCTGCAGCCCCAGTATCCTCATTATCTGTTGTAAGTCCCTTCGTACATCGGCAGACTCCGCCTTCATCCCCTCCATAGTGATCTCAATTGCCTCCAATCGCCCCTCCGTACTTCTCTCCATTATCGTTTTCGTGCCCAATTTGGATCCGGCAGTTTCTTGATCCTTCACCCCCACTTCGAAACTGCAGGTCGGACCAATTGTTAGGTTCCTGGGTTTGGAACCTAACAAGAACACACTCAAAAGATAGAAACAGAAATGGAAGAATGAGTTTTGCTATCATTCACCGTAAAAGAATCTCTTTACAAGGACTAGGTTTGGGAGCATAACCTCCCTCTAGAGAGCCTAACCTCCCTCCTCAGGATGATAAACCCTGTTAGACTACAATCAAAACAATCGACACCCCACTACAATTGTTTATTTGCTATTTATACAACCAATAAACCCCACTCTTCCTAGCTGCTAAGGCAGTTAAGGCAGTTAGGCATTTAATGTTTTATTCCTTCTCTCGTAAACTCTCCATTCCTAACAGAGAGTATCTATTGAAAGATCAATAGAAATTTCTTTTTTCAAGAACTATGAATTTCCACGAGGACTAATCGACTAAATAAAATCCCAATTCGTTTAAATGAATTTCAAGAAAGAAAATTAAGCATTGGTGAAGTCAAATTAAACATGGATCTTCAATATTAAAATGCCAACATGTATCATAGTGGTGAACAGATTTATGTTGAAGTAAAATCCCCAGTGTGCGTGCATGGGTCTACCAGTCTAACCTGAAATTGTTGTGGAACAAATCTGAAGTTGAGAAATTGAAAAGGTATCCATAGTTTCCAGTTAGCTTGAACTGCAGAGAACCACTCCTACAAAATGAAATTTATAGATGAATATACAATAATAAACATGACAACATTGATAACCACTCTTTGAATACATTTTAACAAAAGCGAGTAAGTTAAACACACACCTGTTTTAGCTTGGGTACAGCTTGTGATGGATTTCCCTCAAGTGTCACCAATGTAGCTAAGAAAACTCCAATGAATATGGGAGAAAATAAGAACTGTGAAAAGATTTTGTAACATTCAAAATTAAACCATCACACAAAGCACAAAATTAATTAATAACTGACACAATGTGGAGTAGGGAGTGTATTGGAGGACCATTAGAAATATCTCACCTGATCAAGTACAAGCCGCAAAAATGCACCTGATGCTCCAGGAAGTGTAACCAATTTACTCAGATACAAATACCTATAAATTAAAAAAAAATGTCAGGAAGAGCAATGGAATGAGACAGACTTGACAAATTAATGAGCCTTCATCCAAACTCATGTGACCATGGCGGAAAATTTCCTAAAGATAGACACCACAAATATCAGAAATCAATCTCCATGGATTCTTCTAATAATATTCATTAGGGTAATGAATAAATATTATCAACATTATTAAAAAATCCTACACCAAGGACCTAACAACATATTGCACTTATTACTACTGTTGTTGGGTTGCGATGTCATTATATTATTTAAATTACGTCACAAATTCATACTTATTAGGCTATACAAAGAGTCTACTTTCCAGACATGCCAACATAGATTCTAGGGAATTACCAAAAATGTAATGTTGGACCCACTAAAGTAAAACCGAGAAAAGTGAAGACAAATGTCCTCTTCAAGTCCAGTGACTGCACTTGATCTATTGCAAGCTGTAGAAAATAAGATTAAATTAATTAAAAAAATTAACATATATGAATGAAAGCATAGGCAAGCAATGCTACAAAATGTAAATTAAGGATTGACCAAAAAAGTAATCCTTTTAGAATCCATATAAAAGGTAATGACAAATAAAGCTTGATACCATTAGCAATGAGAATAGACCAAAAATGCCTCGAAAGGCAAGAGATAAATTTCAGAAACAAAATTAAAAAGAAAAAAATCAATTTACTTCTAAGACAGAGGCACAAAGTACGGCGACCACTAGACCAGTTCTCGTTGATTTCAGAGCATAACATATTTCAACTTGCAAGCATATATCATCTTAAGGACTCTATCAGTCTGTGTGACAATAGTGTAGCAGTCTGTAACGTCTTTTAATAAATTTATACCAGTCTTGAGCAAATGACATCCCGGTCTAACCATGTTTGCTTATAATTGGAAGGTAAATAGCAGTAACATTGCGCTACTTAGACTTCAGATTTCTCTATGCCTACATCTCTTCCATCTCACCCCTTAATAATCTTCTCGGTTTTCATTTTCCATTTGGAGTCCAAAGCAATGGATTAATAACTTAATAGTCCAACCCAGCCATCAAGACATCACTTTTTTTAATTGTAGCCTAAACTCAATGTTCAAAATATTTTCTAACTGCCAATTTGAGTTTATGGTAAATTCATCATAAATGTTATAAATAAACTGCGCGAGGGGGCTGCTTGGATTTCTTTATGTGCCAGTTCCGTAATCTCCATTCATGTCATCACATCCTTTTTCAAAACAACTCTTGATTTCACGAATTTGAGCATAACTCCATCTCCCCTAACTTTTTAAATTCTCGGGGAAACCTTGCATGTTTGTCACAGACAACAAGGTGACAAATTATCATAAAGCAGAGCACTTAAACCATATCTAGATAGCACAAAAGTAAAAACACTACTCTATTCTATGCAAAAAGTGTCTCTATGTATATCATACATTTTGAAACAGTAATGAAATATAACCAAAACAATTGAAAGAGAAAGGGGAACAACAGTGTAATACCTGGCAAATCAAATCACCAGTTAGATTCAAAAGTGCAGAAGTTAGAGCTTTCACCGCAACAGGATATTTTTCAAGTAGAGCCAAGTACCTGTAGTAAAACCATGTTACATTCTCAAAAGAAAGCTATATTATTCAGACAAAAGGTTAAGTGTTTCTCTCATACACAGAGCAAACAAGTTAGAATCTTCTTGGCAAACACGTATAAAAGAAAAAAAAAATGAAATAAACTCTTTTAATAAATGATTATTATCATGTTATTGTTCTGCATGTGCTTATTATCCAAACAAGACATCAGTAACCTTAGACAAAAATAAAGGGCACATGCTACATAAGGTTGCATGTTGATATTTGTTTACCATGACAACAAGGACCACTTCTGTCCTCCATTGCCGCCGCCGCCGCCGGAATTCGAACCGCCAGAGCCACCGGAATTCGGACCGTTGGAGCCACCGTTGCCACGAGCGCCGTTTCCGCCTGAGCCTCCGTCGGAGAGGGAAAAGAGGCGGGAATTGCGTATGCGGAGGAGGGAGGGTTTGAAGGGGGTGGCGGTGTGATTGAAGTTGAAAGGGTGAGAGAGGAGCAAAGAGCGACTATGAAAGTGAAGGCGCGTGGCATGTTGACGACAGAGGTTGAGGTTAAGGGCACGGTAAGCGAGTGGGAATTTGTGCGCGTGGGCGCACAATGCTCCATACACCATTTTCTTTTCACTTTGCGCTCTGAAACGATGGATACCCAAACGCTGCACTCTCCCACTCCCTCACCACTTTGGTGGCAGGGTTGAACAAGTTCTATGTTCAGGGGAAAAGACAAACTCAGTGCTCTGCAAAGAAAAATTAAAAATATTACCGTATATTCCTTAGAGTTTACTTCATTCTTCAACTATTGCTAACATATAACTATTAAAAAATAACTTTAAATATTAAAAAGTCTCACTTTATTTTGATTAATGGTTAAACTTTTATTATTGTTTAAAATACTTATCATGTTTATTTTCTTTCAATTATGTTCTTGATCTCTAATTTCGAATATTATTAAATAGAGTAAGATTTATCTATAAGTGAGAATAAAAATAATTATGAGGTGAGTATTCTCTAAAAAAGATGTTATTTATATCTGTAAGATGAACATGAGGTGAGTTAATATTATTATTATAATAGTATTTATTTGGAAAATATAATAACAGTATAATAGTAACATAACAATAAATAATCAACGTATCAAACTATCGAGATTTAGTTATAATATTTGAATGTGCCCTAAATAAATATAGGTTGAGTTGCTCTTTAATATGTTTATTAGGTTGAGTAGCTCTTTAATATGTTTATTAGATTGAGTAGAAACATAAACTTTCCTAATTTTAGGAGTTTGGTTTAGAGTATAATGTAAAACTCAAGAATTTACACAATTTTAATATAAACAATTTATAAGTTAATTATGAAAATAATATGAATTATAAAATAAGTTATAGTTATCCTAATATCAAGTGGGTTAAGTACTAGAAGCTAATGGTAGTACAAGTAAGTGTGTGTTTTAACTCTACTAGGAGTTGTAAAGTAACATTTACATACATATTGGATAAGGGACTTGAGGTGTTTTAGCTTCAAACCCTAATGAAACAAAAGAAGGTTTATTTTTATTTGGTTGATTTCTTTTAACCAAGCTTTTGACCAATGGAGAACCATGAGGGTTATTTCCCTCACCAACATTTCCTTTGAAAACAGAATGCACGTTCATCCTCTATGTTGCGATTTTTTATTTCCTTCTTTGCTCTAAATACCTCAAACCTTAAGGCATTAAGGGATTTTGGTGTGAATGATGAGCATTGAATTTCCGTTTGTAACATGGGGGAGCAAGGATAGAGAAGGGAGGGGAAGAGCGTTATTTTTTAGGGCACAATTCGAGGGAGAAAAAGGAAGGTAGGGTAGGAGCTATAAATCTAACATCCGCGAGGTTTTAAAGGTTGTGTTCGATTGTCAGTGAGTGGTACTCTGAGAATGAATGCAATGTGGTCCGAGAAGGGGTGTTTTAAGTCAAAGGGAAGAACGTTGGAGCAGAAAGTTTGAAAGGTTATAGTGCCTATGGTTGAGACATCGTGAAAGGTATGGGGAGCTAACTTAAGCTATTTTAATATTGGGTTAATATGTGATATTTTGTTTGTTTCATGGTTCGAAAAAGATGGTGTTGTTCGCCTATTGTATACATGTTTAGTTGATAAGATGTAGTGCCTTGATATTTACTTTAAATCCTATGATGCTCATTGTTGTAATTTTTGTAAGAATTGCATTCGATTTAAGTATGGGTTTGAAGCTTATGATATGTGTGTTTTGGTCTATTTTCCTTGAATCTAGAATGTAACTTTGATTACCCTCAAGAGCCATTTGTGTAAAGACAAGACAAGCTCGTTTATAACATCTTGGTTTTGAAGTTTAAACAAACAACATTAAACGAAGTAGTCTTGGTTATGCTTGTAGAATGAAAACAGTCAAAACACTAGATGATAGTTAGGAACACTAGGTCTGAAATAAAAAGTGTACACACAACAAGTTTAACATATCTAATTCACTAATGACAAACTAGAAAGAAGCGTCTATAGATGTGATAGGCTGTCGTTGAAGCTATCAAATTAATACTACTTTTCAAGGCAACTTCAGTATTGCCAAGTAGTATTCAAGAAGGTAGATAGGGCTAAAGTAACCCTGAGTCGTCTCCCAACGAATACGGAATTGCTTTTGAATATCTGACTCTTATGCTATGCAATGCTTATGAATAAAAATGATGTTTGGAGAATGTTTAAAGAACAAATAATAAACTTAAAAACAGTTATGATTAAATAGGCTAATTCCACTGCTTTTCCAAGATAGATTCATCATCGGTTATTCACGGATAATTGTTCAATTGATTATTGTTTAAGTTTCAGATTAATTAAAGTACATTCTTAATTAATTTGAGGGCGATCATGCATTTAACCAAAGTAAATTCTCAATCAAATGCAAAACCTTTCTAGATTATTCACAATAAATTCAACCAAAGTACATTCTCAATCAAATTCTATTGTGTTTAATCATGTCTATTCTTAAATCTCCTAACCAAGTTAAAAGTTAATCAATCAAAGTAAATTCTCAATTGATTATAGTTGAAATTATTACTACCAACCAAAGTACATTCTCAATTGATAGTAAAAACCATTTAATCATATGAAAGTTCCTAAATTAAATCAAAGTAGATTCTCAATTTAAACCTAGAAACCCTAAAACTCATATAATCAATATGCATGTAGATTCAAACATATTATGATGCAAAAATCTTTGCTTTTAACAAGATAGAGAGATGAAAGACATAGAGAGAACAACTTAAATCAATAACCAAAGTAAACAATTGCATTAACTGAACGTAACCTCAGAATCCGTCATGGAATTACAGCAGAATAGCCCTAGATGCTTAGCTCTCCATGAATGGAGTTGAATACAAGATGAAAGAAAAGTGAGAGGAGTATGAGAGAATGAATGTATGAAGTGAAGTCCCCTTTTCTGCCTCCCTTGGGTCTCTTTATATAGGCTTGATTGGGCTTGGACTTTGAATAGTTTGTTGATAAGATATTTTCTGTTGATATATTATATCTTTCAAATATTCATTAGATTAAATCAGTTTCAAAGAATATTTGATAGATATTAACTTAATTATCTTATATCCTATATCTTCCAAATAACTAAAAGATTTAGATAATGATAAAATTATTTGGAAGATATTTTCTGTTGATATTCCCAAATTAAATTCAACAACTGAATTTTATCTTTTAGATTTTCTGACTTTCCAAAATTGCACAAATACCCTGAAATTTCCTCTATCTGCACTTTAGCCCCTTCTGAATTTTCCAAATAAAATCTGACTTTGGGCCTTGAATTGCCATTTGGACCAATAAAACTTATATTCTCAGCTGCACAAATAAACATTAGAAAATCCAAGAATAATTTATGCATTAAAACTCACTTTTTACGTCTCTCTATTTTCCAAAGCCAATAATTCCAATCATCACAAATTCACTTAAAATAAACCATTTAAACACAATTATCCCATCAAAATTTTAATTTTCAAACATAAATGTGGGCATAAATATGCACTCATCACACCCCCACACTTATCCTTTTGCACTCCTGGGAAAAATTGATTAATTCCAAGACTTTGTTCTGAGTCATTTTATTTCATATTTGCACTTGGATCAAAAGAATGAGTAGCACTAGACATAGATCAATCATTTAGGCATTACTTTGTCATGGACATGCAAATGGAATCACTTTATTCTTCACACATGAGTTAACCTTTTTGAATTCCCAAGAAAATCAAATATGAAAGACAACACTCAAGTCAACATGTATCTATTTCTCCTGAACTGTCTCAAGTGTTTTTCGCTTGTGTTTACACTCAAAATACCCATGTAAGTAGACACCCTTGATATTTAGCAAGACTCTAACATTCACACACTTCAGTAAACATGCAATTATTGATCATGAGGGCTTTTTAAGGTTTTATTGAGGCCAAGGCAAAGGTAGGAAATTTTCTTGGGAATCTGAGCTTTTGAAATTGACATAGAAAGAGTAATGACACTTGATTTCAAAAACAACTCTATTTCTTGCTCTTTTAAGGAAGATTTTTTTTTCTTCTTTTTTTTTCTCTTTTGTTTTAAAACTTCAACTTTTTCATCTTCCTTTTTACCCTTTTTATTGTTTTGTGGGTGAGGTACTCACCCACACACTTATTCATCACTTTACTTTTAACAGAATCCATTACTCTTTCTTCTTTCCTAAGGTAAGGAACATATGATTTTTCTTCTTTTCTCATTTGACAATGACTGGAAACAAGAAAAATAGGCTTAAGGCTCAAAGAGGGTTCCAATGGATTAATGTTAGGACAAGTTTATTTGGCCAAGTAGCTAAAACAAGAAATGCCTCAATCATATCAAATCATGCATATTCACCTCTGTTGCACAACATAGAATCAAGCTAACTATTAGAGTATCAACAAAACATGGGCAAATCACACAAAAAAAATAGGTATGGCACATGGTGGTCCATCCTTAACATTAAGCCCAAAACTCACATGGTTTCAAATTTCTTTCACAAAAGATTTAATCAAGAAATTCTCAAGTCAACTCAATTAGCAAATCATAGAAGCAATCCACTCATATCAACATGACTCATTTTTTTTTCTCTTGAATTCATGATCATTCCAGTTACTGATTCAAACTCTCAAATCCAATGCAAATATTTATTTAAAACAAACAAAATAGACAAACAAAATAGGGAACAAAATTAATTGTTTCCCCACACCCCTACACTTAAACTATGCATTGTCCTCAATGTATGCCTTATATATAAAATGCAAAGAAAAAGTATGGGGGAACTTACCTCCTTCATGGTGGAAGGAATGCTAGTAGGACTTCATTGGAAAAGTCATCCTGGATAGGAATGTTATCTTTTCCTTTTTCAATCCTACTAAGATGGTCAACTACTACATTATGTGACCCACCTCTGTCTTGAATAGGAGTCAACTTGTCCTTATGGTTCTTGACCATTGTGATTCCATATTTCTTGGGAACCACATGTATAAGGTCCACCCAAGTGCTGTCAGAATTTGAATATTTAAGACCTGTTTGTAGCAACTTGGTGTCCTTTTTCTTTACAACCCCCATCAGTTGAGGATTTAGTCTTCCTTGAGGTTGTCTCACTGGTTTAGCATCCTTCTCCAAAACGGGTGGCTGTACCACAGATGGCAACATCTTACTGCCTAAGGTATTCTCGGCCACCTTAACATCACACTCGGACGCCACAAAGGTATCATCTATTAATACCGCGTCCTCAATATCACCTCCTTTACAGTTTCCTTTTTCGTCCAAAATTAGGGACGACATATTTGAAAAAGAAAAATTGTTTACAACATCACTTGATAAATCAATACAAAACAAAGAATGATCTTTAATCTGGTGCTTCCCAGCTTCCAACACGTTGAACCGCACCTTCTCGTCTCCTATCTCCATTGTCAGTGATCCTGCATGCACATCTATCTTGGTTCGTGCTGTCATCATGAAAGGTCTTCCCAAGATAATAGTTGTTGGACTGATTCCCTCATCATCCTTCATGTCCAAGATATAGAAATCTGCAGGAAAAATTAACTTGTCTACTCGGACAAGAACGTCCTCAAGCACACCTGCAGGGTTAACTGTGCTACGGTTGGCCAGTTGAATGACCACACCAGTAGTCTTAAGAGGTCCCAAAGATAGAGAAGTAAACACTGATAAAGGCATTACATTTATGGAAGCCCCTAAATCTAGCATGGCATTGTCAAACTTTGAATTTCCAATAACACATGGAACAGAAAACATACCTGGATCCTTGCATTTTCGCGGTATTTCAATATGCTTCTTAATCAAACTTGACACATTTCTTCCCAAATTCACAACCTCATTATCCCTAAAACGCCTTCTATTTGTGCAAATTTCTTTCAAAAACTTGGCATATTTAGGAATTTGCTTAACTGCATCTAGCAAAGGAATATTGATCTCCACCTTTTTGAAAATATTTAAAATCTCTTGGTCTAATTCCTCCATTTTTTTGTTTCTCGGCTTCAACCGATTTGGATATGGAGGAGGTGGAGAATAAGAAGAAGAAGTTTTAGAAGAAGAGTTAGAAG
Organism: Vigna umbellata; assembly: GCF_029865625.1. Classification (NCBI taxonomy): domain Eukaryota; kingdom Viridiplantae; phylum Streptophyta; class Magnoliopsida; order Fabales; family Fabaceae; genus Vigna; species Vigna umbellata. The sequence goes on from NC_142175.1 coordinate 6,333,891, forward strand.
ATACTAACCTGGATTTATCAGTGGTAGTCTCAGGTGATGGTTCACTCGGTCCTCCATTGTCATCAATTTGCGCTCCTTCTTTCTCCTTATCTTCATCCTCTTGGGCTCCTTCAGAGCTTTCTACTTGCTTACCCGTTCTCAAAGTAATAGCACTTACATTTTGCGGGTTGATCACTGTTTGTGCAGGTAGTTTGTTTGATTCCTTAGCCTCTAATTTTTCCACCCTCTGAGTCAACTCTACAATTGATTTCTTGATTTCTGAATTTTGCTCAAGTATTGTTTTCATGAAATCTTGTAGTGATATTTCAGGTTGAGGTTGTTGCCTTTGTTGAGGTGGAACATAAGGTTGTTTATTCTGTTGATACCTATTGGAGGATGAGTCATGATAATTCTGGTATGGTCTATTTCCTCCAATCATGTTTGCAGCAAAAGCTTGAGATGAGTTTTCCACAGTGGTTTCCACCAAGCTAGGACATTCATCAGTATAATGGTTAGTTGAAATGCAAATTCCACACTTCTTAGCAATTTGTGGAGTTGAGGTTTTAAACAAACTTGCAATCTCGTCAAGTTTGCTTTCTAGCTTATTCAGTCTTTCATCTATCCTCTTTCCATCAACTGCACCATTATCAATTTCATGCACTCCCTTCAACAAAGTCACTGAATTTTCTCTTGTGCCATACTGTTGATTGTCTACTGCCTTCCGTTCTATTAGATCTATACCATCGTCTAGTGACCTGTCTAAGAAAGATCCTCCGCTTGCAGCATCTGCCCATGACCTATCAGTAGGACTTAAGCCTTCATAAAAGCTTAGAATAAAATCTTCCATTTGGATTTGAGGGCATGAAGAACATAGTTTCTTGAATCTTTCCCAATATTCACTAAGATTCTCTCTATCTCTCTGTCTTATATCTTGAATTTCCCTGCGGATAGCTGATAATCTGGATGCAGGAAAATACTTCTCAAGAAAGAGTCTTTCAATAGTTTCCCAATTTGTAATCCGTGCAGAGAGATAATACCACCAATCTTGAGCTGCGCCTTGAAGAGTAAATGGAAAAGCTCTCATTTTAAGGCTCTCTATTGTGATCCTGGGAGATCTAAAATTTTCACACAACATGTGAAATTGTCTCAAGTGCTTGTGTGGATTCTCCCTTGATAACCCATTGAACTTTGGTAAGGCATTTAACAGGTCAGGTCTCAACTCCCACTCCTCATTAGGGTATTCAATGTTACTTCGGATAGCTGTATTGTGGGAGGTGGCTAACTGTCTGATGGTTCTTTGTGCCATATTATTTGGGTTAGGATCAGGTAAAGGATTGGATGATATGTTTGTGACTGGAGATAATGAAGGTGGTATGGCTTCAGATGTAGGAAGTGTTCCCTCAGTAGAACACCCAAATTTCAATCTTCTCCGTAGCTTACGCAAATTCCTTTCAACTTCCAGGTTAATTTGATAAAATTCTCCCGGGTTAGCTCTGGTCATGCACTACGCAATCTGCTGGAAATTGTTCCTCTGTTACTTATCTTTTTCTTTTGTTCTTGCTTTAGATAAAGATTTCAAATAAGAGATAAGAGATAAAGATAAATCCAATGCAAATATTTATTTAAAACAAACAAAATAGACAAACAAAATAGGGAACAAAATTAATTGTTTCCCCACACCCCTACACTTAAACTATGCATTGTCCTCAATGTATGCCTTATATATAAAATGCAAAGGAAAAGTATGGGGGAACTTACCTCCTTCATGGTGGAAGGAATGCTAGTAGGACTTCATTGGAAAAGTCATATTAGTCGACGTTAAATTGATGTCGAATTTAAAAAATTCGACGTTAAATTAACATCAAATTTTGTCAATATACGACGTTAATCAATTTTTTTTATTAATTGTGATCCTTTTTTTACAACTCTACGAAACCTGAAAAGCAGAAAAACAACAAATTTCAGTTTTTGATATTTTATAAAGCATGAACTATGAATGTGAAGTGTGGTATCAACAACAATTAATAATCAACAACAACAAACAAGTTCAACACATAAGTTCTTCAAAACGAAAACGAAAACTAACATTTAAAAGGTCGGTTCATCGAAATAAAGTTTTGTCACCAGTGAAAAAGAAAGCAGAATGTGCCTATGAAGGACAAGAGCACGAAAATAATCGGTTAAAACAAACAAAAATCATACATAAAGTAGTTAATTAACATGCATTTGTATCAAATGAAAGAAAGATTACATATGATGCTCGTCAAACTTCATTCGAGAAATGTTTGAGAAGAGAAGAGGGTATCGCACGCTAAGATAAAGTGAATGAATTTTCAATCTCCCGCTCAAATTTTTATTGAAATCACTAACCTTTTTATGTCGAATTTAAAGGGCATTCAATGTTCTATATTCTTTTACGTCAAATTACAATTCTAAACGACGTTTAATAATTGCATTTATTTACAAAAATGTCACCACTCATTTTTAACGTTGGTTATTCAGTGGTTGGACGTTGAACACTTGACGTTATACGCAGTTTTTGTACTAGTGAAGATTAAGATAGACAAAAACATAAGAATTAGGCTTAAAATCCCCAACATAGAAAAACCATAGGAAAACACTTAGGATTATATAGGAAACACAATAACTAAGTTAAAACATCTAGACGCTATGTTAAACGACTTACAAGTTAAAGCGTATAACAGAGTATCAAGACAATGTTTTTGGCTAAACCCTTCAAAAGTCTCAAACAAAAATCCAAAAACATATAGGAAACAAAACCTGTTAAACGATGTTGCTCTATAAAGCCAATATCCTAAAAGGTGTTTACAAGACACTAAATGGTACCATGAGATAAAATATTTTCTTCGTCCAGCGATGAACTTCTTACTCAACGAATGATATCTTAAGGAAAAGCTTAAATGTTAAACGTTACCTCAATGGTAGAAAATGTAAAAAACACTTTGTTGTTCTGAACAAGTATTAAATGCATTAAATGTTTAACATTCAAAACCAACAAAAGTAATAAGAGATAAAACATATCTGTTACACACTACACGCATCCACCTACTTTATCTGAAATATATTAGAACTAAATGTTAGTAAAGAAGAAGACATTCATGGAAGGTTCTCGTCTTTGGAAATTGTGACTGAAAATTAGTACAATCTACTTCTAGCAAATACTGAAAATAACAAGTAAAATACTAACTAAGAAAAAGCCTCTTACAAGCTCAACGATACCAAACACAGTCTTAGTTAAACAATAGAAAACATAAAAACCATGATTGTTCTAAACAAGCTTTGAATAACATTAAATGCTCAACATGTTAAAAACGTCAAGATAAATAGGAGATAGGACATACCATTTGTATAGACATCTACTCTACCTTGTGTAGGACAACTACTACAAGCTTTCATCTACCCTAACTTATGATAGTAAAAATGAACGTTAGAAAGAAAAAGATATAAGAAGAATAATTTATTCATCAAAAGTTGTGCCAAATGAGAAGTCAAATACGCTTTTGATAAAGTTTTGAAAATCATGTATGCTTTGACAAAAAGACTTCATCTATGACAGACACCAACATCAAATAGCCATGAAGATCAGACCTCAAGACAAGCTTCATCAAGCAGTCATATTATCAAGACAAGCATCGTCTAAACGTATATATCACCATAGGTATATAAATAAAAGATCAAACAAAAGAAGAAGATGATCAAGAAGAAGAAAAAGAACATAAGGATATAACATCATCATAATTGAGCAAAGAAATATCTTTGAGCTATTAGAATTAAATCCCTTTACACAAGAGTACAAAAAAAAGAGAAGAGCTCAAGAAAAGAATACTCTCAAGCTTCATCAGAACACATGCTTACTTTTGTAAGAAGAAAGAAGATAGAGTGATAGAGATAAACATTGAGAGGTTCTCTCAAGCTTTACTATAATTTTTTATGACTTGGAATTTAATTTTCGTTATTGGAAGCTAGTGAAAGAAGCCATGAACAAAAAGAAGACAAAGAGTAGTCCAGTTTGTAGAAGTGGTGTGGTGAGGACAAGGGAGAGGTTGAGGAGGTTGGCAAGTTTGCCGAATAACAAGAAAAACTTGACAAGTTTTCTGAATAGCAAGAACTCGACAAGATTGTCGAGTAGCAAAGAGTAGTCAACAAGATTGTGGAGTAGCAAGGAGAACTTAGAAAGTTTGTCGAGTAGTAAGGAGAAGTTGGCTAGACAACCAAGCAGGTTGAAGAGGTTGGTAAGATATGCAGATAGAGTAGACAACGAGGTGGATCATATGAAGAACTCTACAAAACAGTCGAGTAGAGTGTTAAACTTGGCAAAACCGCCGAGTAATGCGGGGAACTCGACAAGAAAACCGAGTAATGAGGTGAAATTGACAAAAAATTGAGCAACGTGGATAGGTCGACTAGACAACTGGATAACCCGAGAAGGTGCTTGGACATCTTGCATAGTTGGGAGGAGCATGTAGAAAGATCAGAGGAGAATGTAGAGAGATGGGTAGAGCCTAAGGTAAGCTCATTGAGCAAACAATTTGGAAACACGGTGGCAAACATGCTCGGGTTTCTGGATTGGAAGATGAAGGTCAAAGAGGAATTGAGTGTAAGACCCTTGAAATTTGATGTAATTAAGATACTAGATATTTTTGAAATAAAAAAATAATGTTATGTATAAATGCTACAGTAAAATGCTATAGTAAAATACGTATAGTGCTACAGTAAAATATGTACAGTGCTACAGTAAAAATACCTCGTGAATCATGTGTTGCTACAGTACTGCTACAGGAAAAATGTAGTACAAGCTACAGTACCGCTACAATGAATAGTAGTACAGCTACAGTACTGCTACAGTAATTGTAGTACAGCTACAGTAATTGTAGTACAGCTACAGTACTGCTACAGTAACCCCCTAACTTCAACTATAAAAAGGGGTGAGAAATGAAGTTTTAGGGGAGGAGAGTGAAATTGAGTAAGACTTTTGTCAAAAATAAGGAGATATTAGGAATAGAATCTGAGTTGTAGAGAAGGTAGCGAGAGCCTCTGAAGAAGTGCTCTTCATTCAGAAAGGAGCGAGAATCAGGTAAGGGAAGCTACTCTTGAATCTTGAGTATACAATACTTTGCTTTTGTCTAATCCTAAATCTTGAATATGGAGTATTTTGTTTCTGGATGATCTTGAATTTTGAATGAGAACATGCTTCTGTGATGATACCCAAGTTTGATGGTTGTAAAACGTGATATTGATTATGTTATGCTAATTGTAAGTTATTATTACTTAGAACATTTAGTTATTTCTTTGGCAATTTTGGAAGGATGAGAAGTTGTCTAACCGGCTCTGCCAGATTCAACCTCTTGTTTCCCCAGACCTTTTATTTCTTATTCATATTGTATTTTTGGAAGGATGAGAAGTTGTCTAACCGGCTCTGCCAGATTCAACTTCTTGTTTCCCTAGAAATTTTATTGTATTATCTATTTTTTTTATTGCATCTTTCTAGAAGGATGGGAAGTTGTCTAACCGGCTCTGCCAAATTCAACTTCTCGTTTCCCCTGAATTTTTATATTAAGATTATTTTGATGGTAGGGGAGCTAATCCTTTCTTACATATGATATTTATACATATTATGATCATGAATATGAGTTATGAACATGTTAAAATTTTGGTAATGGTAGTTATCTATTCACTTGTGTAAATTTAGTTTTCATGATTATAATTTTTCTTATTTTCGAGTTACTGTGGTAAAACATTCCTTTTAATTGATTTTACCGTTCGATTTAGCTAAAATTTTAATATATGAATCCTAAGACCTATTTCTTCACTTTGACCGTTCGGATCATTAATTAAGAGTCTGTACTTGGAGAAATAAGTTCTGCATGTTTGAGTAAATTAATTACCCCTGTTATTGTGTTATTGAGTCCTCTCGGTAAAATATAGATTCTGTTCTATTTGACCGTTAGATCAACCTGAAAATTTGATATATGATTCCTAAGATATATTACTATAATTTGACCGTTCGGATTTGTAATTAGAAGTCTATGTGTTGAGAAATAAATTTCGAAATTTTGAAAAGTATGAGGAACACTATATTTTTGTTCTTAAGTTATCATGGTAAAAACTTCATATATATTTCATTTACCGTTACATTGAGCCCAAACTTTAATATGTAGTTCCTAAGATATGTTGATGTATTATGGCTGATCTATGACCTTTGATTGGTGAAAATATGTTGAGTTATACTCGTTATGGGAAAAATGAGTTTATAATATGAAGTATGATATCTGGCAATATGTTTAATTTATTGACACCAAAACGGGTTATTGTCAATTTATGATTAAAGAATGAACATGATTGAGTTAGGTGGATAAGAGGGTATGAATTGTTGATTTTATGAAATGTTGGGGTGGATATAAGAAATCATTGCTTATGAAATGATGTTTACTATTGGGAATAGTATGTTCGGTTTATACCATGAGAGCTTGATATGAGCAAAGTAACACCCGAGGTTTATGAAAGCAGGCAGAAAGTGGTCTGACCATAAGGCTTTGACATAAACATATGATTCGTAAGTTTTATGAAAGCAGGCAAAAAGTGGTCTGACCATAAGGCTTTGACATAAACATATGATTCGTAAGTTTTATAGAAGTAGGCAGAGAGAGGTCTGACCATAAGGCTTCAGAAAGTAAGACATGCAGGTAAGGCTTAAGGAAGCAGGCAGAGAGAGGTCTGACTATAAGGCTTCAGAAAGTAAGACATAGTATATAGGTAAGGCTTAAGGAAGCAGGCAGAGAGTAGTCTGACCATAAGGCTTCATGAGTAAGCATGGTATACTTGTAAGGTTTATGAAAATGAGAAAGATGATTTTGAAGAAGTCAAGAAAAAAAAATGAATTAATGACATCGGGATAATGGATTGCAGAAATACATGATGGAAACATTTATATTATAAGTAAGTTTAATGATTGTATGATATGGTTGGCTTACACTTATTTGTTTGTGCTATGATCATATAACTCATGTTATATGTGAGTAGATAATGTTGCAGATGCGGTTGAAAAAGCTTAGAGATGATGAGAGAGATGCGGGGAAAAACTTTCAGGGATTTTTGTAAAAAGAATAAATTTGCATTGGAAAAAAAAATTTTGTGTAAGACTTATAAGTTTAATTTCGAATTTATGTTAAGTGGTGAAGACTATATTGTTTAAAATTTGTAAGTTTGGAATTGTACTTTGGAAGAATTGAAATAAAGTTTGATTGTTTATATCATATATCAAATTAATTTAGTCTTTACTACCAGTAATACCCTTTAAATTATTTGGGGTGTTACATTGAGCAAGAAGGTGAAGGAGCTTAAATGGCTCGGTAGAGCATGTAAATAGCTCGGTAAGTATGTTGGTAGCTCGACTAGGAACCCGAGTAGCTCAGTGGATAGTCCAGATAATTTAGATAACCTTGATAGCTTAGTGGAGTGAGTAGACAACTCAAAAGGAACTCGATTTATTGGTGTGAAGTTGGCGTGGTTCGTTATTTCGAAAGGAGAACAATATACTGGTAAGTACCAAAGTACAAGAAGCTCAAAAACCAAAAGTAAAAGCTAAAAAACTAACAATATTAGCAATTTCATTTTGATGTAATTATTAAATACAATTGCTGGAGTTCACTATTTTTTTTGTAGACAGTAAAATTTGAATTGGTGGATCAATATGTATATCTACTGGATATACACCAATTTCCTTTTACCTTTAACAAATTCCAAACACAATGTTTTAACAAGTACTAAAATTATCTCATTGATTAAAAAACATTACATAAACAACTTCAACATTTACAACACATCATGCAGTTGTCAACATAATTGATATTACAATTATATTAATGACACATACCACAACCATCATCCCACAATAGCAAATGGATTTTACACTCAACCTCCTCAACCCCGGCACCATGAGAACACACACTACCATTTTGCATCCTCCAACCATTGCATGTGCAAGACGAACAAGAATGAGTAAGACATACCCTAGCTAAACAATCGACAATCAAGAAGACAACATTTCCTTTCAAAATTTGTAAAAGAACAATCTCTTAAAAGGAGTGAATTAAACTCGTAAGTTGTAACACCCCTAACGAAGTGCCACTTGAAAATAATAAAATCCAAAATTTACGCCAAATTTTTTTTCTTTCATTTAAATGTAGTCACTTATAACGTTTATATAAAATTGTGGAAGCAAACAAAACATCAAACGTCTGAACGTATTACAATATAAAATTCAAAACTTATAATTATTAAAATCCATTATTCAGAAATATAAAAATACTTTAAACATAATAAAATTCCCAACAACTAATCCCATATTTCTCGTCGCACTACTCCTGTCCTGTCTTATCTGCAACGTCATCTACTCTCGTACAAGTACGATCATTGCAGGTGGAACCACAACCACAAAAGGAAGGGTGAGTAACTAAGAGCATAACATAGTATAGACTGAATTCTATCGTCGCTTTGTCAAAGGTTATGCCTCCATCGCTAGTGCTCTCACTGACCTCCTTAAAAGTGACAATTTCTTTTGGCAAGATAATGCCTTACAAGCCTTCCAACATTTGAAAGAGGCACTGACGAATGCTCCTATTTTGTCACTGCCCCGTTTTGATCACACGTTCATAGTTCAAACTGATGCCTCCGGTTCAGGCATGAGGGTTGTTCTCTCTCAAAACGGACATCCCATTGCATATTTCAGTAAATAGTTTTGCCAGAAGCTGCAAAACTCATCCACTTATCTTAGGGAACTCTGTGCAGTTACCTCAGTTGTACAAAAGTGGCGGCAATACTTACTTGGCCGAAGATTCATTATCCAAACATATCAGAAATCAATTAAAGAGTTGCTTTCCCAAACGGATCTTACTTCAGATCAACAACATTACCTCTACAAGTTGTTAGGCTACGACTTTGATATACAATATCGCCTAGGGAAGTCTAATTCAGCAACATATGCTTTATCCAGGCTTTAGTCACAACATGAGTATTATCTTCTCATTTTATTCATTCCTCAATTGGATTTTATATTTGATCTAAAGCAGTATTTATCCACCAATGTCGAGTTCCTTTCACTGAAGCAGCGAATCACAACAAATCCTGTTAACTTTCCTCTATATTCTTTGACAAATGGGTTGGTCCTGTTCAAACAATGCATCTGGATTCCTCCATCATGCCCTTTCATCCCCACTCTCTTACATGAGTATCATTCTATACCTTTGACAGGACACCCTAGCGTAGCACGCACCTTTGGGAAGTTAGCAGCTAACTTCTTTTAGGACAAAATGCGTCAAGACATCCACACATTTGTCACCCAATGTGAAATCTATCAACAAAATAAGATCCCAGCTCAAAAACCTGCAAGACTACCTCAACCAATTCCTCCACCTACCATATGTTGGGAGGATTTATCCCTAGATTTCATTGTGGGCCTTCCTCCATACCAAGGCAATTCTACAATATCGGTTGTTGTCGACAGGTTTTCAAAGGTTGCATACTTTGGCATGTTACCTAAGTCTTTCTCAGCCTCCAAAGTGGTAGACCTATTCGTGCACACGATCTGCAAATTGCACAACCTTCCCAAGAGCTTAATTTTTATCGGGACCCTATGTTTCTTAACGAGTTTTGGCAGGAGCTCTTCCGATTAAGTGGTACCAAGTTGCGGATGTCCACAGCTTACCATCCTCAATCCGATGGCCAAACTGAGGTGGTTAACAAGGTCCAACAATATCTTCACTGCTTCGCTCATCACAGGTCATCATTGTGGGGCAAATTTCTTCCATAGGCCGAATAATGCTTAAACACCACTATTAACACTTCTATCAAGATGACCTCATTTGAAGTCGTGTATGACCATCCCCCACCATCTATTCCCCAAAGTCTTTCTTCTGACACTTCAAACGCTACTGTTCAATTTGAATTGCAATCTAGAGTTGGCACCATCCATAAACTCAACAACAACCTCCAAAAGGTACAAGCAAATATTAAGGGATGGGCAGACACTAACCGTCGCGATCTCCAATTCCAACCTGGAGATTGGGTTTATGTTTGTCTTCGCCCTCACCATCAAGTTTCAGTTGTTGTTCATTACCAGGGCAAGTTATAGAAACGATATTTTGGTCACTTCCAGGTCTTGGAACGGATTGGGCAAGTTGCTTACAAATTAGAGTTTCCTTCAATTGCCAAAATCCACAATGTCTTTCACGTCAGCTTTCTCAGACCACACAACAGAAATCCCCCGACAACAACTTCAAAACTTCCCTTGGAATTCAATGATAATCAACCCATATTGGAACCCATAGCTATTCTAAAAACTAAGCCAAATTCTGACTTAGTCTTGGTTCAATAGAGGGGTCTTCCACCAGAAGATGCGGAACCATGGGGAGTTATGGAAGAGCAATTCCACCTTGAGGACAAGATGCTTCTCCATCCGGAGGGAGATGAAAGAATCATTGGGCCTTTGCAGTACTCTAATCCTATTGACTATGCACAAGGTAAGCACAAGTACTATTCGAGATGTGTCGCAACCGGAATCGCGACGGGACGACGATCCAAAAAGAGGAAACGGGTTTTGGAAAAGAGGTTTGGAGTCGCCACCATAGTTTATTCTGGGAAACTACGGAAAAACCATAAAAAGGATAAGACATGGTCTACCAGAACCAGATTCTGGGTTCGGGAGTCGGTTACGTATAGGGAAGGTGTTAGCACCGTACAACGCCTGCCCTAAGGCAGTACCTTTAACTAAATGCACGAATATGATGTGGTTTTCAAAATGTTTAACTATCCCCTAAAATAAAACTCTAAAGAAACGAAATATATTTTTTTAATTTTTTGGGCCCGACAAGGATTGACCTTGCTCCTACGTATTCTCGTTCAAAATGAGAAATCAGGGTTACGTAGTTCCTTTTTTTTTTTGAAAATCTGTTTGAGAATATTTGTTTGGAGAATTACTTGAGAAAATTGTTTGGGAAAATTTGTTTGGAGATGATTATGAATAATTTGGATTTTTAGGGAAGTAAACCTGACAAGGATTAGCCTTACTCCTACGTATCTCCACTCTTGATGGAGAATCAAGGATCACGTAGTTCTGGCAGAGAAATTGTTTGTTGTTTGAAAATGTGATTGTTTTATATTTTGGTATTTCTTTTATGTGAGAAGGAGAAAAGTTTTTGGCACAAGGACGATGCGAACGATCACACATGTGCTTAAACCTTTTAAAATATTTTTGTTATTATTTGAGAAAAGAAGAAGAAAAGGTTTTAGCACAAGGACGATGCGTGCGATCACACATGTGCCTAAACCTTTAGAATATTTTATTATTATATGAGAAAAGAAGAAGAAAAGGTTTTAGCACAAGGACGATGCGTGCAATCACACATGTGCCTAAACCTTTTAATATATTTTTGTTATTATTTGAGAAAAGAAGAAGAAAAGGTTTTAGCACAAGGACGATGCGTGCGATCACACATGTGCCTAAACCTTTTAATGTATTTTTGTTATTATTTGAGAAAAGAAGAAGAAAAGGTTTTAGCACAAGGACGATGCGTGCGATCACACATGTGCCTAAACCTTTTAAAATATTTTTATATTCGTATTTTTTTAGAAGAGAAGAAGAAAAGGTTTTAGCACAAGGACGATGCGTGTGATCACACACGTGCCTAAACCTTTAAATGTATTTCTGTAAATTCTTTTATTTAGGCTATAAATATTGTATTATTAAACATATATTTTAGGATAAGTAGATATCTAGAATAAATAGATAAAATAAAATAAAATAAAATAAAATAAAATAACACAATAATATAAATAAAAAAATAAAATAAAATAAATAAAAAAACAAATCAAATAAGATAAACAAAATAAATGAAATAAAAAAACAAATACGTAAATAAAAATAAAGCAAAAATGGGGGGGCGGGGGGGGGGGGGGGGGGGCAAATGAGAAAGGGCGTGCCGAACGGTCCAACGAACGGACGTTGGTAAAGGATTCAGAATGACGAGCGTACGTTAGGGGTGATGGCGAACGGACGTTGGCAAAGGAGGCTGAATGACGATCGCTCTTTGGGGATATGGTAACCAAATGATCCGTCCAAGAAGTGGCCGGACGGACGTTGGAAAAGAGCTGAATGACGAGCGTTCGTTTGGGAGATGACGAACGGACGTTTGGGAAAGGAGGATGAATGACGAACGTTCGTTGGGGAGATGGTAACCAAATGATCCGTCCAAGACGTGGCCGAACGGACGTTGGAAAAATGGCTGGATGACGAGCGTTCGTTGGGCAAGGAACGAACGTTCAAAAATGTGGCTGAAAGACGAGCGCTCGTTGGGTGAGATGACGTACGGACGTTTGAGAAATGGAGGCGGAATAACGAGCGTTCGTTGGGGGAGATGGTCACCAAACGATCCGTCCAAGTCATGGCCGAACGGACGTTGGAAAAATGGCTGGATGACGAGCGTTCGTTGGGCAAGGAACGAACGTTCAAAAATGTGGCTGAAAGACGAGCGCTCGTTGGGTGAGATAACGTACGGACGTTTGAGAAATGGAGGCCGGTGACGAACGTTCGAAAAAGGCTTAATAACGTGCGTTTATTTCTGGGCTTGGCCCACCCGGGTGGTTTCTAACCTAGAATCCCCTAGGGGTTTGGCATCTTCCCTTCCATTCCTCACCCACTCAGATCCAACACTCTCCCGTAAGCTCGCTCCCTCAACTCGCACACTCTCCAGAGACCCAAGGTCTCTTACTCTCTCCGCAGGCTCACCGCCGCCTATGCCAGCGCCGGCAACCGTCGCCTCAACCAGAACGCGCCTTGGCCTCGCCGGCGACAACTCACGCCACCAGACCCACTGTCGACCGCGGCGCCACTGCCTTCTCTCCCTCGCTTCTCTCGCACTAGCCTAGGGTTGAGGCTTTTCCACCTCGGGCACCGCCTGCCGCCGCCTCTGCCAGAGCCGGCCACCGTCGCCTCTAGCTGGAGCGCGCTTCCTCACCGGCGCCACCAGCGTCACTCTCCTCCCTCTCCCTTCGAAGATTTTCTCAACTGCTAATCGTCCCCGCAACACCACCTTTCCCTTAATTTTTATCGTTTTTTATTGATTTACTGATTAATTTGGCATTGATTGATTTGACGTTTTACCGGGATTGAAAATTACGAGTGTGTGTTGTGTACATCTGAATGTGAGGGGTGAATGCTGGATTTGTTCTGCCTTGTGTGTTGATTGGGTTATGCTTGTTGGAGGTGGTTACGGGTGTGAACACGATGACCAGAGGAGTAAAGGATTAAAGGGGTTGATGGAGGCTTGCGAGGGAGGGAGACAAAGGTTGGAGTCGGGGAATGGGTGAAGATGGTTAAGGGTAGGATGAGGCTGGAATGGAATCTGTTTTAGTGCTCTCTGTTCGTGACCTTGGGTGCTTTAGGGGCTGAAATATGATAATGACGATGGTGGTTGTTTGCTAGCGATGCAGATGCGAAGTGGAAGTTGGAGCAAGAGCCCTACGTGAATGACAGCCTATTCGGTCTAGCAACCGAAGGAAGACAGTATAATGGGGGATCACAACTCGCATTAAGGTGATGCGAGCATGAATATTGGATGTAAATGAATGGAATAGTGGATGAAACAGCAGGATAATCGAAAATTCATACCAGTATGACTATGAACGAATGCGGATAACATAAATTAGGGATACTTACCTTCAATGAAACGATTAGCCCTCTCCTTCCTCTATTGTGGACTCGCTTTCGCTTTTCCTCTGCTCTTCCCACCCCTTGCACACTCCTCTCTTTGCTCTCCAATCTCCAGCAATGGATTTCTTCTTTTTTCTATCAAGGCCCCCGTAGCTCTCCCCCATATCCCCCTTTCTCTATGCTTTTCTGTGCTTTTTCTGCCACTCTGCAATTCCGTATACCAAATTGTGTATGTGCCAATTTTGTAGACTCCAAAACGTCTCTACCACACCCGCACACTCTGCAGAAACGGTTTCCTGCCCCCCTTCCCACACACACTGTTTTTTTTTTTTTTACGCTTTTCACTAAAGACAAAAACGCCCCCTTTTCTTAATTCTTTTCTTTTCTTTTTTTAATAAACTAAAAAGGTAAAAACTAAAAAAACAAAAACTAAAGACACAAATAAACTAATAAGAAAATTAATAAATAAATAAATAGAAATAAAAAAACGAAAATAATAAAATAAAAATAAAAATAAAAATAAATAAAAAAAGGGTAAATAATAAAACAAAGGAGAACAGTCTACGGTAAAGCCAAAAAACCAATTCGGACGAAATTCGATATTGACAAGATGTTAAACACAACCCAAGTAATGCTCTAAATGCTTCTATTAATGGTCCTAAAAGGGTTATCCGTCAGTCAATTTATCTTAGGGATTTTGTTACTAAATGACGTGTCACCCTTACCTAAAAAGGAGGAAACCGTTATACTCATGTGAAGAAATATTAATTATAAAGAGTAGTGATTATACATAACACATCTTGTTAAGCGATGAAGCAATAAAAAAAATTATTACGTATTCTCTCCTTATATTCTTATGCTCTAGATTATTCCATTCTCTATTTGTTACTAAGTGACGTGTCACCCTTACCTAAAAAGGAGGAAACCGTTATACCCATGTGAAGAAATATTAATTATAAAGAGTAGTGCTTATACATAACACATTTTGTTAAGCGATGAAGCAATAAAAAAAATTATTACGTATTCTCTCCTTATATTCTTATGCTCTAGATTATTCCATTCTCTATTTTTTCTCTTACATAGGACTAAAGAGATAAAGATGTGTTGGAGTGTTTGCAGTGAATGTAAGCAGTAATAGAAAAGCTCGTGACCAGTGTTTAGTGCTTAATGTTCTTAATCTGATAATACATCACCAACAGCAGCTTCTTTAACAATATTCGAAAGGTACACAACACCATTTTCACCTAAGAACTGCGTGAATAGTGTTTAAAAATATTAGTTGTATAAGATGAATAAAGAAAGAGAAACGATTTAAAGTAAAAATAACTGCTTAAAGAAATCTTTTATTTCATTAAAAATAATTTACATACAGTATCACGACAAATTCCCATTCGTGAAAGATAATATATTTGCAAATATAGATGGAATTGGATGGTAATAATCATCGATCAAAATTTGGAGATACATTAACTACACTCAGACCCAAAGCCATATGAAGAATAAATACCACGTCTAATATGGATAATTTTCATAGATGTTAGAATCCAATTACAATCCCTATAATTTGAAGGTAAAACAACTCAAGTAATAAAAAAAATTGAATTAATGACATTAACTTCGAATTTCTCCAAATCGTGTACAAACAACAAAATCTCACAGAAATCCTCGTCATGGAAGCATATGGGAACGAAACAAGAGGGGGTAAGTGCAACAAAACCCACTGCTCCAACACTGTAGGAAAACAAACACAGAACTTAGATGTGTGCAATAAAACCCCATTGAAACCCCAATATGAAGACTCCAAATGATCATATTTTCTTTATTTTTTTCTTCTATTTTTAAGGGCCAAGGAAAAATGTGATAGAGCATCTAAAATAAATAATGATATCAGATTATCTTACTATAGAAAAGATACTTGAAAAGAAAATTGAAATAATAACAACAGTTAAATTCAACGTAGACTAACCACAGAAAGCAATGGTCCCTGCTTAAATTTTCCGTGAAATGAAAACGTGATTGGCTTCGGACTGTCTCCAGGCCCTCTTATAAATCCACTAAAGCACATAATTGGAAGGGAAAACAATGTCAAATGACATAAAATCCAGCATTAAATTAATGAATAATAACAGAGATCAGTAATTGAACCATTTTCAATTCAACCATGAACTCACATTAAAGATGTAGATATAAGAGGTGTCCTTCTTGTATCATATATGGCTATCAGTCCCCTGTACATGTCATCTCCACCTTTAAAAGAAATAGCCAATCGCTCCCCCGAATTATCCCATGCTATCTTTTCAATTCCCTGACTGAATGAAATGATATAAGATAACCACCAAAGGCCACAAACCAAACATGATAACCAAACATGACATGACATAATTCACATGCTATCAAAATATGGTTTGGGCAGGGTAGATGTATGCCACCCTGCTTTTATAAGCAAAGACTGTCACTACAATTTGAGCCATGACATCCAGGTGACAGACAGTCTTAAGAGCTGGTTCAGAAGGAATTTAATATAATGACGAGACTTTAGGGGCACATAAAGGAATTATTCAACACAAAAACATAAATTCATCTTTACCTTCCTGTCAATGATAGTATTTCCGGCAAATCAACAGGTAACAGATGAGCATCTGGAAAGTCACGGATGAGAAATTATCAATATATGACATTTCATAAAGAAAAAACAAATACCAAATTAATTTGAAAAATTGTACATCAGGAATGCTATAACAAGCACATACATTAATATTAAAAATGAATTGAGGTTAAGACTAAGACTTCAAAACACAGGGTCGTAAGTGCTCAAAATTTGATTGCATGCTTCTATTGCTTCTATCAATCACTTTTCCCTTTTCCATCCAACTCACAAATTTTATTACGGGAAAAGATTGGTACTGTTTGTCACGGTCTTTGTTGTCAGCCTTTTTATGGCAGTGTCTCACTATAAATAGACTTTATAGGTCAGAGACTGTAACACATTTATCCCAGATATCTTTAATAGATTCCATTTCCCTGTCTGACTTTTCCCTTTTCAATTTAGTTCCTATATTTCAATGCCACACTTTCATTTGTCCAGTATTAATATAGCCAAGATACAAAAAGTCAAAAACAATAAACTTAACATATCTTTAAACAAAAATGGTCAGATACCTAATGAGGGAGGCTTTGATGCAAAGTGAACAGATCCCAAAGTTGACGATTCAGAAAATGCAAGAAGTATCATGCGCCCATCTGGATCCCATGTTGCTCCCTGATAACACGTCATTGAAAGTAGAAACTAAATAAATGAGCATTATCTGATAGCTATCACAAGAATAAAACTGAATTGTACATAAATGCTAAGTTCTACCACCGAATCTTTTTTTTCATAGATATTGTTGCCCTCAAGATATATGAACACTAATAACTCCTCGTCTCAACAGAAGGTAAAGTATGGGTAATTATAGTACGTATTAAGTAAAATACACAGCTTTTCTTCTACAAGAATATGAATGATGGAACATGTCTATTATATGTTCATCTCACTTGTAATTAAGGAGCTGTTTTGATGGCTCATTATAGAGGTTCTGGTAGAACAGAGGGCAAAATCGAGGTGCAGTGTGCAGGTTATTTAGTCTTTTAGAGTGTTTGGCTGGAGCCAAATTTTCCCAATTTTATGGGTGTGACTATGGCCCTAAGCTTTCTTTTGGCATAAAATTAGGTTTACGCTTCTTTTCAGTGTTCTACTGATGGTTTATTGAAGGGAGTCACTGTTATTTCTGATTTGTGGAGTTATCAAAAACAGGGAAAAATATGTCAATTCTTTTTTGCTCCAAAGAAGGGCTAGATTGCAATTAGCAATAAAGATTTTCCTTTTTGCCTCTATATTAATTCAGCTCCTTAAACACGTAAATAATCCTTGATCTCTTCTATGGTTTCTTCTAAGATATTCCATCATCCTACCGTGGACATTCTTTCTTGATAATAAATTAATCTTTTATTACGAAAGCAACATTGCCCATCACCCTAAAATAAAAAGGTATGTTATAGCTCTTACATTTAAGCATAACTCAATTTTTACACTGAATACTATTGAAGATAATTCTATTTATACTATCAACATATTGTCAAACATATCAATGCACTGTTAAGGACTAAATGCCACTTGCTATAAAGTCATCTTTGAGCACCAAAATATGAATGTAAATTTCATATACCTTGACAAAACCACTTGTTGATGACCATTGTTCTGATGTCCACGTGTTTGTCTCCCAAAGATAAAAGGTTCCATCACTAAACGAGAAAAATAATGATGAGGGTGTGAATCATAAACAGTGCATGTTGAATAAATAATCATCTTTGACACTTTTGCATTACAATTTTGAGGCAAAGAAGTAATCTCCAGTAGGTGACCACTTCAGCATTGATATGCCTCCCAATCCCCGTCGAATGGGTGTCCCTACACCTATATATATAATATCAAAATAACCAGAGATTCAGAAATTAGAGACAACCACTAGAGCTTAAAATTTTTTTATATGACAATCTAAATTGTTGTGGTCTCAGCCAATCCAAAATTCAAGTAAAGGGTTGTTTTATGCCTTTATGATAGCCAACGTAAAACATTTTGATATCCTGGGCATAAATTACTCATGACAGAGGAAATTGTTAAAAGAGATTTAATGGTAACTAATATATCTTAGACTTTGATTTCTAACTGAGCCCAACAACACCATTTGACATAAGAATGGACCTCAGCTAGTGAGATAAGATAGTCATCATCACCGTTGCTGATGAACAACAAAATGCCAATCTAGATATAAACACAGTCCTCACCCACCATGCTCGAAACTATCAATCTAAGAATTCAGAATCAACATAGCATACATAAGTAGGGACACAGAACTTTGATTGATTCTTCTTTAGCACAAAAAAGTTGGGAAGGGAGGTCATTCCAAGACAAGTCACACCACAAGCCTCAATAGGGCTTACAGTGCCACTTAAACTTTCATATGACCTTGTGAACAAATTACCAGTAATCAATGGTAAGAATGGGACTAAGGACCTTTAGAGTTGATGTAATTTTATCCTACCAATTGAGCCTATCTTCATGGACAACATTGATCAATTGGTAAGATCAAATTACATCCACTGAAAAGTTAAGTTCACGCTAGAAAATTAAATTTAAGAGTTAAAAAGGGTGTATTCCTCCATATTTAAACAACCTTGGTCTATGGTCCATCAGATTCTATCTTCCGTATGTTAATGTGTTTGTTCAGTTTATCAGTCTAGGTTGTAAACATATGCAATTTAGGGTACTTTTAGTATCCCCTCCAAAATTGAGGGAGAACAACTCAGGCAGAAAAATAAAAAAGAAAAATCCAGAATGATTTTTAAAGGTATTGGGCATATTAGTAACATCAGTGAATGGCAATAATGTTTAAAAGTAAAGTGCAAGACACTTAAGGAAGCAAAGATCTTCATCATACCTTGAGCAAAATCCCACACTGTGAATGAGGAGCTTTCATATGAACCAGATGCTAAGTATGTAAACATAGGTTAAGAAAAGTATGGTTGAGTACATACAATTAAAAAAAAAAAATACATATCGTCTTGCACTGGGAAACACATAAAAGAGCCCAAAAATAAGGACTTTTAAAATTTATAAGGATATCTTCCATCCGGGCTCCAAGTGAGAGCACTAACATGCTCATCGTATGGACTACGAAGAAAATCAACCAGAATATACCGATTTTCCGAGCTTCTAGACAAACTTCCTAAAAAGGAAGCAGCACCAGATCTAACAGATGGAGCATTTCCAGGATAAGAAGCAGCCCAGATGCAAATTCCACCCCTGCAACAGTAAACCCAATTCCAGTAAACAAGAAAAGCATACTCCAGAACAATTGACGTTGCATTCACCATAACAACCACACAGAGACAAAACCTCACTTGCAACCCACAGCAAGCATTTTCCCACCATTGGGCCTCCAATCCAGCACCCTAACGTTTCTCTGTGACTCATTCGCCAAAATGCTCGGATCCTTCCCCTCTATTCACAATGTCAGAATATCAATCAGCAGTTACTAAACAAAAATAACAATAACTAAGATCTTGTTTGGATAAACTTTTCCATTAATCACTAATAGAAGAAAAAAAAAAGATAAAATGAAATAAGCTTCTCCCACATGTCAAATTACTGAAGATCCACGGTATAGATTATCAAAAAGCTTATTTTAATTTGTGAATTAGCTAATTTTAACTTGTAGGAATAACCTGTGCTTGTTTTATCTTCTTATTTTCTTCTACTGATAATTTTATCCAAAAAAGACCTAAACAAGCTACTAATAACACGTCTCGTGATCATAACAAGTTAAGTACCAGACTCTTGGTAATCACGAACGAAAACTTGTGTAGGGGCTGAAATGAAAGCAATTATATGCTTATTAGGGTGCCAGCTTACTCCTTGGAGATCAACCTCCGGCAACAAATGCACCTGGCCCAACAATTAACATTCAAATAACACCACACTATGAACCCACGTTAAATCACACCATAATGCAAAGAGTGAGACGAATCAAGCACAGCATACATCGTTAGGGTAAAAGAGGCGCCCGAGATAGGTGTTCACGAGCCCTTGCAAGAGTGCCACCGGACCTTTCCTCTGAACGTTTTCTCCAGCGGCGTTCGCCGTCGTCGTTGCTCCTTCCTGATCGGAAGCCTCGCTCTCCAGAGAGTGAAAGGGAACGGGACTGAACACCGATCCCTAATATAGAAATAGGAAATGGTGATAATGAATTAAATGCGGAAACAACATCGAGAAGAAGATAATCGAAGGAATTGGGAAACGTGTATGATGCGATTAGTGACCAGGATTTTTCCGTAGGTTTGGTTGGCTTGATCATCGGACAGAGCTTCCACTGTGACTGCAGAAAAAAATTTCAGTTAGAGAAGCGAAGCAATAGGAAGTGAGAGAGTGAGAGTTAGAGAGAGAGAGAGAGAGAGAGAGAGAGAGAGAGAGAGAGTTACTCAGGTCACGATTGAGTTCGCAGAGAGTGAGTGAACCCGGAGGAGGAAAGGAAGCCATTTTTGGTTCCCGTTAGAGAGAAAGTAGGGTTATAGCTTTGATTCACCTTGTTTTCCCGCTTTCTTCTTCACTTAGTATCATATACAATAAATAATTGTGTTAATTTTCAATTAAGTATTAAAAACTTCATTTTTATTATTAATGATATTGTTAGTCTTTTTTCTCTTTTGATTTTTCCTTTCACTCTGCACAAAAATACTGTAATTGGTTCCATCAGAACCGAAACCTGAGTTCAATGCAATGAATTTCTGGCATAGTTCTAGACACAGGTTCCTCTCACCCTTTACCCTCTTCGTCCGTTTCGGCCCAAACCCGTTTGGAGGACAGAGTACGACCCCCACTTCGACAAACTCATGATGACTCACCTCAAAAGACTCTACCATGTCCTCGAAATCCACCACCTCATGTCCACATGCAAGCGCGCTCCCTTCGTCTCCCTCGCCCTCATCTTCCGCTGGAGAAACATCCTCGGACTCAATGTCCCTGTGGGCTCCTTCCTCCACAAATATCTCACGTGTTCCACGTGTTTGTCCACCCTTTCAGGAGGAACACGTGCTGCAGGGTCACGAAAAAGATGGAAGAGTTGATCTTGCTTGAAGGGATGCTGGTGAGGCAGCAGGAGATGGAGGCTGTGAAGAGAGTGAAGAAGTTGCTGATGATTTCTGTGAATGGCACTCTTCGTTTGCACGCTTTGAGAATGATCAGGAGGTAACTGGGTCTCCCTGAGGATATCATAGACTCCATTCTTGGGAAATTCAGTGGGGATTTTAAATTGGTTGGTTTGGAGGGTGTGAAATTGGTTGACTGGGATGCAGAATTGGGATTGGCTGAAGTTGAGCAATGGAGTGAGAAAGTACACAGAGAAGTGGTTGAGTGAGTTTGAGACCAAGTTTGCAATACCCATTGGTTTCTCAACTGGGTTTAAGATTAGAAGGGTTTAGAGAGAGGTTGAAGAATTGGCAGGGCTTTGATACACTAACCCTTGTTAAGTTTAGATTGCATACTTTATATTCAATCATACGAAATAGCTTTAGGAAAATGTTATTTGGACAACGAAATTTTGACACAGATTTAACAACGCCACGTGTCAGCTCTTGATTGGCCAAATAAATTGAAAATAAAACACAGAAAGGGTTACGGGGCGAGGGGTAGTTTGGGATTTCGAGGTTAAAATTTGAAGAATTGGGTTTCGCGGTTTAGGGTGGGAAAGACGTTCGTTCAACCCTTGTCGCTCTCTCGCTCTCTCGCTCTCTCGTTAAAATTTAAAGAATTGGGTTTGGGCGGTTTCGGGTGGGAAAGAAGTTCGTTCAACCCTTCCATATTGTGTCTCGCTCTCTCGCTCTGTCGTTCTTCGAAGCTTCCATCTTCGCTGTCGTTGTCTCGCTCTCTCGCTCTATCATTTTTACTTTGTGTTAATCTCATTTATAATGACAAAAGTAGTGATTGAAAAATGAACGCAACATTATAATAAGAATTTGAAAAGTACGAGACCATTTTCAGTAAAATTAATGGTAATTAATGGGAAGGAGTTGATCAAATTCTGAGTGGGGAGATGGGTGTTGGTCATTGATGTAAACGCAAGAAGTGTGGAGTGACCCGTGATGAGTAGGGGGACGAAGTAGTGCAAGGGATGAGTCAGAGTGTTGAAAAAATGGTCTGGTAATCGTTTACAGAATCTCGTAAACGATTACCCGAGAGAAAATTGGATTTTGTACATAAAGTCCAACACACAGGTAGTCAGCCAGGTGAACAGGGGTCACCATTGGAAAAAAAGCTCAGTTTTAGGCAGTTCTGCACCTGTCTGAGGCTGGTCCAGGTGTTTCAGTGGTGGGAGAGGGTGGTTGGTGATGTGATGTGTGTCCAAGGAATGTGGGGTGACCCCTCATCAGTTGGAGGAGCAACCTCTGCAAGGGATGAGTGAGGGTGTTGAAAAAAGGGTCTGGTAATCGTTTACAGCATCCCTGTAAACGATTACCCGAGACAAAACTGGATTTTGTACAGAAAGTCCAACACAGGTACTCAGTCAGGTGAACTGGGGTCACCATTGGCCAAAAAGGTGAGTTTTAAGCACTTTTGCACTTTTCTTATGCTGGTCCTGGTGTTTCAATGGTGGGAAGTGATGTTTTGGCACCCCATGATGGAGGAAAAAAACAATGTCTATGAGATGAGCAACTTGGGTGAGATAACATGCTGTCAACTTTGACCTTTGCTGGCTATTTTACTGATAACTTTTCCCACCGACCTCCAAATGATGTGATTCTTTTTTTATTAGAAACTAGACTCAAAAATCTTTCCAATGACTACTAATTTGTATTTTTTGGACATCTGAGTTGGTACAGTTTATTCTTTCAAGTTAGCGTTTCATATATTTTTGCCAACTCTGACCTTTGCTTGTTCTTTTGCTCATAACTTTCTCCACCGAACTCCAAATGAGTTGATTCTTGTTTTGTTGGAATCTATACTCAAAGACCTTTCAAATTATGCCTTAGAAATCAAGTTTACACCTTTTTTGACACTGTAATCGTTTACAGCATCCCTGTAAACGATTACCCGAGACAAAACTGGATTTTGTACAAAAAGTCCAACACAGGTACTCCGTCAGGTGAACTGGGGTCACCATTGGCCAAAAAGGTGAGTTTTAAGCACTTTTGCACTTTTCTTATGCTGGTCCTGGTGTTTCAGTGGTGGGAAGTGATGTTTTGGCACCCCATGATGGAGGAAAAAAACAATGTCTATGACATGAGCAACTTGGGTGAGATAACATGTTGTCAACTTTGACCTTTGCTGGCTATTTTACTGATAACTTTTCCCACTGACCTCCAAATGATGTGATTCTTTTTTTATTAGAAACTAGACTCAAAAATCTTTCCAATGACTACTAATTTGTATTTTTTGGACATCTGAGTTGGTACAGTTTATTCTTTCAAGTTAGCGTTTCATATATTTTTGCCAACTCTGACCTTTGCTTGTTCTTTTGCTCATAACTTTCTCCACCGAACTCCAAATGAGTTGATTCTTGTTTTGTTGGAATCTATACTCAAAGACCTTTCAAATTATGCCTTAGAAATCAAGTTTACACCTTTTTTGACACTGTAATCGATTACAAGGACACTGTAAACGATTACCCGGGACAAAACTGGATTTTGTACAGAAAGTCCAACACAGGTACTCAGTCAGGTGAACTGGGGTCACCATGGGCCAAAAAGGTGAGTTTTAAGCACTTTTGCACTTTTCTTAGGCTGGTCCTGGTGTTTCAGTGGTGGGAAGTGATGTTTTGGCACCCCATGATGGAGGAAAAAAACAATGTCTATGAGATGAGCAACTTGGGTGAGATAACATGCTGTCAACTTTGACCTTTGCTGGCTATTTTACTGATAACGTTTCCCACCGACCTCCAAATGATGTGATTCTTTTTTTATTAGAAACTAGACTCAAAAATCTTTCCAATGACTACTAATTTGTATTTTTTGGACATCTGAGTTGGTACAGTTTATTCTTTCAAGTTAGCGTTTCATATATTTTTGCCAACTCTCACCTTTGCTTGTTCTTTTGCTCATAACTTTCTCCACCGAACTCCAAATGAGTTGATTCTTGTTTTGTTGGAATCTATACTCAAAGACCTTTCAAATTATGCCTTAGAAATCAAGTTTACACCTTTTTTGACACTGTAATCGTTTACAGTATCCCTGTAAACGATTACCCGAGACAAAACTGGATTTTGTACAGAAAGTCCAACACAAGTACTCCGTCAGGTGAACTGGGGTCACCATTGGCCAAAAAGGTGAGTTTTAAGCACTTTTGCACTTTTCTTATGCTGGTCTTGGTGTTTCAGTGGTGGGAAGTGATGTTTTGGCACCCCATGATGGAGGAAAAAAACAATGTCTATGAGATGAGCAACTTGGGTGAGATAACATGCTGTCAACTTTGACCTTTGCTGGCTATTTTACTGATAACTTTTCCCACTGACCTCCAAATGATGTGATTCTTTTTTTATTAGAAACTAGACTCAAAAATCTTTCCAATGACTACTAATTTGTATTTTTTGGACATCTGAGTTGGTACAGTTTATTCTTTCAAGTTAGCGTTTCATATATTTTTGCCAACTCTGACCTTTGCTTGTTCTTTTGCTCATAACTTTCTCCACCGAACTCCAAATGAGTTGATTCTTGTTTTGTTGGAATCTATACTCAAAGACCTTTCAAATTATGCCTTAGAAATCAAGTTTACACCTTTTTTGACACTGTAATCGTTTACAGCATCCCTGTAAACGATTACCCGAGACAAAACTGGATTTTGTACAGAAAGTCCAACACAGGTACTCCGTCAGGTGAACTGGGGTCACCATTGGCCAAAAAGGTGAGTTTTAAGCACTTTTGCACTTTTCTTATGCTGGTCCTGGTGTTTCAGTGGTGGGAAGTGATGTTTTGGCACCCCATGATGGAGGAAAAAAACAACGTCTATGAGATGAGCAACTTGGGTGAGATAACATGCTGTCAACTTTGACCTTTGCTGGCTATTTTACTGATAACTTTTCCCACTGACCTCCAAATGATGTGATTCTTTTTTTATTAGAAACTAGACTCAAAAATCTTTCCAATGACTACTAATTTGTATTTTTTGGACATCTGAGTTGGTACAGTTTATTCTTTCAAGTTAGCGTTTCATATATTTTTGCCAACTCTGACCTTTGCTTGTTCTTTTGCTCATAACTTTCTCCACCGAACTCCAAATGAGTTGATTCTTGTTTTGTTGGAATCTATACTCAAAGACCTTTCAAATTATGCCTTAGAAATCAAGTTTACACCTTCTTTGACACTGTAATCGATTACAAGGACACTGTAAACGATTACCCGGGACAAAACTGGATTTTGTACAGAAAGTCCAACACAGGTACTCAGTCAGGTGAACTGGGGTCACCATGGGCCAAAAAGGTGAGTTTTAAGCACTTTTGCACTTTTCTTAGGCTGGTCCTGGTGTTTCAGTGGTGGGAAGTGATGTTTTGGCACCCCATGATGGAGGAAAAAAACAATGTCTATGAGATGAGCAACTTGGGTGAGATAACATGCTGTCAACTTTGACCTTTGCTGGCTATTTTACTGATAACTTTTCCCACCGACCTCCAAATGATGTGATTCTTTTTTTATTAGAAACTAGACTCAAAAATCTTTCCAATGACTACTAATTTGTATTTTTTGGACATCTGAGTTGGTACAGTTTATTCTTTCAAGTTAGCGTTTCATATATTTTTGCCAACTCTCACCTTTGCTTGTTCTTTTGCTCATAACTTTCTGCACCGAACTCCAAATGAGGTTATTCTTGTTTTGTTGGAATCTATACTCAAAGACCTTTCAAATTATGCCTTAGAAATCAAGTTTACACCTTTTTTGACACTGTAATCGATTACAAGGACACTGTAAACGATTACCCGGGACAAAACTGGATTTTGTACAGAAAGTCCAACACAGGTACTCAGTCAGGTGAACTGGGGTCACCATGGGCCAAAAAGGTGAGTTTTAAGCACTTTTGCACTTTTCTTAGGCTGGTCCTGGTGTTTCAGTGGTGGGAAGTGATGTTTTGGCACCCCATGATGGAGGAAAAAAACAATGTCTATGAGATGAGCAACTTGGGTGAGATAACATGCTGTCAACTTTGACCTTTGCTGGCTATTTTACTGATAACTTTTCCCACCGACCTCCAAATGATGTGATTCTTTTTTTATTAGAAACTAGACTCAAAAATCTTTCCAATGACTACTAATTTGTATTTTTTGGACATCTGAGTTGGTACAGTTTATTCTTTCAAGTTAGCGTTTCATATATTTTTGCCAACTCTCACCTTTGCTTGTTCTTTTGCTCATAACTTTCTCCACCGAACTCCAAATGAGTTGATTCTTGTTTTGTTGGAATCTATACTCAAAGACCTTTCAAATTATGCCTTAGAAATCAAGTTTACACCTTTTTTGACACTGTAATCGTTTACAGCATCCCTGTAAACGATTACCCGAGACAAAACTGGATTTTGTACAGAAAGTCCAACACAGGTACTCCGTCAGGTGAACTGGGGTCACCATTGGCCAAAAAGGTGAGTTTTAAGCACTTTTGCACTTTTCTTATGCTGGTCCTGGTGTTTCAGTGGTGGGAAGTGATGTTTTGGCACCCCATGATGGAGGAAAAAAACAATGTCTATGAGATGAGCAACTTGGGTGAGATAACATGCTGTCAACTTTGACCTTTGCTGGCTATTTTACTGATAACTTTTCCCACTGACCTCCAAATGATGTGATTCTTTTTTTATTAGAAACTAGACTCAAAAATCTTTCCAATGACTACTAATTTGTATTTTTTGGACATCTGAGTTGGTACAGTTTATTCTTTCAAGTTAGCGTTTCATATATTTTTGCCAACTCTGACCTTTGCTTGTTCTTTTGCTCATAACTTTGTCCACCGAACTCCAAATGAGTTGATTCTTGTTTTGTTGGAATCTATACTCAAAGACCTTTCAAATTATGCCTTAGAAATCAAGTTTACACCTTTTTTGACACTGTAATCGATTACAAGGACACTGTAAACGATTACCCGGGACAAAACTGGATTTTGTACAGAAAGTCCAACACAGGTACTCAGTCAGGTGAACTGGGGTCACCATGGGCCAAAAAGGTGAGTTTTAAGCACTTTTGCACTTTTCTTATGCTGGTACTGGTGTTTCAGTGGTGGGAAGTGATGTTTTGGCACCCCATGATGGAGGAAAAAAACAATGTCTATGAGATGAGCAACTTGGGTGAGATAACATGCTGTCAACTTTGACCTTTGCTGGCTATTTTACTGATAACTTTTCCCACCGACCTCCAAATGATGTGATTCTTTTTTTATTAGAAACTAGACTCAAAAATCTTTCCAATGACTACTAATTTGTATTTTTTGGACATCTGAGTTGGTACAGTTTATTCTTTCAAGTTAGCGTTTCATATATTTTTGCCAACTCTCACCTTTGCTTGTTCTTTTGCTCATAACTTTCTCCACCGAACTCCAAATGAGTTGATTCTTGTTTTGTTGGAATCTATACTCAAAGACCTTTCAAATTATGCCTTAGAAATCAAGTTTACACCTTTTTTGACACTGTAATCGATTACAAGGACACTGTAAACGATTACCCGGGACAAAACTGGAGTTTGTACAGAAAGTCCAACCCAGGTACTCAGTCAGGTGAACTGGGGTCACCATGGGCCAAAAAGGTGAGTTTTAAGCACTTTTGCACTTTTCTTAGGCTGGTCCTGGTGTTTCAGTGGTGGGAAGTGATGTTTTGGCACCCCATGATGGAGGAAAAAAACAATGTCTATGAGATGAGCAACTTGGGTGAGATAACATGCTGTCAACTTTGACCTTTGCTGGCTATTTTACTGATAACTTTTCCCACCGACCTCCAAATGATGTGATTCTTTTTTTATTAGAAACTAGACTCAAAAATCTTTCCAATGACTACTAATTTGTATTTTTTGGACATCTGAGTTGGTACAGTTTATTCTTTCAAGTTAGCGTTTCATATATTTTTGCCAACTCTCACCTTTGCTTGTTCTTTTGCTCATAACTTTCTCCACCGAACTCCAAATGAGTTGATTCTTGTTTTGTTGGAATCTATACTCAAAGACCTTTCAAATTATGCCTTAGAAATCAAGTTTACACCTTTTTTGACACTGTAATCGTTTACAGCATCCCTGTAAACGATTACCCGAGACAAAACTGGATTTTGTACAGAAAGTCCAACACAGGTACTTCGTCAGGTGAACTGGGGTCACCATTGGCCAAAAAGGTGAGTTTTAAGCACTTTTGCACTTTTCTTATGCTGGTCCTGGTGTTTCAGTGGTGGGAAGTGATGTTTTGGCACCCCATGATGGAGGAAAAAAACAATGTCTATGAGATGAGCAACTTGGGTGAGATAACATGCTGTCAACTTTGACCTTTGCTGGCTATTTTACTGATAACTTTTCCCACTGACCTCCAAATGATGTGATTCTTTTTTTATTAGAAACTAGACTCAAAAATCTTTCCAATGACTACTAATTTGTATTTTTTGGACATCTGAGTTGGTACAGTTTATTCTTTCAAGTTAGCGTTTCATATATTTTTGCCAACTCTGACCTTTGCTTGTTCTTTTGCTCATAACTTTCTCCACCGAACTCCAAATGAGTTGATTCTTGTTTTGTTGGAATCTATACTCAAAGACCTTTCAAATTATGCCTTAGAAATCAAGTTTACACCTTTTTTGACACTGTAATCGATTACAAGGACACTGTAAACGATTACCCGGGACAAAACTGGATTTTGTACAGAAAGTCCAACACAGGTACTCAGTCAGGTGAACTGGGGTCACCATGGGCCAAAAAGGTGAGTTTTAAGCACTTTTGCACTTTTCTTATGCTGGTCCTGGTGTTTCAGTGGTGGGAAGTGATGTTTTGGCACCCCATGATGGAGGAAAAAAACAATGTCTATGAGATGAGCAACTTGGGTGAGATAACATGCTGTCAACTTTGACCTTTGCTGGCTATTTTACTGATAACTTTTCCCACCGACCTCCAAATGATGTGATTCTTTTTTTATTAGAAACTAGACTCAAAAATCTTTCCAATGACTACTAATTTGTATTTTTTGGACATCTGAGTTGGTACAGTTTATTCTTTCAAGTTAGCGTTTCATATATTTTTGCCAACTCTCACCTTTGCTTGTTCTTTTGCTCATAACTTTCTCCACCGAACTCCAAATGAGTTGATTCTTGTTTTGTTGGAATCTATACTCAAAGACCTTTCAAATTATGCCTTAGAAATCAAGTTTACACCTTTTTTGACACTGTAATCGATTACAAAGATACTGTAAACGATTACCATAGTGTTTTTTCTGCAGATTGGGTCTGCACTTGTCCAACTTGGTCCCTTCAGTAAGAATGACTTCTTTCCCACTTCTTGGGGTCACCTCCCATCACCTACCACCCTCTACCACCAGTCAAACACCAACACCAAGTAAATACAAGTGGACTTGTGCTTTAAATTAACAGTTTTTGCCAATGATCACCCAGGACACTACAACTGACTACTTCAGTTCAACTTTCTGTACAAAACAGTGATTTCTCTCGTGTAATCGTTTACGAGGTCACTGTAAACGATTACGACAATGTTTTTTCTGCAGATTAGCTCTGCACTTGTCCAACTTGGTCCCCTCAGTAAGAATGACTTCTTCCCCACTTCTTGGGGTCATCAAACATAACCTCCCAACCAGTAATGACCCTTAAATTCACTTGTATGGTTTTTTGGTCAACAAATCCCTTGCAGAGCTTGCTCCTCCAACTGATGAGGGGTCACCCCACAGTCCTTGGACTCACATCACATCACCAACCACCCTCTCCCACCACTGAAACACCTGGACCAGCCTCATACAGGTGCAGAAGTGCCTAAAACTCACCTTTTTTTCCAATGGTGACCCCTGTTCACCTGACTGAGTACCTGTGTTGGACTTTCTGTACAAAATCTATTTTTGTCTCGGGTAATCGTTTACAGGGATGCTGTAAACGATTACCAGACCCTTTTTTCAACACCCTCACTCATCCCTTGCAGAGGTTGCTCCTCCAACTGATGAGGGGTCACCCCACACTCCTTGGACACACATCACATCACCAACCACCCTCTCCCACCACTGAAACACCTGGACCAGCCTCAGACAGGTGCAGAACTGCCTAAAACTGAGATTTTTTTCCAATGGTGACCCCTGTTCACCTGGCTGACTACCTGTGTTGGACTTTATGTACAAAATCCAATTTTCTCTTGGGTAATCGTTTACCAGGATTCTGTAAACGATTACCAGACCATTTTTTCAACACTCTGACTCATCCCTTGCAGTACTTCGTCCCCCTACTCATGGGTCACTCCACACTTCTTGCGTTTACATCAATGACCAACACCCATCTCCCCACTCAGAATTTGATCAACTCCTTCCCATTAATTACCATTAATTTTACTGAAAATGGTCTCGTACTTTTCAAATTCTTATTATAATGCTGCGTTCATTTTTCAATCACTACTTTTGTCATTATAAGTGAGATTAACACAAAGTAAAAATGATAGAGCGAGAGAGCGAGACAACGACAGCGAAGATGGAAGCTTCGAAGACGAACGCACACAGAACAAAGTGAAGCGCCACGAAACGCGACCTTCGACCTTCCAAGAGAACGCACCTTCGTTTCCAATGGAACAGAGAAAGGGCTATTTTCGGAATTTCAGTAAAAATAAGGGTTACGGACTTCCGTTTCGTAGGTTTTAAAAAAATTTTATTTTTAAAACAAACCAATCAAACAACGACACGTGGCGTTGTCAAAACAGTGTTAAATATGCGTTGTTGGAATATCGCGGTCCATAGCTTTATAGGTCTCGCTGAACTCTCAATACTGAATAAGAATAATAGAACAGAAAGAAGAAACAACAAAACTGCTTGACAAAAATTTAGACGAAAACTAGTAGACCAAGTCAATCCTATAATATAGGACAGTTTATTAACACTTTAAAATAACTAACAATCTCTTCCTTAAACTTTAGCTTATTTTGTTAACAACAAGTATTCCAAGTATATGTCTAAGTTTTTCAAATTGATCAAGTTTCAAACACTTTTGTTATAATATTAGTTGCTTGCTCATTTGTATTGCAGTAATTCAGTCGGATAACTTGATCATTAATTAAATCTTTGAGAAAGTGGTCGGATAACTTTATCATTAACTAAATCTTTGAGAAAGTGGAACCTTACTGCAATATGTCTACTCCTACCATGACACAAGATTTTTGGACAATTGTATAGTGGAATTATTATTACAGAAAATTTAAATAGTTTCCTTTCTTTCTATTCCTAGATGCTATAATATTTGTTTGTGCCAAATACATTGACATGCATAATATGTTGCAATAATATATTCAATCTCAGTGGTAGAAAGACTTACCACAAGCTGTTTTTTTAAAGCCCGAGATACAACTACAGTTCCAATCATAAACACTGATCCACTAGTGCTTCTCCTATCATTTGAATCCCTTGCATGGTTGTTGTCACTATAGGAGTGAAACTCATATTCCTTCCCTTTTGATAGAAGAGACCATGTTCAATAATACCTTTTAAATACCTAAAAATTCGTTTTGTTGCTGCCTAGTGCGATTCCTTGGGATTGGTCATATACCTATTGAGTAAACTGACTCCAAACATCAAAGATGGTCATGTGATTGTCAAGTACATGAGGCTGCCAACAGCCTGTTTAAACTGTGTAACATCTATTGGAATTTTTGCCTCATCCTTATATAGAATGGTTCCTGGTACCATGGGATTTCATACTGAGTTATTGTCCAACATATTAAAGCGTGTTTGGATATCACGTGCATATTGCCTTTGGCAGGTAAAAATGTCTGCTCCATTCTATATGACTTTTATTCCCAAAAAGTGTGTCATTTTTCCTAGATCTGTCATGTCAAACTCCAATTGCATTGAGTGTTTAAACTCTTCATATATAGCTTTGTTATTTCCAATAAATATTAGATCATCCACATATAAGCTAACTATTAAAATACTGCATTTAACCTATTTCGTGAACAAGGTGTGTTCACTAGGGCAATGTGTAAACCTTTCCTTGGCAAAATATGCTTCAATTTTACTATACCAGGTTTGTGGGGCCTGCTTAAGTTCGTATAGAGTCTTCCTCAACTTGTATACTTGTCTCTCTTTGTCTTTCTTGATAAAACCAGCAGGTTGATGAACATAAATTTTTTCTTGAATTTCATTATGCAACAAAGCACTCTTTACATCAAGCTGACAAACTTCCCACACATTTTGAGCAGCCACAGCTAACAGCACTCTCATTGTATCAAGTCTAGCAACAAGAGCAAATACTTTTGTATACTTGATGCCATATTTTTTAGTATATCATTTTGCTACTAATCGGGCTTTATATTTTTCTACCTGTCATTTTTCATTGTGCTTTGTTTTGAAAAATCATTTCACACCTATGGGTATCACACCTTCAGATGGGTCAACTAGATCCCATGTGTTATTTCTTTCAATTGCTTTCATCTTAGTGTCCATGTCCCCCTTCCATTTTTGACTTGTACTAGTTTCCTCAAAGGTTTCAGGATCCTTAGAATTGATCATCAACATTGCTAGCAAGCTATCCTCTTCTGCAAACAAATTGATTTCATAATCGGTCATCTACAAGGGTTGGCGTCGAGTCCTTGGTGCCCTCCCTTCAATTGGAGGATCAGTGGATTCAAAAGCAGAAGTTGATTCAGGCAGTTCTGAATTATTATTGTTACCTCTAGGTGCAATAATTTGTGGTGTAGAATCATCATTGTCACTCCCTTCTTTGTTTAAACTCTCCATATCAAGAGCAGGAGGTGTACTCTCAATTGTACCCTTGTGCCAACTCCAGCCTTTGTCTTCTTCAAAGACCACATCCCTACATCCCTACATACAATTTGCTTCATCACTCACGCCCAAGAGAACACATGTGTGACTCTTTTCATTTAATTTGCTTCTCTTTTGATCTGGAATATGAACGTGTGCAATACATCCAAATGTTCAAGTCATTGGACTCCTCGATAGAACATACTACATAGTTGAAGATTATGGTTAAAGATCTAAGTACCCTGCTAACCATTCTGTTGGAATCCATTACTTCACCATTAGATTTCATTTTGTTAACAACAATGAGTGTCTGCCCAAGGTAACTATCAATCTTCTCGCCATCCTTCATCGTCAATAGTTCAAACTCACGTCGAAATGCTTGAAGTTGAGCACGTTTGACCCTTGTCATTCCCTGATATTTTTGTTGCATTGATCTCCAGATTGTTTGTGATGTGCTTTTGTCTAGCATTGTTTCACTAATTTCTCGATCAATAGCTTGAAACAAAAAATTCTTCACCTTCAGATCCTTTAGTTGTGCCTCAATGACACTCTTCCTCTCTGCCTTAGTGGGTGTTGCACCAAGTGTTGGTATTTCATTTTCCACGAGCTACCATAGTTCTTTGCTACGTAGAAAATTTTCCATAATCATGGACCAAAAATCATAATGTCCAACAAACCTTAAAATGATTGGTTGGATAAATTTCTCTGAGGTAGTCATGACTTTACACTCACTGTATCAGCGTTGCACTCTAGATCTGGATGTTCTCTTTACTCACCCTAGATTAGACCCCTTGCGGAGCTTTGATACCAATGTTAAGTTTCAATGAATTAACATAGATAACACACTGAATCTGAATCAGTGAAAAGATTACATACTTTATTCAACCATATGAAATAGCTTTATAAGCCTTACAGACTCTGGACTCTCAAAACATAATAACAATAACAGAACAGAAACCACAAAATTGCATGACAAAAATTTAGGCAAAAACTAAGCCACTAACTAGACCCAATCAATCCTACAAAGTAGGACTGTTTATTAACACAGAAAAATAACTAACAAGCCTTATGAATGAGAGAAGGTTGTAGGGTGAGGACATGTGGAGGGATTGAACAATATGAGAAGAGGGATGTGGTTGTTCTTCATGAGCTATTGAGCTTGACTGTGGAGAAAATTGTTGAGGTTGATCAATTAGTTCATTTTCGTAGAGACTTAGGTATTGAAGTTAAGTTGCATGAATTGCTTCTAAGGCATCCTGGTATATTTTACATATCAACTAAAGGGAAAACTCCAACTATTTTTCTTTGGGAAGCATATCACAAAAAGGGTTTGATTATCAAATCACGTGCATGAGGCACATAAGAATATGTTGGATCTTGTTCTGTTAGGGTGCAGGAAAACCTGAAATTTTTTTATTGGTGATGAGGCTAAGGAAGATGATACTTTTTGGCAAGTATACCAAATCGTTTCAAGTAATACAGTGAATAAGTAAAAGAGTATCATTCTCCCAAGGGAATTTGAGTTACGTTATTCAATTAAAATTATTTATCAAGATCAATTACTGATGATAACATCTGTTATTTCAATTTGGAATTAAGCATGAAATTAACAACATAAAAAAAATTAAGATTGAAAAATGCGATAAAAGATCACTAGAATTGGTCTTTGACTAACATTATAGTAAAATTCTAGACAACATATATTCTCTGTTCAAGCATTCACATGAGAGTATCTTGGTTTAATTCCTTAAAACAAGTTTTAAAATTATCTATTGAACTATTAATTCCTTAATTAATTCATCAGATAATTTTGCATTGACTTCAGATGTTGAGAATGACCAAAAGCACAGAAACTATTCCTAGCGTAATTACTTTTAGTTTCTTTTCTTACGTTTAGAGTAAGAGTGTAAGGATGGTAAGCATGTAGGCTCGAGTGTGAGTTGGAAAAGAGCCTCAACACTATTTGTTTGTTGTAGTCTCTGTAATTGGTGAACATAAATTGGGTTCAGAGTTGGGTCTGTTTGTCCTTTTAATTCCACCATTTTACCTTCCCACATGAATCTCATAAAAGGGCCATTGTAGTCCATCACAAATGGGCTTACTTGAGTCAACCAATGAACCCCTAATACAATGTCAGTACCAGAAAATTCTAACGGATACAAATCAATGGACAATTTTAAAGAGGCCAAATGAAGTTGGGCCTTGGGACAAAAATTATAGCATGGAAGAAAATCACCGATGTAAGATCCTTAAAATATTTGTAATTCAGATACTATAAAAAAAAAGTAAAAAGTGAATAGTAAATTGTGAATAGTAAAAAGTGAATAGTAAAAAAAAAATTTGACAGAGATAAACCCTCCACGTAGAATTGAATCATCAGAGATAAGAATTTAGCAATTGGTGATTAAAATAATATTTTTGTAATAGTAAATGAATAGTAAAAATAAATAGTAAAAAAATGAATAGTGAAAATGAATAGTAAAATTTTTTGGCTATAAATAGCAAGGGAGAGAAGGCTGAAACTTACACCAAAATTCTAGAAAAATTTGTGAGAGAAGAGAGTTGGAGGAAATTCTAGCTGTAGAAGGGAAATTCTGGAAGTTTTCTGAGAACGGTTTCAGAGGAGGAAATTAAGTCGGGAATAAAGGTAAGGGAAGCCACTCTTATACTTTGCTTTTCTCTAATCCTAATTCTTGAATATGTAGTATTTTGTTTCTGTATGGTCTTGAATTTTGAATGAGATCATTTATTTGTTTCTTTTGTATTTTTGGAAGGACGAGAAGTTGTCTAACCGGCTCTGCCAGATTCAACTTCTTGTTTCCCCAAAGCTTTGGTTGTTTCTTATATCTTTATATTGTATTTTTGGAAGGACGAGAAGTTGTCTAACCGGCTCTGCCAGATTCAACTTCTTGTTTCCCCAAAGCTTTGGTTGTTTCTTATATTTTTATATTGTATTTTTGGAAGTTGTCTAACCGGCTCTGCCAGATTCAACTTCTTGTTTCCCCACACCTTTTATTCCTTATTTATATTGTATTTTTGGAAGAATGAGAAGTTGTCTAACCGGCTCTGCCAGATTCAACTTTTTGTTTCCCCAAAAATTTTATTGTTTTATCTATTTTTTTATTGCATCTTTCTCGAAGGATGAGAAGTTGTCTAACCGGCTCTGCCAGATTCAACTTCTTGTTTCCCCTGAATTTTTTATATTAATATTATTTTGATGGTAATGGGAGCTAATTATTATTGTATGAATTTATTTTATAAAAATATATGCATATGAATGTTGAACTGGTGTGCTCTTGTGACACTATTTTATGACTTTTATTATATTGGGTGTTATAACTGAAACTGTGAAATTGTACATGTTGTGATGTGATGAAGTTAATCTGTTTTGAATGAGTTTGTTGGCTGAAATTGATCTTGTTGGAAGGTCTGGAGTAAGGGTTCTGTAATAGCTTGTATATGGGTATTAAATAGATGTACATATATTGTTTAAGGTTGCTGTGAGAGGAACTGAAAATATTAAAAATTTGGCATTTCAGATTTAGAGCATAAGAGAACAGGGTAGATAATTTAAATAAATCAATTGTTAGTTATTGAGGGCCTTTCTTTATTGGTAGGATAGAGGAACCTTAAAAACCTGAGTTGGCACATCCCTGATCATAGAGCAGCCCTGGCCTGGTGATGAGTCGTTATTTCTTGAATTATATTTAGTTTATTGCACTTAAATAAACCAAGGAATTATGTTTAATTGTCTATTATTTCCCCGTTTTCTGAATTCTGCTTAATTTGGTCGGAAATTCGTAATTGTGCTAATTTGGGTTTTCTGAGCTGATTAAGTGCATTTCTGGTTGCAGGAAAGTTGTGGAAACATCATCTGGAGCATTGGGATATGGCGTGATACACTCAAAGGCTCAACATTTAGTCATTTAGATTCTAATTAAAATTGTAATTTCGTTTTCTAGAAGCCCTTAATTAGAATTAGGTGTTTTGGACCCTTTTAGGGGCAATTTTGTAAAAAGACCCATTTGTAGGACATGTGCCTTTTTTATTAGGGTTTTTAATTGATTGTGGACCCCATTTGGAGGAGAAACTCTCGGCATTTTAGAGAGCCTTAGCCAACCACACAAAAAGACTCTTACACACTTCATTTTTTTGGATGTTTTGGAGCTTTTCTCTCTTAGGGTTTGTTGTATGAACACTCTTATGGAGAGCTTGACTTGGGTGTCTCGTTTTTGGCCATTTCAATGAGCAAGATGCAGATTTTATTCTTCTCTTAATTTACTCTTGGTTGTCTTAGCTTATTGGTGGTGAAAAACTATTCATTTCCACTTCCATTTGCTTGTTCTTGATGCTTGGAGTTTGAGTTTTGGAGCTTGTCTTTGCATTTCCATGGTGGATGTTGGGTTTGAGTAACTTTATATTTCGTTTTCCTCTCCCTTTGCTGCTGTTCCTCTCGTTTTTTATCTCATTCTATATGGTTGGATGATAAAAATGAAGTTCTATGTAGTTTTAGGTTGAAGAGAGCTTAAGATGATGTGTGGGTGTTGTGGGTTTAACTCTTTCCTTGCATATTTCGGTTTTGATGCTTGAGACTAGGTTGGGATAAGATCTTGGTGATGTTATGGAGGCTGGACAGAACTGGAATGATGGTCTAAGTATTATTTTCGTTTTTGCAAAGAAACTTGAAGAAATGGTAGTGTTGAAGATGGGTTGATGAGTAGAAGTTTGGGTTTATTGTTCTTGTGTTCATTTGAAACTTTAACTTTGGTTTCTTGAAGTTGTTCTCTGTATGGAAGAGTGGAAGAAAGCTTTTGGATGCATAATTCTTGAAGAAAAACCGTTTGGAGTTTGTAGGAGAGAGGAAATTGCTTCATTTAATTTTTACCACTTTTGGACCAACACAAAAGATGCTTGTTTTGACCCAAGGAATGTTTCCACTTTGAGATTTGGCTTTTGCTTGTTCCAGCCGTGAATTGCAATGAGAAATGGAGGTTTTTAGAGTTTGTTTTCATTTGATTTAGCTTACTTGGCACATTGGTAGGAGCACCCATGGTATCTTCCATTTGCACATTGGTCTTTGAAGCATTTTTTGGCATTTCCACTTGGTGGTTCACGTAAATTGTGTGCCTTGGTGTATAAAATCATTTCTTTGCTGCATGGAAGGAGAGAGGGGACGGTCTTGGAGAGTGTGGAAGGCACATGCTTAATTTCTTGAAAAATGGTGCACATGGGAGAAGAAGTCAACACATTTTGTGGCTTATTTAAGGTGAAATTGAAGTTTGACTTGGGTGCATGATGACTCACGCCATGTGTTCTTTCTTTGGCCAATTGGACTTTTAAATTCATTTGTTAATTGCCATTATGACAAGTAATTTGCTAGGATTAAATTAGGCTTGTTGATTCTTTGGTTTTTAATTAATTTAATTAATAGGTTGAGTTTATGTGTTTGAGTTAGTGTTGCATTTAATTATTTTTAACTGTGTTTGTTAATCAGTTTGTAACAGTGTTTGATGTTTGAATGTTATCTAAGGCTTTTAATAGTCCTAGTTTAATAACCATGCTAGCTTAAATTAGTTTGTTTGCATCTGTGTCTTTATTAAGTTCTTTAATTTTTGGAAAACCTTTTCAAACCCCCCCCCCTAACGTGTTCGACCTATTACCTGAACCACAATTGGTCCTTGAGAGACGACCTAGGAGTCACTGCCTAGTCTATACTGCATTCTTTTATGCACAATTTTTGTGGGAGGTGCGACCCTTTCATCAAAATGGCGCCGTTGCCGGGGACCAACGGTTCAGTCTTAGGTCTTTTGTTGTGTTAGTGTCTTTTGTTGTGTTAGTGTCTTTTGTTGTGTTAGTGTTGTGTTGTGTGATGTGTTTTAGGATGTTTAGTTAGTCTTGTTTGGGTTTACTTCTTTTATCAATTTTTGTGTTTTTAGATTTTTATCATTTTTTTTGTATTTTGTGCATTTAGTTGTTGTTTCTGGAAGTTTCAAATTATGTAAATAATGGTTTTCCCCCATGTTATGTTTCTATATGTTTGGCTTAATCTTTGTTTGAAGTGGAAGTCCAGGTCTGAGACAGGTTTTGCACTACAATAGAGGAGATGACAGATTCTCAAGACTGGATATATGATATGATCCAGAGTCTTCCCAAATTCCATGGGTTGGCACATGAAGATCCATACAGGCACCTCAAGGAGTTTTGTTTGGTGTGTTTGTCGATGAGGCCTCCTGGTGTTTCAAAGGAGACAGTGTTGATGAAAGTGTTTCCAATGTCCCTTCAAGGTGCAGCAAGAGACTGGTTCCTATACCAGTATCCTTTTGATAGTTGGCAGGAAACACAACAGAGATTCCTCAACAAGTTCTTTCCAGCAGCAAAGGTAAGCAGCATTAGGAGGGAGATCACTACCATTGAGCAATTTCAAGAAGAAAGCCTGGTAGATTATTGGGAGAGGTTTAACAGGCTCTGCACAGCATGTCCAAACCACCAAATTTCAGAGCATTTGCTCTTGATTTACTTTTATGAAGGGCTCCTGAACAATGAAAGGATATTAGTGGATGTAGCTGCTGGTGGATCTTTGATGGACAGAACTCCAACAGAGGCAAAGAAGTTGCTCTGCAAGTTGGCGGGTCAAAATCCAAGTGAGGTAGTAAAGGAAAAACCTGAGCAGGTTTACTGTAAACTTGAAATCCC
This sequence comes from Vigna umbellata, assembly GCF_029865625.1. NCBI lineage: Eukaryota > Viridiplantae > Streptophyta > Magnoliopsida > Fabales > Fabaceae > Vigna > Vigna umbellata. Next base: position 6,373,780 of record NC_142175.1, read on the forward strand.
TACTCATGTATCTGAGGTTCAAGTAAATTTTAATGCTTTTGAATTGGTAAAACTTGAACCATTTAAGCCTGTTCTGGATTTTGATATTGATACACATGTGCACACTCATGCTGTGGATTCATTATTCCCTGTAGAGCACATTGACATACCTGATGTTCACTATCCTTGCACTGACCTTGATTTAAATGATAGCCTTGAGGATGCAGCTGATGACTTGGAGATTGGTAAGAAAATTTTCAATGAGCAAAAACAGGTTTATTCTGAACTTGAGATTCCAAACACTTTACCTGATTTGCTTATACATTCAAATGCCTGTGATTTGATGCACACTGATTCTATAGGATTCATGACTGATACTGATACAGATTTGATTGACCATTCTAAAATTTTTGATTCAGTACCAGCCATTGAACCCATTGGTCTAAAGGTTGTTTTGAATGGACATGATTGTCGTGATGAAATTTTGAATGATAATAGCCTTGAACTGACCTTTGATTCTGTTGATGATGCATATATCAATATTGATTTTGAGGTAGAAACTGTGCAATCTGATAACTCTATAGAGTTAGGACTGAACTTTGATCTGACACAGTTCTCTGAGAACTTTGAATGTGATTGTGAATCTGGTTCTTGCCCGATTTGTATTGAAATTGATTATGTGTTACAGACAGATTCTAAGCGTATAACAGATGCTATTAATTGTGAGTTTGATGACCATGCTGCAGAATTAAATGAGAATACAGGTGCTGACATTAAGGAAATCATGATTAATGAAGGAGAGTGTACTGCTACTTCTTTGACTGAGCCAGAGATCTCCATTCCGGTGTCACACACTGAACAACTGCCAGTGGAAGGAAAGCTACTGATGGAACAGTTTGCTGGGAGAAGAAAGAAGAAACATCTCGTTTTGGATGATATGGCAGTACTGATGAAGTTGTTCCTCCTCAAAACTTGTTTGCTGAATCCTATGGTGGAAAACATCTCCCTGAAGGTCCAAAATTGGCAACTGCCACCATGATCAGGGGATTTTTCCTTTTCTCTTCTCCTCCCTTTCCTACTTTTATTGCACTTGTCCATGATGTGTTGATTGTTCTGATTTCTGATCTTATGCTTATGACACATTGAGGACACTGTGTAGTTTAAGTGTGGTCTATTGGGGAAGATTCTGATTTTTCTTTGTTAGTTTTTATTTTCCGTGTTAAAATTTATTTTTTTCTTTTCTAGGTAGTTTTTGTCGTGTCTTGTATACAGTTTTGCATTTTTCTCTTCAATTCTGGACTTTGTTTGGGTTGTAGACTTATCATTTCCTTCACTTGATTGATACTTATTTGTTTGAAATCCTTGCTTTTCTTTGCTTGGGAAGATGGTTATGATTTTTGAGAGTTGAATTGATTGTGGCAGAATTACCCTGTGTGAGAATTTGAGCCACTTTATGTTCTTTCTTGTGTGTGATATGTCTCTTGATTGCCTGCACATATGCCTTGGCTTGACTCTTTTTGATGATTCTTGATTGATACGCATGTTTGAAAGTGATAAAGGCATTTTGTTGTTGAGCCTCTAGAGCCAAATGAGCCTACCCTATTTTGATCCACTGATAACCCTTTTGAGCCCATACTTTCCTCATTTCTTTGTTTTGAAGCTCATACACCAGCCCTAAGTGAAAAACCATTATTACCTTAGCCTTAGGGAATTTTGGAGCTTTGAAATTGTTTTGGGAATAAGTGTAGTCTCCTGGGAGTTTCAGATGAATTGACTAGTGAGTCCTCTTCTTATCGTGTTTTTGTAAATATGTGGTGTATCTTGTCTCTTGAAATTGTATGCTGAATAGAGTAAAGAAAAGAGACAGGATGAAAAAAAAAGAGAGCAGAAAAACAGTAAAAAAAATGAAAAAAAAAATTTGTGAATAATGGAGTCAAAAGATGATGGAATTAGAGGTTGTGGGTGTGTTTGAATGTGTTTACACTTGTTCCCCATTGCTCCTCTGTTCCTTATGGTTTGTAGCTTCTTATCCAGATATATCCTCCCTTGTCCTTGGCCCCATTACAACCATGAAAAGACCTTTTGATTTGAACATGTGTATGTGCTTGAGTGTTGATATTAGGGGCTTGCCAAGTCTATTTGTGTTTGCTTTCTTGAGTGCATTGAGTGACATTGATTTACCTTAAACACTTGACAGAAACACTGATTGTGTGCATCTGTGAGGCTCTGTTACCTTTGATTCATCTCTTGAACTGATTGACTGTTTTCCTTGTACTGAACTGTTTGGACGATTATTTGAGTATCTGCTTTCATTGACTCTGTGTGGGATTCTGCCTATACCTTTTACTGTCCAGATTTTGTGAGAATTGTGCAACTATGTTCCTGTTTTGGAGTCTTTGTTGTCTGTCTGTCGAGTTTGTGTCACCTTTCTCATGTTTGAGTAGTTCCCTGGTTTTCGTCTTGGTTTTGCCCAGGAGTGCAAAAGACTAAGTGTGGTCTATTTTGATGAGTCGTTATTTCTTGAATTATATTTAGTTTATTGCACTTAAATAAACCAAGGAATTATGTTTAATTGTCTATTATTTCCCCGTTTTCTGAATTCTGCTTAATTTGGTCGGAAATTCGTAATTGTGCTAATTTGGGTTTTCTGAGCTGATTAAGTGCATTTCTGGTTGCAGGAAAGTTGTGGAAACATCATCTGGAGCATTGGGATATGGCGTGATACACTCAAAGGCTCAACATTTAGTCATTTAGATTCTAATTAAAATTGTAATTTCGTTTTCTAGAAGCCCTTAATTAGAATTAGGTGTTTTGGACCCTTTTAGGGGCAATTTTGTAAAAAGACCCATTTGTAGGACATGTGCCTTTTTTATTAGGGTTTTTAATTGATTGTGGACCCCATTTGGAGGAGAAACTCTCGGCATTTTAGAGAGCCTTAGCCAACCACACAAAAAGACTCTTACACACTTCATTTTTTTGGATGTTTTGGAGCTTTTCTCTCTTAGGGTTTGTTGTATGAACACTCTTATGGAGAGCTTGACTTGGGTGTCTCGTTTTTGGCCATTTCAATGAGCAAGATGCAGATTTTATTCTTCTCTTAATTTACTCTTGGTTGTCTTAGCTTATTGGTGGTGAAAAACTATTCATTTCCACTTCCATTTGCTTGTTCTTGATGCTTGGAGTTTGAGTTTTGGAGCTTGTCTTTGCATTTCCATGGTGGATGTTGGGTTTGAGTAACTTTATATTTCGTTTTCCTCTCCCTTTGCTGCTGTTCCTCTCGTTTTTTATCTCATTCTATATGGTTGGATGATAAAAATGAAGTTCTATGTAGTTTTAGGTTGAAGAGAGCTTAAGATGATGTGTGGGTGTTGTGGGTTTAACTCTTTCCTTGCATATTTCGGTTTTGATGCTTGAGACTAGGTTGGGATAAGATCTTGGTGATGTTATGGAGGCTGGACAGAACTGGAATGATGGTCTAAGTATTATTTTCGTTTTTGCAAAGAAACTTGAAGAAATGGTAGTGTTGAAGATGGGTTGATGAGTAGAAGTTTGGGTTTATTGTTCTTGTGTTCATTTGAAACTTTAACTTTGGTTTCTTGAAGTTGTTCTCTGTATGGAAGAGTGGAAGAAAGCTTTTGGATGCATAATTCTTGAAGAAAAACCGTTTGGAGTTTGTAGGAGAGAGGAAATTGCTTCATTTAATTTTTACCACTTTTGGACCAACACAAAAGATGCTTGTTTTGACCCAAGGAATGTTTCCACTTTGAGATTTGGCTTTTGCTTGTTCCAGCCGTGAATTGCAATGAGAAATGGAGGTTTTTAGAGTTTGTTTTCATTTGATTTAGCTTACTTGGCACATTGGTAGGAGCACCCATGGTATCTTCCATTTGCACATTGGTCTTTGAAGCATTTTTTGGCATTTCCACTTGGTGGTTCACGTAAATTGTGTGCCTTGGTGTATAAAATCATTTCTTTGCTGCATGGAAGGAGAGAGGGGACGGTCTTGGAGAGTGTGGAAGGCACATGCTTAATTTCTTGAAAAATGGTGCACATGGGAGAAGAAGTCAACACATTTTGTGGCTTATTTAAGGTGAAATTGAAGTTTGACTTGGGTGCATGATGACTCACGGCCATGTGTTCTTTCTTTGGCCAATTGGACTTTTAAATTCATTTGTTAATTGCCATTATGACAAGTAATTTGCTAGGATTAAATTAGGCTTGTTGATTTCTTTGGTTTTTAATTAATTTAATTAATAGGTTGAGTTTATGTGTTTGAGTTAGTGTTGCATTTAATTATTTTTAACTGTGTTTGTTAATCAGTTTGTAACAGTGTTTGATGTTTGAATGTTATCTAAGGCTTTTAATAGTCCTAGTTTAATAACCATGCTAGCTTAAATTAGTTTGTTTGCATCTGTGTCTTTATTAAGTTCTTTAATTTTTGGAAAACCTTTTCAAACCCCCCCCCCTAACGTGTTCGACCTATTACCTGAACCACAATTGGTCCTTGAGAGACGACCTAGGAGTCACTGCCTAGTCTATACTGCATTCTTTTATGCACAATTTTTGTGGGAGGTGCGACCCTTTCATCACCTGGTCCAGTCAGTTGTGACTAGTCATATGTGCTGGCGTCGAAGGTGAGTTTGATGCGTTCAGACATCTGGGTCCTCTCCGGTGACCAATTGGGGTAAAGAAAGATCTCTACTAGGATGAAAATAAAATAAAACAAGTTGATTGTAGATGCATAATGTTATCATGGTAAAAACTTCGTATATATTTCATTTATCGTTACATTGAGCCCAGACTTTAATATGTAGTTCCTAAGATATGTTGATTTATTTTGGCTAATCTATGATCTTTGATTGGTGAAAATATGTTGAGTTATACTCGTTATGGGCAAAATAAGTTTATAATATGAAGTATGATATCTGACAATATGTTTAATTTATTGACACCAAAACGGGTTATTGTAAATCTATGATTAAAGGATGAACATGATTGAGTTAGGTGGATAAGAGAGTATGAATTGTTGATTTTATGAAATGTTGGAGTGGATATGAGAAATCATTACTTATGAAATGATGTTTACTACTGGAGTAGTATGTTCGAGTTATACCATGAGAGCTTGATATGAGCAAAGTAACACTCGAGGTTTATGAAAGCAGGCAGAAAGTGGTCTGACCATAAGGCTTTGACATAAATATATGGTTCATAAATTTTATAGAAGCAGGCAGAGAGAGGTCTGACCATAAGGCTTCAAAAAGTAAGACATAGTATACAGGTGAGGCTTAAGGAAGCGGGCAGAGAGCGGTCTGACCATAAGGCTTCGTGAGTAAGCATGATACACTTGTAAGGTTTATGAAAATGAGAAAGATGATTTTGATAATGATGAATTAATGACATCGGGATAATGATATTTTATCAATTGCAGAAATACATGATTGAAATATTTTTTTATTACAAGTTTAATGATTTTATGATATGGTTGGCTTACCCTTATTTGTTTGTGCTATGATCATATAACTCATGTTATATGTGAATAGATAATGTTGCAGATGCGGTTGAAAAAGCTTAGAGATGAGAGAGATGCGGGGAAAAACTTTCAGGGACTTTTGTAAAAAGAATAAATTTGTATTGGGAAAATTATGTTGTGTAAGACTTATAAGTTGAAATTTCAAATTTATGTTAAAGTGGTGAAAACTATATTGTTTAAAGTTTGTAAGTTTGGTATTGTACTTTGGAGGAATTGAAATAAAGTTTGATTGTTTATAGGAGATATCAAATTAATTTAGTCTCTACTATCAGTAATACCCTTTTATTATATTTGGGTGTTACATTGTGGTATCAGAGCAATGGTTTTCGAAAATATTTTGGGACTCTGGGGAGTGAAATTATTATTCTTAGTAAAATTATTAATGATTTATGATGAAAATGACTATTTGAGGAAATTGATATCATATGCTAAATTGTATTGTCATCTTTTTGAAGAAATCATTTAAAACTCGACAAAGATGCAGCAACAACAAGTTGATCAAGTACCTCAAAATCATTCTAGCTTGAATGACTTCTTAAGGCATGATCCAACTAAATTTAATGGGGAGGCTACTCCTGATGAGGTTGACTCTTGGCTAAGGCAGAATGAGAAGATTTTTCGGGTAATAACTTGCTCAGAAGAACAAAAATTAACTTATGCATCATTTCTTTTTGTGGGTGAGGCTGAATATTGGTGGGAAAGTATGCAACAGTTGATGACGGTTCGTGGTGAGGCTGTGAATTGAGAGAACTTTAAGATAAGGTTCTTGAAAAAATATTTTCCAAACAGTGCAAAATTTGCAAGGGAGGTGGAGTTTCTAACCTTACAACAAAGAAGGCTATCAGTACAAGAGTACGTAGTAAAATTTAATTATCTCTCAAGATTTTATACTCAGAATATCACAGAAGAATGGAGATGTCGAAAATTCGAGGGAGGACTAAGGCATGAACTGAAGAAGGTACTTATGCCATTGGAAATACAAGAATTTCCAGCATTGGTAGAGAAAGCCAGAATGATAGAATTGTTGGAGTTTGATCCAAGTAGAGTTTCCAGACTTACAAAGGGAGAATCTTCAATAAAATTCAACAAAAAGCCTTATGAAAAACCACAATTATCATATCGAGGAACAATGAAGTGTTTTGAGTGTGGAGGAGCACATTTCAGACGTGACTGCCCTAAACTTATTGGGGAAAAAGTTGAAGGGAAGAGATGTTTCATCTGCAATGATCCGGGACACTTTGCTAATGTTTGTCCAAAGAAAAAGAAAGTGGGTGAACCACAACAACAAGATTCTGCTGAAGTAAAGCCCCGGGCAATAGGAAGAGTATTCGCAATGTCTGTAGAAGAGGCTACTAAGCCATGTACATTAATCTTACACACCTGTATGTTGTTAGGAGAATGCGTATATGTTTTGTTTGACTCTAGAGCCACACACTCCTTTATATCCCTAGCATGTTTAGAAAGACTCGGATTACCGATGCTTGATCTAGGGTGTGAATTAGTAGTTTCTACACCAGCATCGGGACCAGTTACGACCAGTTCAGTTTGTGTCGGATGCCCGATCCAAATTGCAGGACGTAAGTTCAAAGTGAACTTGATCTGCTTACCCCTTCAAAATCTAGACATTATTTTGGGAATGGATTGGTTGACTGCCAATCACGTTCTTATTGACTGTGGGAAACAAAAGATAGAGTTTCTAAATTTGAACGATTTAGAACTAAGCTCAACTCGAGTCGTTGCGAAGGATATCAAAGATGGAGCTACCTGCTATGTGGTGTTAGCTCAGGAGAAAAGAGAGAATACTGAAGAACAAATCATCGGAATACCTGTGGTAGAAGAATATGTTGATGTTTTTCCAGAAGAAGTACCAGGTTTACCACCTAGTCGAGAGATCGATTTCACAATAGATCTAGTGCCCGGAGCTAGCCCGATTTCTATGGCTCCATACAGAATGGCTCCTGCCGAACTAGCAGAGTTGAAAAAGCAAATCGAAGATCTGTTGGAGAAGAAGTTTATCCGTCCAAGTGTGTCTCCATGGGGAGCTCCTGTATTGCTGGTGAAGAAGAAGGATGGAAGTTCAAGGTTGTGCGTGGATTATCGACAGTTGAACAAGGTTACAATAAAGAACAAATATCCTTTGCCAAGAATCGATTATCTATTAGATCAGTTGAGAGGAGCAGAGGTGTTTTCAAAAATTGATCTCAGATCTGGGTACCATCAGATTCTTGTCAAGACGGAAGATGTACAAAAGACGGCTTTCAGATCTCGCTACGGACACTTTGAGTACGTAGTAATGCCGTTTGGCGTGACGAATGCTCCAACGATTTTTATGGACTACATGAACAGAATATTTCGGTCATGTTTAGAGAAGTTTGTGGTAGTATTTATAGACGATATTCTTATCTATTCAGAGAATAAGGAAAAGCATGCAGAACACTTGAGGGTGGCGTTGGAAATTTTGAGGAAACATCAACTGTATGGGAAACTGTCAAAGTGTGAGTTCTGGATAGAGAAAGTACAATTTTTGGGTCATGTGATTTCTGCTCAAGGAATCTCAGTGGATCCAGCAAAAGTGGAAGCTGTGCTAAAGTGGGAGCGGTCGAAAACTGTAACTGAAGTACGAAGTTTTGTAGGATTAGCCGGCTATTACCGACGTTTTGTCGAAGGGTTTTCCAAGATTGTAGGTCCTCTAACTCAATTAACACGCAAAGATCAACCATTTTTGTGGACTGACAAGTGCGAAGCCAGTTTTGAAGATATGAAGCAACGACTAACGTCAGCACCAGTATTAATCATTCCAGACTCTATATGATGCGTCGTATCAAGGATTGGGGTGCATTCTAATGCAAGGAAGGAGACCTATAGCTTATGCATCTAGGCAGCTAAAGGCGCATGAGAAGAACTACCCAACACATGACATAGAACTTGCAGCAGTAGTATTTGCATTAAAGACATGGAGACACTACCTCTATGGGGCAAGTTTCCAAGTTTTTAGTGACCATAAGAGTCTAAAGTATTTGTTCGATCAAAAGGAGCTGAACATGCGACAAAGAAGATGGATGGAATATATGAAGGACTATGACTTCGAGCTTTTATATCACCCAAGAAAAGCCAATGTGGTGGCAGATGCATTGAGTAGGAGACAAGCTCAGATAACAACACTGATGGTGAAGGAATTAGAACTGTTAGAAAAGTTACGTGATATGAACTTGGGGTTGCAGTTAACCCCAGATCATATATGGTGTGGTCATTTAGTAATCACTAGTGACTTCTTAGAACAAGTGAAGGTTGAGCAGTCAATGGATCAAGAGTTGCAGCAAAATATCAGGTTGTTGGACACCGATCAAGCTAAGGAGTTCGTTCTAAGTAAAGATGGCATCCTTCGATTTAAGAACAGAGTGTGTATACCTGCAAAAAGTGAATTGAAACATTTAATTTTAGATGAAGGCCATAAAAGTCGTCTTAGCATACATCCAGGTATGACTAAGATGTATAAGGATCTGAAAGAGTGATTTTGGTGGAATGGTATGAAGAGGGATGTGGCCGAGTTTGTAGCAGCCTGCTTGGTGTGTCAAAAGGCAAAAATAGAGCATCAAAAACCGGGAGGGATGTTACGACAGTTAGACATTCCTCAATGGAAGTGGGACAGTATCTCGATGGACTTTGTAACACATTTACCAAAATCATCAAAAGGTCACGATTCTATCTGGGTTATCGTTGCTAGACTAACCAAGAGCGCTCACTTTTTGCCCATTAATCAACGTATGTCACTAGAAAAGCTGACGGAGTTATACATCGGGGAAGTAGTGAGGTTGCATGGCATACCTACAAGCATTGTGTCAGACAGAGATCCAAGGTTTACTTCAAGGTTTTGGCAGACGCTACAGAAGGCTCTGGGAACGCAGTTGAGGATGAGTTCGGCTTATCACCCTCAGACTGATGGTCAAACAGAAAGAACTATTCAGTCTTTGGAGGATTTGCTAAGAACTTATGTATTAGATCATCTTGGAAGTTGGAATGAGATACTACCATTAGTAGAATTTACTTACAACAACAGTTATCATTCAAGTATTGGTATGCCACCATATGAAGCTTTATATGGAAGAAGATGTAGAACCCCGTTGTGTTGGTTTCAAGATGGGGAAGCACTAACAATGGGACCCGAGCTATTACAGCGAACCACAGAAAAAATAAAATTAATCCAAGATCGGATGAAACCAACTCAAAGTAGACAAAAGTCATATGCCGACAAAAGAAGAAGACCGTTAGAATTTGAAGAAGGAGATCATGTATTCTTACGAGTAACACCAACTACAGGAGTCGGGAGAGCTATCAAGATGAGGAAACTGACACCAAAATTTCTCGGACCGTATCAAATTCTCAAAAGGATTGGGCCAGTGGCTTATGAGATAGCATTACCACCTCGATTGGCAAATTTGCATAACATTTTTCATGTATCCCAATTGAGGAAGTATATTCCAGATCCAAAGCATGTGTTGGAAGTTGATGAAATTCAGGTCAGGGAAAATTTAACAATGGAAGTTGGACGAGTACGTATACTAGATGTTCAAATGAAAAAGCTAAGAGGAAAGGATATTCGCACGGTAAAGGTACTTTGGAATGAAGACACACAGGAAATGACTTGGGAATTGGAAGAATTTATGATAAAAGAATATCCATATCTCTTTTGTAAATAGTCCTTTGTTAATTAGTCTTTTGTTAAATAGATAATTTTCGAAGGCAAAAATTTTTGTTGTTGGGGAGATTGTAAGATCCTTCAAATATTTGTAATTTAGATACTATAAAAAAAAAGTAAAAAGTGAATAGTAAATTGTGAATAGTAAAAAGTGAATAGTAAAAAAAAATTGAAAGAGATAAACCCTCCACGTGGAATTGAATCATCAGAGATAAGAATTTAGCAATTGGTGATTAAAATAATATTTTTGTAATAGTAAATGAATAGTAAAAATAAATAGTAAAAAAATGAATAGTAAAAGTTTTTGGCTATAAATAGCAAGGGAGAGAAGGCTGAAACTTACACCAAAATTCTAGAAAAATTTGTGAGAGAAGAGAGTTGGAGGAAATTCTAGCTATAGAAGGGAAATTCTGGAAGTTTTCTGAGAACGGTTTCAGAGGAGGAAATTAAGTCGGGAATAGAGGTAAGGGAAGCCACTCTTATACTTTGCTTTTCTCTAATCCTAATTCTTGAATATGTAGTATTTTGTTTCTGTATGGTCTTGAATTTTGAATGAGATCATTTATTTGTTTCTTTTGTATTTTTGGAAGGACGAGAAGTTGTCTAACCGGCTCTGCCAGATTCAACTTCTTGTTTCCCCAAAGCTTTGGTTGTTTCTTATATCTTTATATTGTATTTTTGGAAGGACGAGAAGTTGTCTAACCGGCTTTTCCAGATTCAACTTCTTGTTTCCCCAAAGCTTTGGTTGTTTCTTATATTTTTATATTGTATTTTTGGAAGTTGTCTAACCGGCTCTGCCAGATTCAACTTCTTGTTTCCCCACACCTTTTATTCCTTATTTATATTGTATTTTTGGAAGGATGAGAAGTTGTCTAACCGGCTCTGCCAGATTCAACTTCTTGTTTCCCCAAAAATTTTATTGTTTTATCTATTTTTTTATTGCATCTTTCTGGAAGGATGAGAAGTTGTCTAACCGGCTCTGCCAGATTCAACTTCTTGTTTCCCCTGAATTTTTTATATTAATATTATTTTGATGGTAATGGGAGCTAATTATTTTTGTATGAATTTATTTTATAAAAATATATGCATATGAATGTTGAACTGGTGTTCTCTTGTGACACTATTTTATGACTTTTATTATATTGGGTGTTATAACTGAAACTGTGAAATTGTACATGTTGTGATGTGATGAAGTTAATCTGTTTTGAATGAGTTTGTTGGCTGAAATTGATCTTGTTGGAAGGTCTGGAGTAAGGGTTCTGTAATAGCTTGTATATGGGTATTAAATAGATGTACATATATTGTTTGAGGTTGCTGTGAGAGGAACTGAAAATATTAAAAATTTGGCATTTCAGATTTAGAGCATAAGAGAACAGGGTAGATAATTTAAATAAATCAATTGTTAATTATTGAGGGCCTTTCTTTATTGGTAGGATAGAGGAACCTTAAAAACCTGAGTTGGCACATCCCTGATCATAGAGCAGCCCTGGCCTGGTCCAGTCAGTTGTGACTAGTCATATGTGCTGGCGTCGAAGGTGAGTTTGATGCGTTCAGACATCTGGGTCCTCTCCGGTGACCAATTACGGTAAAGAAAGATCTCTACTAGGATGAAAATAAAATAAAACAAGTTGATTGTAGATGCATAATGTTATCAAGGTAAAAACTTCATATATATTTCATTTATCGTTACATTGAGCCCAGACTTTAATATGTAGTTCCTAAGATATGTTGATTTATTTTGGCTAATCTATGATCTTTGATTGGTGAAAATATGTTGAGTTATACTCGTTATGGGCAAAATAAGTTTATAATATGAAGTATGATATCTGGCAATATGTTTAATTTATTGACACCAAAACGGGTTATTGTAAATCTATGATTAAAGGATGAACATGATTGAGTTAGGTGGATAAGAGAGTATGAATTGTTGATTTTATGAAATGTTGGAGTGGATATGAGAAATCATTACTTATGAAATGATGTTTACTACTGAAGTAGTATGTTCGAGTTATACCATGAGAGCTTGATATGAGCAAAGTAACACTCGAGGTTTATGAAAGCAGGCAGAAACTGGTCTGACCATAAGGCTTTGACATAAATATATGGTTCATAAATTTTATAGAAGCAGGCAGAGAGAGGTCTGACCATAAGGCTTCAAAAAGTAAGACATAGTATACAGGTGAGGCTTAAGGAAGCGGGCAGAGTGCGGTCTAACCATAAGGCTTCGTGAGTAAGCATGATACACTTGTAAGGTTTATGAAAATGAGAAAGATGATTTTGATAATGATGAATTAATGACATCGGGATAATGATATTTTATCAATTGTAGAAATACATGATTGAAATATTTTTTTATTACAAGTTTAATGATTTTATGATATGGTTGGCTTACCCTTATTTGTTTGTGTTATGATAATATAACTCATGTTATATGTGAATAGATAATGTTGCAGATGCGGTTGAAAAAGCTTAGAGATGAGAGAGATGCGGGGAAAAACTTTCAGGAATTTTTGTAAAAAGAATAAATTTGTATTGGGAAAATTATGTTGTGTAAGACTTATAAGTTGAAATTTCAAATTTATGTTAAAGTGGTGAAAACTATATTGTTTAAAGTTTGTAAGTTTGGTATTGTACTTTGGAGGAATTGAAAAAAAGTTTGATTGTTTATAGGAGATATCAAATTAATTTAGTCTCTACTATCAGTAATACCGTTTTATTATATTTGGGTGTTACAACCGATACCTACCATTACTCTTAAAGGAGTTTAAGTGGTCTCATTATGGAGCGGAAGGAAACAACTCACTTAACTTTGTATGAAATTGTGTATAGCTCCACTATCCACAAAAACTTGGACTTTGTACCCGTTAATCTCGTCAAACGCAGGGTGCGAGGGGTCCATTGACCTAAAAGTGCATGTAGACTGATGAGGGCCTGATTTGGGAGAATGGTCATCTATTACCCTTGGATCCAGGTTTGTTGGTGTATCTGGGTCATCATCTGGTTTGGTGGAGACTAGAAGGAGAAATTTAGACTTACAATGATGCCCGCGCATATATTATTCATCGCAGTTGTAGCATAAATTCTTCTCTCTCCTTGCCTGCATTTCTGTCCTTGTTAATCTTTTGATGGGTACCTTATTGGGGGGTGTGAGTAAGAGCGGTGGCAGTGGTTTTGAGGAGGCAAGTGGTTGTGTGTTTGTTGGTGGAGATGAGTGAGACAAGCGGTTGAATGAGGGGTTGCTAGAGTGTTTATCCTCATGGAGCTTGGCAAACGTTATAGCTTGGTTCAGGTTTGACGGTTGAAGGACCTTGACATCTCGACAAAGGTGGGTTTGAGGCCCGAAATAAAACAGCTCAGCTAAAAATTGGTGGGGTAACTAGAGATCCTATTAGAGAGTTTCTCAAACTCATAGAGGTAGTCTTACAAGGAGTGAGTTTGTGAGAGCTTGCACAGGGTTGAGATAGGATCGTCAAATTTTGAGAGAGCAAATTGGAGCTCGAGCGCTAGGAGGAAAGAGTCCCATGAAGTAAGTAACCCGTTGTTGTGCATCCACTGAAACCAGGCAAGGGGTTTTCCTTCAAGAGAAAAGGAAGCGAGCTGAATGCGTTGCCTAGGGGAGTTTGGTGGAAGGTGACGAACTGATTGACTTTGAAGATCCAACCAAGGGGATCAATTCCATCAAAGGATGAAAGGTCCAATGTCATCGGTCGGTAAGGGTGTTGAGAGGTTTAGGGGTGAGTGAGAGTTGGTTCTCAAGGTGGGATGTACAATTGTCAATGTGCATGAGGGTGTTGGGAAAGGGAGGTGAATGGGTTTGGTGAGTCGGCCATGGATGGAGGGAGTAAGATTCAATGAGAGAACCAAATGTAAGAGAGACAAAAATAAAGAATGAAATAATCTGGAAAGAAAACATGACAGAGAAGAAGAATATTAGGAAAGAACATGTAATAATTCTTTTTATTGCTTCATCGCTTAAGAGAAGGTGTTCTATATAAGCACTACTCCTTACAGCTAATATTCTTTCGTATGGGTATAACGATTTTCCCTTTTTTAGGTAAAGATGACATGTTACTTAGAACAAAATCCCTAAGATAATTGACTGATAGATAACTTGTTAGGACGATCAATAGAAGTATCTAGAGCATTACTTGAGTTGTATTCAACATCTGAGATAGTACTAGACTATACTCACCTTGTGCATAGTCAATAGGAGTAGAGTGCTTACTTGAGTTGTACTCACCTTGTGTATAGTCAATAGGGATGGATAGTGTAAGGGCAAATGATTCTTTCATCATAATCAGATCAATGATTAAAGCGATTTCCACAAGTCCGTCCTATGCTTATTTGTTGGTTCTCACGTTTTTGAAAACTGAAAACCGATTACTTTCATCCCTCAACAGCTCTAGTATTTTTCTCTATGTTTTCAACTTTCCTAGTTGCTGCTGGTTATGATTTTTTCCCCCTAATTTAATTCAGACATAAAAGTAATCTGTTCATATTTGTCTTACCATGCATCTAGTTGAAAATGGTAATTATAAATATTGATAAAATAGTTTTAATAAATAACACGACAATTTGTTACTTTTTTTTTCATTCCATAACATGAGAACTTGGCGCTACACCAGAATACCTTTTTTTTTTTCATTTCGTAACGAAGAATAATGACAATGGCATCACAATGTTATGATTTAATTTTTTCGAATAAAGTTATATACCCTATCGTAAGAATAAAAATATATTTTATCCTTTTTCATTATCTGGCCACTATTTAGAATCAGTCACGAAAACTTATTTCATAATGTCAAAGACTTTCCCATCCGAGTCCTCAACAAATTTCGTGGAATATATTACTAAAATTTTTAACTTTAAAAAATTTGAATATAAAACAAAAAAAATTAATCCCAACTTTTTTTACGCTTAACATGTAAACATTGTTTAGGACATAACATATGGAATAGGTAATCATTTTCCTTGTTCAAATAACCACAAATATCAAATCCTTCCCTTCCAGCAAAACTAGCTTCAATTTAAAAGTTTTATTTTTAATTTTGTATTATTTAAAAAAAAATCGGTCTAAACAGTAAAAATTCTTAATGCACCCGCAAACAAAACTTAATCTGTTAATTTATTATTACAGGGTATTTGCTGATATATATATATATATATATATATGGGGTTTGCTAACGCGCGTACGCCTGTTTTTCAGTTGGTATTTTAGCAATGTGTACCGGGTTTTAGTAGACAAAAATATCCTTATATATCATGGATTCTAAGTTTTAAGGTTAAGGGTATTTTAATAACTTTCATTCTCAAAACTAAAAAAAAAAAAGAAACCCCCCAAACCCTTACTCACATCTCTCATTCCTCTCAACCCTTTCTCTTTCCTCTTTCTCACTCCTATCTTTTCTCTGTCATCCTACTGTAGCCCCAATTGAAAAAATCAGAAACACTCGTCGTTAAACAATCTTACAAAAAAATGATTTTATAATGAGTTTTCATCTTATAATTTTTGTTTTATCTAATTTTATCCAATTTTCACAAGAATAAAGGAATTGGTAATTGACCTGGAAAAAATCAGAAATACTCATTGTTAAACAATTTCTTACAAAAAATGATTTTATAATGAGTTTTTATTTTATAATTTTTGTCTTATCTAATTTTATCTAATTTTCACAAGCATAACGACATCAAAGGAATTTGTAATTGGCTTGGAAAAAAATTAGAAACACTCAGTTGTTAAACAATTTCTTACAAAAAATGACTTTATAATGAGTTTTCATTTTATAATTTTTGTCGTATATAATTTTATCTAATTTTCACAAGCATAATGACATCTGAAAGAATTTGGTAATTGGCCTGGAGGGTTTTTTTTAGAGATGATGATTCAACAAATACAGATGATGAAATTAGTGAGGTTAGTGAAGATGGTGAAATTGAAGAGATCTTGAATGAACCTTTGTCTTGAAGGTGAATAAGCAAGTGTTTCTGATTTTTTCAATTGGGGCTACAGTAGGGATGACAGAGAAAAGGTTGGAGTGAGAGAGATGAAAGAGAAATGATTGAGAGGAATGAGAGAGGTTAGTAAGGGTTTGGGGGTTTCTTTTTTTTTTTTTTTAAGTTTTGAGAATGAAAATTATTAAAATACCCTTAACCTTAAAACTTGGAATCCATAATATATAAGGGTATTTTTGTCTACTAAAACCCGATACACATTGCTAAAATGTACCAACTGAAAAACAGGCGTACTCGCGTTAGCAAACCCATGAGATTTAAGAGTACACGTGGCTCAGCCCTCGAATCGCTTGAGCGGAGTTCGAATCACGACACCCAGAGGGAAGAAAGGCGCGCTGATTGTCTCTGCAGCCGCAGACGGCTCTAGTTCGCCGGCGGAAGCGCTTCCTCCGGCGGAGAGCGAGAAGGCGAGTGGCGTGAGTGTGGAGAAGCTTCCTTTGGAGTCAAAGGTGAAGGAGAGAGAGGAGCAGAAGCTGAGGATGAAGGTGGCGAAGAAGATAAGGTTGCGAAGGAAAAGGCTTCTTCGGAAGCGCAAGTTGAGGAAAAAGGGTAGATGGCCACCTTCAAAGATGAAGAAATTGAAGAATGTATGATAATCTATGAAAACTATTACTTTAATTTCAATTTGCTTTATGTAGGTTTAAGCTTGTTCTCATTTTATTTTCACTGTAATTGTTTTGCTATCCAGCGTGTATTTTGACAAATTTATTAATTTCCAATGAAGCGTGTTGTGTCTGTTTAGTTTTCCACGATTCGGTGAAATAGGGATGTGATTTGGAAAATATGAAAATTGAAATGAGTTTCTTTTCAAAACTTTAATTTATTTCATTAATTATACTTAAATTTATTTATCTTATTAAATTTATTTAACGTGTTTTTTAATTAATACTAAAATAAAAATGTGTCAAATAATTAAAATGTTATAATAAAATACGGTAAAATAAAGATTTAATCATTGAGATATTTTTTATTTTTGATGATTTTTTTTAATTAGGTATATTTTTTATTTGTCTCAATTGAGATCTTATTAGTTTTGAAG
Source organism: Vigna umbellata (assembly GCF_029865625.1). NCBI lineage: Eukaryota > Viridiplantae > Streptophyta > Magnoliopsida > Fabales > Fabaceae > Vigna > Vigna umbellata. Next base: position 6,391,036 of record NC_142175.1, read on the forward strand.
GATGTCACTTGTGATTTTTTTTTTAATTTTTTAAATATTTTTTAATTATATTTATTTTTATTTTTTATTTTTTTTATATTTATTTTGAAAAAAAAATTGTCACTTATCAAGTTGACATTGCGCGACAATGATAGTATGATGTGACACTGACAATATCATATGTCATTACATTTATCTCAATTTGATCATATATTTTTATTTTGTCTATTTTTTCTCAATTTGGATCGTGTATTTTTATTTGGCTCAATTTAGTTTTATTTTTTTTTAAATTAAACAATTTTGTTTTTTTCCAAATTCAAACAAAATTTAATTTGTATATAAATCTTTACAATTTTTTTTATACAAATTGATATATCTTTTATTAGAAAAATAAAAAAATTACGAACTAACATACGATATATTTTTATTTATGTAGTACTAACGAAAACAATTTAATTACATTACAGTTTTCAAAATAAAAACCAAATTAAGACAAATAAAAATAAGCAAACTCATTTAAAAATTTTCTACAATATTAAACAACAAATGAAATCATTTAAGCTAAATAATATGAATGAGCAAATTATAAATATTAACATTTCAATAATGAATATTTTTATGAAGGTGGTCTACACTATAATAATAATAATAATTATTATTATTATAATAATAATAATAATAATAATAATAATAATAATAATAATAATAATAGTAGTAGTAGTAATAATAATAATAATTAGTAGTAGTAGTTAGTGTCTCACTATACTTGAATCCTAAAGGATGTTGGGCATTTCAACCTATACCTCAAAGGGTTTCACTTAGCACTTCCAAAATTTTCTGACATACCCGTAATGTTCCTCTTTAAAACGTGATTAATTTTAATAAAACGAGAAGAATCTTTTGACTAAATTCTTTGACCCAACATTCTCGTCCTTCATTAAAATATCTCGCATTTTTGTTTGTTGGATTTCAACCTTCGAAGCTCTCTCTGCCTTTCTTCATCTTTCTCCCTTCTTCTTCGCTCTCTCCATCTTACTCTAGAAAGATCCACATATCACGTTCTGCTGCTTATTGGGTGGTGAATTTGTTCAACTTCTTCCTTCATTAAGCTCTTGAAGGTTGGTGCATTGTAAATCCTTCCTTGTTTAATTTTTTTTTCCATTAGAACATGATTCTAGATGTAAAAATAAGTTGGATATGTATTAAGATTTGTATATAGAAACTGTTTTGGACGAGAGAAAGGAGAGGGATTAGAAAATTGTGTGTTGTTTTGAGAAATCAAATTTGGAAATGTGAGAAGGGAGAATTTGTACGATCCAGAAAATAATGATTTTAAAATAAAGTAGTTTTGAGACTTTGGCTTTTTGTTCGAAAATTAGCGTTCTTGAGTGTATATTTTGTTATAACATAATTTTTTATGTTATTTCTTTAGTTTTATATTTTTGCCTAGGGGCAAAAGGGTCTTTTACCTTTATTTAATTGGTGTAGAAACTAATTAAGGGGTGATTTGTTGTTTAGAAACCCTATAAACTCTAAATCAAAGAGAGAAAACAGAGGAAGATAAGAGATTGACATTTTGGGAGAAGAAGAGAGAGGGCGACGAGAAACTCTTAGCGTCAAAGAAGATTGATGATGTTTTAGGGTTGTAGAGAAAACCTTATAATTGGTTAAGGTATGGGAAAATTTACCTTTGTTTGTTTATGGTTGTATGTTATATGTGTTGTTGATTATCTTGATTGGTAATCCTTGTTTTGATACATGTGTATATGATTATGATTATCTGTGGTTATTGTTGGGTAAGAGTTTGTGTATGAATGTGAGTAGGGTTTATGTAATATTTGTGATGAGTTTTCCCTATGAATGTATTATGTATATTTTGTTGGGTTATCCCAACAAAGGGTTTGATGCTAAGGGAGACCAAAGTTAATGATGCTTAAGGGTTTCCATACAAATATATGCTGTAAGTATTGGGTTATTGGCCTCCCTTCCTATGTGGAGAATAGGTCAAATAATGTGGACCATTATATCTCAATTTGTTTTAGTGGAGATGGGTTAGATTAGTAGGACACATTAGAGTCATTTGAAGAGAGGAAAAAATCAAGTGAGAGAGAAAGGAAGAGAAGGAGTCATTCTCCGTATAACATAAAACATGCACTGGTGTTTTCGTCGTTGTGAAGTCGTTCACCGTTGGATCTGGCTGGTTTTGGACAGTGGGTTTTAGACGTATGGTTCTTCATTCTGACCATTCGGATTGTCAATCCAAGGTCTAGTTTGGGAGAAAACAACCTCGCATCAGTAACTCTGTTTTCAAGAATTTTCATCTTCTTGGTTCTCATCTGTAAACATTATGCTTAGTTAGTTTGGCTTATTGAAAACCCTATTTGGTGTTTTTTATCGAAGACTCTCTTGCACCCTATTATTGGGGGTATAACATGTCAATGATTGGATCTTGATGATTCAAGTAATGTATTATATGTGTTTGAGTATGTTTACATGGATATGTGATGCTTGAATGCATGTATGATGTGTCAACTATGTTTCCACATGATCTAGGGTTGATGTATGTATGTTTGAATGCTTAAATCATGTCCAAGATGTGTTTCAATTCGACAATAATTGATTATCATTAGTTATAATCGATTATCTATGCATTGATTTTGAGTGTGGTTTCGGGAATAATCGATTATTTGGGATAATAATCGATTAACCCTTCCCGCGTCATGTTTCTGGGTAAATTTCACTGAGACAATCAATTATCTTAAGTGATAATTGATTATCACAATGCATTTTCGTGAAAAATGGCGAATTTGATGAAGAATGGACGTGAACCAAGCCTAAGGAGCTATGGAACATGATGATAATCAAAGATTGATGTTAGTGGTTATGTTTAGGGTCAGTTTGACTTGTGGTTGATAGTGGAGCATGAGTGAGTGTTGAGATGTACCTGAGTATGTGATTGATGAGCATGAGAGTGGAGGATAAGTCTACTTGTTGTACCTCCTAGTTCTATATGTGGATATGTGCTTCCTTTTGCCTTGTGTGCATTGGAAGGAGATGATCAATAAGGAGGCTATAAATGTCCTATAGGGGAGGCTACAGGTGGGTTGTAGGAACGACTACAGTCGGTGAGGTAGGGTAGAGGAATGAGATAAACTTTTTCCACTATGGTTATCAGTAGCTTACCTTGTTAGATGTTAAGTAGTGTGTTTATGTTAATTGGGCTCAACCCATTCTGTATTTAGGGTTTAACCCTTATCTTACATTATAAATAAACTACCCTATGTGTATGCTAAACACATAAGGGAGATTTCTCCTAATCTTCTCTACTATTTCATATGGTATCTAGAGCTTAGGTTTTGTTCCAACCAGTTCCACAGTCTCCGGTACCCATCGCCGCCGCAGTCGTCGTCGTCACCGTCGCAATCGCTGCCGCCGTCGCCGCCGGAGTTCCAGAATCGACCGACGACCATACCATCCGGATCTTCTCGGCCGGGCGACCACCGTGGTGCAAAGATCGCGGCGAAAAGACCATCCACGCTCCTCCACGCGTCACCGCAACAGTCACCAGATCCGCCGCTTCCCGTCGCGCGTGCCTGCGAGATTCGTCGCCGACCAGGACCGTCGTGATCGCCTCCTCGTCCTCTTTCTGGATGTGTTGTTGTTGCGTCAATCAGAGCACTATAGATTTTTAGGGTTTCTCCCTCTCCATGGCTGCCCAACGTGATGATCGGAGTCGGTCTCGCCAGCCAGGTAAAGGACGTCCAAAATGTGACCACTGTGGCAAGCTAGGCCACAAAATTGATAGATGTTATGCGCTTCATGGACGTCCTCCTCGACCTATAACAATGGCTAATTCTGATCCACCTCCCCGATCACCGTCTGCAGACTATCCTACTTCATCAAATACCATAAACAACCCTGCACTCTTTCAAGAATTTCTCAAATGGTATGAGGACCGTCAGCACTCTAGTTCCACTACATCTGCTTCTGTTATACACACAGGTACTTCTTTTGTTGGTCTGACTCACTCTCTCGGATCTTGGGTCCTTGACTCAGACGCCACCGATCATATCACTGGTAACAAGTCATTGTTTTCTTCCTTGTCATGTCCGTCCATATCCATTGATAATGTACTTTATGTCCTTGGGTCTCCTTTTAACTTATTGTTCGTAAGTCATCTAACTTGTTCCCTTAATTGTGTTATTTCATTTACCAAAGATTCTGTTTGGTTGCAGGACCGGAGTTTGAAACACATGATTGGCATAGGATGTGAGTCTCATGGCCTATATCATCTCAGCCCTTCTCCACATGCTGGCGTAATCATGGAGTCACCATCCCTTCTTCATGCTCAGTTAGGTCATCCCAGTCTTGCCAAACTACAACAACTTGTTCCGAGTTTGCCAAAATTATCAAGTTTGTCGTGTGAGTCTTGTCAGTTAGGTAAACATACTCGTAGTTTCTTTCCTCGTAGTGTTTCACAACGAGCATCATCCCCCTTTTCATTGGTTCATTCTGATATTTGGGGACCTAGTCATGTTAAGTCCACTTTACGATTTCAGTATTTTGTTACCTTTATTGATGACTATTCCAGATGTACTTGGTTGTTTCTCATGAAGAATCGTTCTGAGTTGTTTTCTATTTTCCATCATTTTTCAATGAAATAAAAACTCAGTTTGGGGTTTCTATTCTCACTTTACGCAGTGATAATGGTCATGAATACCTTTCTCAACCGTTTAAACATTTTATGGCTTCTCATGGAATTCTTCACCAAACCTCATGTGCTTATACCCCTCAACAAAATGGGTTGGCTGAGCGCAAGAATAAACACCTTATTGAAACAACTCGTACACTTCTAATTCATGGTCAAGTACCCTCACGTTTTTGGGGTGATGCAGTTCTCATGGCATGTTATCTTATCAACCGCATGCCATCTTCCATCCTAGATAACAAAATCCCTCATTCTATCTTATTTCCTCAAGACCCTCTGCATCCATTACCTCTTAGAGTTTTTGGGTCTACATGTTTTGTTCATGATTTTAGTCCTGGTCTTGATAAGTTATGTCCTAGGTCTCACAAATGTGTCTTCTTAGGATTTCCACGGTCACAAAAGGGCTATAAGTGCTTTTCCCCTTCCCTCAATCGTCATTTTATCTCTGCTGATGTCACTTTTGAAGAATCTTCTTTTTACTTTTCACATCTATCTTCTAGTTCTGTACCTCTACCTGCTACTATTGATATTCCTATTATCTGTGATCCTCCTGGTGATGCTCTACCCATTTTGTTTCCTCCTTCTTTAGACTCTCGTTCATCACAAGATCGTCCTTCACCACAACCCCTTCAGGTTTATAGTCACCGCAATTGTCTTCCTCATGACTCACTTCCAGTGCCGCCTCCTGTGTCTCCTCCGGCTCCAACAAATGAGTCTAACCTGCCTATTGCCCTCCGTAAAGGTATACGCTCTACCCGTAACCCTTCCCCCCATTATACTGTTCTTAGTTACCATAGATTATCTCCATCTTTTTACACTTGTCTCTCATCCATTTCTTCTGTGTCAATTCCTAAGTCTGTGGGTGATGCCTTAACTCATCTTGGCTGGCGTCAAGCTATGCTGGATGAATTAAGTGCTTTACAGAAAAGTGGAACTTGGGAGCTTGTCCAATTACCATCTGGAAAGTCTGTTGTTGGTTGCAGGTGGGTGTATGCTATCAAGGTTGGCCCTGATGGCACAATTGATCGTCTGAAAGCTCGACTGGTTGCCAAAGGCTACACACAAATTTTTGGTTTGGATTATGGTGATACTTTTTCTCCAGTGGCAAAAATGACCTCTGCTGGCCTATTCATTTCCATGGCCACTCTTCAACAATGGCCTCTTTACCAACTTGATGTCAAAAATGCTTTCCTTAATGGTGATTTGCATGAAGAAATTTATATGGAGCAATCGCTTGGCTTTGTTGCTCAGGGGGAGTCATCTGGATTGGTATGTCGTCTTCGCAAATCCTTATATGGCCTAAAACAGTCTCCTCGGGCCTGGTTTGGTAAATTCAGTCATGTTGTTCAACAATTTGGTATGTCTCGCAGTGAAGCGGATCATTCAATGTTCTATCGCCACTCAAGTGCTGGATGTATCTACTTAATAGTGTATGTCGATGATATTGTTCTCATAGGAAGCGACTATCTTGGCATATCTCAGATGAAACAACACCTTTGTCATCATTTTCAAACCAAAGATCTTGGCAAACTCCGGTACTTTTTTGGTATTGAAGTAGCACAATCCAATGCTGGTATGGTTATCAGTAGCTTACCTTGTTAGATGTTAAGTAGTGTGTTTATGTTAATTGGGCTCAGCCCATTCTGTATTTAGGGTTTAACCCTTATCTTACATTATAAATAAACTACCCTATGTGTATGCTAAACACATAAGGGAGATTTCTCCTAATCTTCTCTCCTATTTCATATACCCCATACATTGTGTTTGAGAATAAATTATAGGCGATGATCGTATAATGTGTTATACGTGAACAAACAATGTTATAGATATTCCAGAGGCGTGATTGACTCGAGAGAGGATAACCTTGAGATTCATTTAAAGCTATTTTGTTTTATAAGTTAAGACAATATAATTGGAATATTTCCTTCATTATTTTATTACTCGAAATAATGTAATTGTTAGTTATTTTAACGTGTTAATAAACAGTCCTATTTTATAGGATTGAGTGGGTCAAATTAGTGGCTTAGTTTTCGCCTAAACTAGTGGCATCAGTTTCATAATTTTTTGTTCTGTTATTATTCTGTTTTGTCCAGAGTCTCTGTAAAGCTTTTATAAAAGCTTCTTTCGTATGGCTGAATAAGATATGCAATCTTTTCACATATTCACTGTGCCATCTGTGTTTATTAAAACTTAACAATTGGTATCAGAGCTCCGCAAGGGGCCTGATCCAAGGAGAGTAAAGAGAGCATCCAGATCTAGAGTGCAACGCTAATACAGTGAGTGTAAAGTCATGACTACTTCAGAGAAATATGTTCAACCAGTCATTCCAAGGTTTGATGGACATTATGATTTTTGGTCCATGACTATGGAAACTTTTCAACGTAGCAAAGAACTATGGCAGCTAGTGGAGAGTGGAATACCAACACTTGGTGCAACACCCACTGAGGCAGAAAGGAAGAGTGTCGCTGAGGCACAACTAAAGGATCTGAAGGTGAAGAATTTTTTGTTTCAAGCTATTGATCGAGAAATTCTCGAAACAATGTTGGACAAAAGCACATCACATAAAATCTGGAGATCAATGCAGCAAAAATATCAAGGATCAACGAGGGTCAAACGTGCTCAACTTCAAGCACTTCGACGTGAGTTTGAACTACTGGCGATGAAGGACGGGGAGAAGATTGACAGTTACCTTGGGTGCACACTCACTGTTGTTAACAAAATGAAATCTAATGGTGAAGTAATGGATTCCAGCACAGTGGTTAGCAAGATACTCAGATCTTTAACCCCAAACTTCAACTATGTAGTATGTTCTATCGATGAGTCCAATGACTTGAATACTCCGAGTCTTGATGACCTTCATGGCAGCCTGCTCGTTCATGAACAACGAATGCAGAATTTTCAACCAGAAAAACAAGTCTTGAAAGTTACGCATGATGATAGAGCGGGAACAAGTCGTGGTCGTGGACGCAGTACCCGTGGGCGTGGGAGAGGCCGTGGAAGACAGCCTTTCAACAAGGCACTAATTGAATGTTTCCAATGCCATAAGCTAGGACATTTTCAGTATGAGTGCCCTAGTGTTGAGAAACAAACTCATTATACAATGTTTGAAGAAGCCGAAGCTGAGGAAGAGATTCTGTTGGTCGCATATGAAGAGGTGACACATTCTGTTCAATTGGAGGATTGGTTTTTGGATTCTGGTTGTAGTAACCACATGACAAGAAATAAGCAATGGTTCACAGAAATACATGAAGAAAGATCCCATAAATTTGTCAAGCTCGGTAATGATACAAAAATGGAGGTTGCTGCAAAAGGAAGCATACGGGTACAGATCAATAATATTACCCACGTTATTTCTGATGTTTATTATGTTCCAAAACTTAAAACCAATCTCTTAAGTTTGGGACAACTTCAAGAGAAAGGACTTACCATTCTGATTCAACATGGTGCATGCAAAATATTTCATCAAGATAAAGGATTGATCATTCACACTTCCATGCAAAGGAACCGAATGTTCTGTTTGTCAGCTTCAACGTTTACTCAACATTCTCAGTGTTTCCAAGTGGAAGATATCTCAGAACAAGAAACGCAATTATGGCATAGACGATTTGGTCACCTCAATTTCAGAGGACTCAATACACTTGTGCAAAAGCAAATGGTAATCGGACTACCCTCTTTGAAAATTTCTACACCTGTGTGCACTACATTTCTTGTTGGTAAATAACACCGTGATACCATACCCAAGTCAAGCTCTTGGCGCGCATCAACTAAATTACAGTTAGTTCATGCTGATATATGTGGTCCGATCACACCAATTTCAAACAGCCGCAAACGGTACATATTATGTTTTGTTGATGATTATTCTCGTAAGACATGAGTTTATTTTTTGCATGACAAATCTGAAACTTTTAATACATTCAAGAGTTTCAAAGCCTGTGTTGAAAAAGAAGCTGGCACTCATATCACTTGTTTGAGAACTGACAGAGGAGGGAATTCACATCCAAGGAGTTCTCTAATTTTTGCACTCATCATGGTATCTCTAGACAACTGACAGCTGCGTACACTCCTCAACAGAACGGAGTTGCCAAGCGCAAGAATCGCACCATTATGAATGCAGTACGATCTGTGCTTCATGAAAAACAAGTTCCAAAGTCTTTTTGGCCTGAGGCAGTAAGATGGTGTGTTCATGTTCAAAATCGAAGTCCCACTACTGCTATAGATCATGGAACTCCGGAAGAGGCATGGAGTGGAATAAAACCTCGTGTTGATTACTTCCGAACATTTGGATGTATTGCACACGTTCATATTCCAGATAAAAAAAGAAGCAAATTAGATGACAAGAGTCACACATGTGTTCTTTTGGGTGTGAGTGATGAAGCAAAAGCTTACAAACTTTTTGATCCCATTTCAAAGAAGGTAATTGTAAGCAGGGATGTGGTCTTTGAAGAAGACAAAAGCTAGAGTTGGCACAAAGGTGTAATTGAGAGTACACCTCCTATTGTTCTTGATATGGAGAGTCTAGATAAAGAAGAGAGTGACATTGTTTTTCTAATGTTGATTCTACACCTCAACCTATTACACCTAGAGGTAGCAATAATAGTTCAGAATTGCCTGAATCAACTTCTATTTTAGAATCCACTGATCCTCCAGTTGAAGGGAGGGCATCAAGGACTCGACGCCAACCCGTGTGGATGACCGATTATGAAACCAATTTGGTTGCAGAAGAGGAAAGCTTGCTAGCAATGTTGACCACCAATTGCAAGGATCCTCAAACCTTTGAGGAAGCTAGTAAAAGTCAAAAATGGAAGGAGGCCATGGACGCTGAGATGCAAGCAATTGAAAGAAATAACACATGGGATCTAGTTGATCCACCTGAAGGCGTGCAACCCATAGGTGTGAAATGGGTTTTCAAAACAAAGCTCAATGAAAAAGGACAAGTAGATAAATATAAAGCCCGATTAGTAGCAAAAGGATATGCTCAAAAATATGGCATCAACTATACAGAAGTCTTTGCTCCTGTTGCTAGGCTTGATACAGTGAGAGTATTGTTAGCTGTGGCTGCTCAAAATGCGTGGGAAGTATTTCAACTTGATGTAAAAAGTGCTTTCTTGCATGGTGAAATTCAAGAAGAAATTTACGTTCATCAACCTGTTGGTTTTATCAAGAAAGGCAAAGAAAAACAAATATACAAGTTGAGAAAGGCTCTATACGGGCTCAAGCAGGCCCCACGAGCCTGGTATAGTAAAATTGAAACATATTTTGCCAAAGAAAATTTTACACGTTGTTCGAGTGAACACACCTTGTTCACGAAACAGGTTAAAGGCAGTACTTTAATAGTTAGCTTATATGTGGATGCTTTGATATTTACTGGAAATAACAAAGCTATATGTGAAGAGTTTAAACACTCAATGCAGTTGGAGTTTGACATGACAGATTTGGGCAAAATGAAACACTTTTTGGGAATAGAAGTTATACAAAATGAAGCAGGCATCTTTATTTGCCAAAGACAATATGCACGTGATATCCTAGCACGCTTTAATATGTTGAACAGCAACCCAGTACGAAATCCCATGGTACCAGGAACCATTTTATCCAAGGACGAAGCAGGAATTCCAGTAGATGTTACACAGTTTAAACAAGCTATTGGCAGTCTCATGTACTTGACTGTCACACGGCCAGATTTGATGTTTGGAGTCAGTTTACTTAGTAGGTATATGGCCAATCCCAAGGAGTCACATTGGACAACAACAAAACGAATTCTCAGGTATTTAAAAGGCACTACTGAATATGGTCTCTTCTATCAAAAGGGAAGGAAGATGAGCTTCACTGCCTATAGTGACAGCAACTATGCAGGGGATTCAGATGATAGGAGAAGTACTACTGGTTCAGTGTTTATGATTGAAACTGTAACAGTATCATGGGCTTAAAAAAAAACAGCTTGTGGTAAGCCTTTCTACCACTGAGGCTGAATATATTGCTGCAGCATATTGTGCTTGTCACTCAAACGAATCCTAGAGCATCTTGGAATAGAAAGAAAAGAAACTACTGAGATTCTCTGTGATAATAGTTCTACTATACAACTGTCCAAGAATCCTGTTTGCCATGGTAGGAGTAAACATATTGCAGTAAGGTTCCACTTTCTCATAGATTTAGTTAATGATCAAGTTATTACATTGAAGTACTGCAATACAAATGAACAAGCAGCTGACATTATGACAAAAGCCTTGAAGCTTGAGCAGTTTGAAAAACTTAGAAGTATGCTTGGAATGCTAGCACTGAATGAAATAAGCTAAAGCTTAAGGGAGGGATTGTTAGTTATTTTAACGTGTTAATAAATAGTCCTATTTTATAGATTGAGTGGGTCAAATTAGTGGCTTAGTTTTCGCCTAAACTAGTGGTATCAGTTTCATGATTTTTTGTTCTGTTATTATTCTGTTTTGTCCAGAGTCTCTGTAAAGCTTTTATAAAAGCTTCTTTCGTATGGCTGAATAAGATATGCAATCTTTTCACATATTCACTGTGCCATCTGTGTTTATTAAAACTTAACAATAATTGGATAAGGTTTTCTTTAAGTACATTTTTGCGTTATGATAAATTCTGATTTTTACCAATTTTTTTAATAACATATGATATCACAGAAAATAGGGTGTTATAGAATCAGATTTCGAGATCCGATAAAGGGAGAATCGATTTTCAAGATCCGAATTCTCCTTTCGGATTTTCATATCCGATGCATACGTCTTCATATCAGTTTTTAATTTTCCATAAATTTGTCATATCAATTTGAAATAAATTAATTTTTTATTAAATTTAATAAATTCATGCAAATTATTCTGACATTAAAATATCTAATTAAACATTTATAAATTCATACAATTTTTTTTTAAAAAATGAAAAACTAATATAATAATTAAAAAACTAATATAATTAAACGGCTAAAAAAAATCTTCAAAAACATGAATTGGAATTTCGAAAATCACAACATTGAATATCAATATCCAATTATTCTTTTATCGAATTTTGACATCCGATGTTGTGATTTTCAGATTTCAATATCCGATTCATGTTTTTAAAGGTTTTACTTTTCTTTGAATGTTGACATCCTATGTATCCTCTATCACATATCGAAATCCGATAAAAGAAAATCAAATTTTATTATAAATTCATGTACTTTTCTAACGTGAGCAGCTCCAATGCCAACCACCACCACCTCCACTTGCCTCAAACCACCACTTATAACTACCTCGAACACGAACAACCTCAACAAAAATCTCTCCCAATCACTCTGAAGGACCACACTGAACCAAGAAAGACAAAGAAATGATATGGGGTGTAGGCAGAGTTTTCGTGAAGACTGAAGTATATATTCAACACTGCTGTTTCAATCAATGCAATGCTGCTTCAATCAATGCACTGAATTCCTCAACGATTTCGATCAAAAAAATTTTAATGCACAACCATCTCATTAATTAGGAGGGCATTTGTGAAAATTTGGGACGCAGGGTAAAACCCTTGAAGGTGTAGAGTGAAAATGCCCAAGAATGTTTGATTCTAGGTTTAATGTCTCAATAGGTCCCTATTTTTGTTCAGAATTTGAAATAGATCCCTTTATTTTTTGGCGTCTCAATTAGGTCCTTATTTTTGTTAATTTGATGCAAATAAATCCTTTCCGTCAATTTCATCAAACAGCGTTAATGAATGTGTGACGTGGCCTTACACGTGTCAATACTGTCCTCAGGCCACGTCACACATTCATTAACGCCGTTTGATGAAATTGACGGAAATGATTTATTTGCATCAAATTAACAAAAATAAGGACCCAATTGAGACGCCAAAAAATAAAGGGACCTATTTCAAATTCTGAACAAAAATAGGAACCTATTGAGACATTAAACCTTGATTCTATTATGGCAATAAGGGTGGTTTGGACCCATTTGCATTCGAATTTTGAAATCTGTGGTGGCCCCTTCTAAATTATAAAGAGTGTTTCGTCTTGCACTTCCAACATTTTAATCCTGCACCTCCAATTTCCTAAAATACCCCTTATATAGATAATTATGCATTAATTATTTGTTTATTGAGAAATTCTATATAACATTGAAACCCTCCACTCGCATTTCCCCTATCAGCAAATGCACCCTGCACCCCATTCCATTTCCTTTATTTTCATTAGTGTATTCCAATTTACAGTGAGGAGAGGGTCTTTACGTTTTTACTTTTCTATTTTGGTGTCAAATCTTCTTCTCTTGTGTATTTTGCATTTCAGTAGGTTAGATCAAAGTAGGTAGATTATATAAGATGGAAGGACCGGATCATAAAGGAGTGAAGAGACAAAAGGGCAGACCTCATCCTCTTTCTCTCCGCTTTACAACTTATATACAGTGAATGATACAAGACAGACAGAAACAGGTTGTTGAGAATTGGAGGTGGTGCTTCGAGGGAGGCAGGCTTGGCGTTTGGAGGTGGTGAAAAAACAATACAGGTATGAAGATATATACCTCGGATATGAAAATCCGAAAGAGGAGATTCGGATCTGGATACCCGATGCAGTCTTTGTCGGACGTCGACAGTCGATGGGAAAAAATTGGTTTTCGGTTGTCGACAATCGATGGGAAATTTTTTTTTGTCGCATTTGGAAATGCGATGCATATGTTTTTAAATTTATACTTCGCACCTCCAGATCTGATGGTGCTATGTATTGTTTCGCTTTTGAATTTCTGTGTATTTTTTTGCAGTGTGTTTTAAAGAAATGATTAGTAAAAATGGTCCAAAGTTGATAGAGAATTACATATGTTGTGAGGTTGCAATGATAATTTGGGACAGAGAGAGATAGATGGAGGGAATGGAGTGTCGTGATATGAGTGAAGAATGTGGGGGTGTTGTTTATGTTGGAAGGGTAGAAGAAGAAAAGATAATGAGAACAAATTGTGAAAATGTAACATATTTGGGAGGTGGGGTAGGAGTAGTCTACTTTAGGTTCATGGCTGAGCAGAGCTTGTGAGAAAGATAAGAAAAGAGAAGAGAGAATTGTATAGCCAAAGACCAAGCCAACCCTTTACAGGCGCACACCAACTGTTTGAAACTTTTCTTTAATTTATATTCAATTTGTATAGATAAAAAAAAGGAACTTCAATCTTCACTATGACTAAAGTTAAATCACAGGCTTATTTACTTCCATCGTGCTGTGCGAGAGAAAGGAGGGCAAATGGTGGTACTGTGCGTGAGAAAGGAAAGCATACGTGAGGGGTTGAGAGAGAGTCAGCAAATGACATCCGACACACAAATTCTAAAACATATTTTAATTAAGGGCATCCTAAAACATTTTAATTAGGGGCTAAATGGGTATTTTAGGAAAGTTTGGAGGTGATGAAACACTCAATTATAAATTATAGTTATACAATAGCATATTTCTCTTTGCACCTCACAGTTTCCATTTGAACCCTGAATGATTAGAAGAACAAATTAATTACTCCATTTTGACCCCACAACCCTCCCCTCCTGCCTTGCTGCCTTCTTGCTGCCACGGGTTGTATCATGAATGGATGTAAGAAAAAGGTATTTTGGATTATGCAATTTAAAAATAATTCTTTTTGAAAAAAAAAAACTGTATAATTGTGTTATTTAAAAGGTGTTTCTAAAATATACAATTTAGAAGTAAAAATATAATTTGTGAATTGATTAATTTAGATTCTTTTAATCAAAATATAAATTTTGAATTATACAATTTTAATTTTTTTTCATGTAAAAAGTGACTTTTAAATTACACAATCTAAAAATAAAAAAGTTTCTGAATTTTACAGTTATATTAACTTTTTATCCATATAATTTGGAAGCTTTTCTTAACAAAAGTATAATTTAAAAATGGAAAGATAACTCAGGTAATACAACAATATAATGAAAAAAAGTTAAAGGCAAAGTAAACATGATCATATTTATAAGATGTAGAAGAAAAATTATGGGAATGCAACAAGAAATCCCTCGATTTCAAACTAAAAAACCAATATGCTATGCATGTGGCCAGTGGTGGTGACATGGTTGGCGTTTTCCATCTTCAATTTTTTTAGTCAAATGTGAAATGAAAAGTTGGCACTCAGTCGCAAGACCTAAAGAAAACATAGTTGACATCAGATATTGTCCAAAATTTTATTTCATTCTTAACATATTTGTACCTATTCTCTCTGTCATTCTCATGTTGTCTATTTTGAACAAAATAAAATTAGAGGCAAATCCAAAGCGAAGTAGAAATAGTAAACCCTAACGAGAAAAAAGTGGGCCAATCCATATATTTAGAATGAAAAAAAAGAATATGAGCAAAAGCACATAGAAAAGGGAGAGGAAGAGAAAAAAACCCTAAGAGAGAGAGGAAAAACATAACTGCTTTAACGGCCACCTCTATCCCTACCTCATCACACCTACTTGGCCATTCCTCCATCGCTCCTATTCTCCCTGTACCTTTCCTATTTTCTGCTTCTTCCTTTTCCTCCATTTTCTTGGAAACCCAAAAGCAAAATAAAAAAATAAGAAACCCAAACAAAACATCAGGGAAGGGTAAAAGAAAAAGAAAATTCAGCTCAAACCATACAAAAGAACAAACAATCCTCAAAAATTCTACCAACGTTGCTCTTTCCCTCAAACAAACGGTGCTTTCAGTGTCATATGTCCAATGTCACCACCTTAGAGATTATTCATTCGTTGATTCGTTGTTTCACAATTTGTTGAACTCTGGAAAACAATGCAATACAACATCTTCCCAATAATGCGTAGCTTCAACATCATTGACGGTTGCAAGGGAACTCAATTGTATACTATCAACCCCTCCGGCACCGGCACCGCCACCTGCAGTGGTATTGGCGATAAGCTTCTCCAACAACTCCACGATCACATTAAGACCCAAACCCTTAGAACCAAATCCAATCGGAACTTCATTTCTCCGAACACCACCCCACCTTCCGAGGTTGTTTTCTGTGAGGGCACCCTCCTCCCCTATGGCCTCCCCATGACAGAACTTCTTGAACCCAAAATTGAACCGTCCCTCGTCTCTCCCGATTTAGTGGAAACCCTCGCCGGTGCTTATCGTCGTGCCGAGGACTGCCCCCAGTTCGAGCGCACCGAGGTCTTCCTCCAGCAATGCACCATCTTTCGAAGCTTAGCAGACCCCAAGCTCTTCCGTCGCAGCCTTCGCGCCGCTCGGCAGCACGCCACTAGCGTGCATGCTAAGGTCGTGCTCGCCGCTTGGCTGCGCCACGAGCGCCGTGAGGACGAGCTCATCGGGTCGTCTTCCATGGACTGCAGAGGGAGGAACCTTGAGTGTCCCCGGGCAACCTTGGAGCCAGGCTATGACCCGGAGTCTGTGTTTGATCCTTGCCCATGCACGCGTGCACGTGCAGTGAATTCTGATGCTGATAGTGATGTTGGTTATAGTGCAATGGTGGCAGAGGATGATGACGACGATGAGCAACGCCCCACGTCCGAGGAAGAGGATGGTGACATGTCGTTCATTGTCGGTGAAGATGAAGTTAGGTGCAATAGGTTCAACATAGCCTCACTTTCAAGGCCCTTTAAGACAATGTTGTGTGGTGAATTCGTAGAGTCAAAAAGGGAGCACATTAATTTTTCACAGAATGGTTTTTCTGTTGAGGCACTGAAAGCTGCTAAGGAGTTCAGTAGAAGTAAGAGGTTGACCCATTTGGAGCCTATGGCTGTGTTGGAGTTGTTGTCTTTTGCGAATCGTTTTTGTTGTGAAGAGATGAAGCATGCATGTGACGTACATTTGGCTTTGCTAGTTTGTGACCTGGAGGATGCGTTGTTGCTTATAGAGTATGGATTGGAGGAAACTGCATACCTTCTTGTTGCAGCTTGCTTGCAGGTGTTTCTCCGAGAGCTCCCATGTTCCATGCAGTGTTCGAGTTTTGTGAGGATGCTTTCTAGTCCAGAGGGTAGGGATAGGCTAGCCATGGCGGGACATGCGTCATTTATGTTGTATTACTTTTTGAGTCAGGTTGCGATGGAGGAAGAGATGAGATCTAACACAACTGTGATGTTGTTGGAGAGGTTAGTGGAGTGTGCAAAAGATGGTTGGGAGAAGCAACTTGCGTTTCACCAAATGGGCGTTGTTATGCTTGAGAGAAAAGAATACAAAGATGCACAGCATTGGTTTCAGTCAGCAGTGGAGGCAGGGCATGTTTATTCTACGGTGGGAGTTGCAAGGGCCAAATACAAGCGTGGCCACACGTATTCAGCATATAAGTTGATGAACTCACTTGTTTCTGAACATAAACCAGTTGGGTGGATGTATCAAGAAAGGTCTTTGTATTGTATGGGGAAGGAGAAACAAATGGACTTGCTATCAGCAACTGAGTTAGATCCAACTCTTTCATTTCCTTATAAATTTCGAGCTGTTTCTTTCTTGGAAGAGAACAGGATTGAATCTGCCATTGCAGAAATCAATAAAGTAATCGGTTTCAAGGTTTCTGCAGATTGCCTTGAACTGAGAGCTTGGTTCTTGATTGCCATGGAGGATTATGAAGGAGCCCTTAGAGATGTTCGGGCAATTTTGACGTTGGATCCAAATTATATGATGTTTTATGGCCATATGCATGGTGAGCACTTGATAGAACTTCTCAGTCCTGTTGTTCAACAGTGGTGCCAAGCTGATTGTTGGATGCAATTGTATGATCGGTGGTCCTCTGTTGATGATATTGGTTCATTGGCTGTTGTACACCAAATGTTAGCAAATGATCCGGGGAAAAGTCTTTTACGTTTTCGACAATCTCTCCTTCTGCTACGGTGAGTGAAATCCCTAAACTTTTCAACTTATTCTAACACTAGCCGTTTCTGATATAAATTCCAGTTTCTCTTCACATTTTTCTACGTACAAGAATTCTATGTGAATGAGTTGTCATAATTGGTTTGTTTTACTATTTAGTAGGTAGTGTCGATACTTGATTTTTTATCAAGTTAAGATGGCTAATGTCTTTTATACATGGTTCATTCTAATGTTGCAGATTGATTATTATGGGTGTTGATGTTCCTTAATCTTGCAGGTTAAATTGTCCAAAGGCTGCCATGCGTAGTTTGCGGATGGCTAGAAACCATTCTAATTCTGACCATGAAAGGCTTGTGTATGAAGGTTGGATATTGTATGACACTGGTCATCGTGAAGAAGCATTAGCAAAGGCTGAGGAATCTATTTCAATTCAAAGATCATTTGAAGCTTACTTTCTCAAAGCATATGCATTAGCTGACTCAAATCTTGACTCAGAGTCTTCTAAGTATGTGATCCATCTCTTGGAGGAAGCTTTAAGGTGCCCTTCAGATGGTCTTCGGAAAGGGCAAGTGGGTGTCAAGCTTTTGGATTAAACATGTTATGTTGATTGATATCACTGTTGAAGTATATAATAATGTATTTATTATATTTTCGTTCTTATGAATATGTAGGCACTGAATAATCTAGGGAGTGTCTTTGTAGACTGTGATAAACTAGACCTTGCTGCTGACTGCTACTTGAATGCACTCAACATCAAGCATACACGAGCACATCAAGGGTTGGCACGAGTATATCATCTTAAAAACCACCGCAAAGCAGCATATGACGAGATGACAAAGCTAATAGAAAAGGCTCGAAGCAATGCATCAGCATATGAGAAACGTTCAGAATACTGTGATCGTGACATGGCAAAGAGTGATCTTAGTATGGCATCAGAATTGGACCCTCTCAGGACTTATCCTTACAGATATAGAGCAGCTGGTGAGTCTCATACAAGTGGTTCTATTATCCTTTGTTTCCTCTTGATCCATAATGAAGTGTGGGATCTTTTGAGTTTGTGCTTATCCTTGTAATTTTCTACTCTTTTCTTCTGATTTATGGTCTTGGTTCATGTTGAGAAAAATTGTCTGCTTTAACAAGCATCATGATAAAGCAATATGAGCACAATATACTTAAACCTTTGAAACATGTTAGTGCAATGTTATTGCATGCACGAAGCATATAAACTTCTGACTAAAACTTTGTCTGCCAGTTTTGATGGATGATCACAAGGAAGCTGAGGCAATAGCAGAGCTTTCAAGAGCCATTGATTTTAAGCCAGATCTACAATTATTACATCTTCGAGCAGCATTTTATGAATCAATGGGTGATTATGCTTCAGCTGTGCGGGACTGTGAAGCAGGCCTCTGTCTTGATCCTAATAATAATGAAATTCTTGATCTTTGTAACAAAGCACGAGAGCATCTTAGAGAACAACCAAAGTAGTAGAATCAGATGTTTCAAAAACAAACATGCTTTCTAGAGTAGTGTTCCTTATAGGGAAAACCCTATTCTTCCCAACCTATCATCATTGTCATTTATCTGTTAGAATTTTCTCCAAAAATGGCACGATATGTATATCTTTCAGCTGACCTTCAAAAGAGTGGAACACAGAAGGGAAAAAATTGCAAAGGTCATTTGGATTACAAGAGAAAAGAGGAAGTAGAGAAGCAAGATTATACTTGTAAATATATGTAATGATGGCCTATGATTTTTAAAGAGTATGGTCAAATAGTACATACAACTGTGGTTCTAGTATGCTACACCAGAGAATTGGTGATCAGTTATTAGACAGAACATGTACATGAAAACCAATGTGTTATGTAAGTCCAAGAGTTAGATACTTATCATTACATTTGTTCCTAAGCAAATGTCGGCTCAGCATTGTGGGGTAACATTTTCCACTTGTAAACACAATTTTCCCTAACGACCTTTTTAACTTGTATTCATGATGGGTTCTCTTTGGAAAAGACAAATCTATAACGAGTTATATAAGTTTTAACCATTCAATGTGTGCTTAGTTCGTCTCTATGTATCACTTTACACTCTTACTATTGTGTGTGAGTTGTTTTAAAGCTTTACATTGCCTTGTAAAACGTTATTAAAGAAGTAAAACCCTAGTGTCAATTACGAGGACGAAGAAATATTAGTAATTTTTTTCTTTTATATTTTGTTTGTGATCTTCCTATATTTTTAACAAGTTTTATTTGGCTTTGGTGATCTTAATGGGTAGTAGTTGCTTAATTCATGTATAACAACATACTAAATAAGCAAAGTTTTATTTTGTTTCGGGGGAGGGATGCATATAACAATGAAATCCGGCAATTTCATGTTAATTTTTCGATATCATTTTACCCACAATCACAAAGAAAAAACTATCTGATTTTATTTTAATTTGCTATTGTTTCACTAGCACAAAAATTGCATATAACGTTCCGTAACAGAACAACCAACGTTAACAATGACCGGTGATATTGTTGTAAACAAATTCAATCTCTCCACATCGTTTTGGAATCCAACTCGCCATCTAAAATGACTTAACGTCAGGACCAGCTCGACGTAAATTCAATCCCTTTTTTATTATATTTTTCTTTTTTCTTTTATGGAAGCTTTGACGTTTTATTTTACAATAGTTATTTTTTTTATTTTTTCTTTTAAACTAACCAATAAAACGTCCAATTACTATGGGCTTTAACGTTTTATTATGTGCATGAAGCCAAGGGTCACTCCATTACACATCAAACTCTTTTGGGGCTTCGACATTTTATCGACCAGCCAGAAGCCAAAGGGTCAATTCCTTTTTTATTATATTTTTCCTTTTTTCTTTTAAACCAATCACAAAATGTCGAACTCTTTGGGGTTCGACGTTTTAATTGCCAACAGTTATTTTTTTTTATTTTTTATTTTAAACAAACCCATAAAGCGTCCAATTACTAGGAGCTTCGACATTTTATCATGCTTATGAAGTCAAAGGATCACTCCACAAAACGTTGAATTCATTGGGGGGGGTTTCGACGTGATGGGCACATTAATTCTAGCTCCCAACAATTATTCTTTTTTTTTATAAATGCAGTTTCGGAGCCTTGGATAACCTTTACTCCTCCATTTATAAAATTTCTCGTAACAACTCCTTCAAGGTTTCGTTGTGTTAATTTTTTTCTTTGTGATTCTATTAGCTCCTTCAAGGTCACAAAAACGAGTCATTTCTTTTTGGTTTGATTATTTGTCATGTTGAAAAGATTGAAGGAATGATAGAAATACAAAGAAAAAGGTTGATACATTTGGATTTCACACCCTTTCAAAAGGCTACAACTTCCATTCATAAAATTTCTCATAGCAATCTGTTAACTTTTTTCTTTGTTTTTCTATTAACTCCTTCAAGGTTACAAAAGCAAGTCATTTCCTTGTGGTTTGATTCTTTCTGCATGGTGAAAAGCTTGAAGGAGTGATAGAAATCCAAAGAAAAAGGTTGAGAGATTTGAATTTTGCACCCTTTCAAAACGCTACAACTTTCATTCACCAAAATCCTTCTACATTTTAACTATCCCATGGATCTTTTCGTTGTTAGTTTTCATTTTTTTTCCTATGTTTAGTGTTATTATGCATTTCTCTTTGTTTCTGTTTTCATTTATGAACATACTTTCTGTAAAAATGGATTTCTTTTAGAAATCCTTGAAGTTGTTTTACGTCGAACTCTACCATAATTCAACGTTGGTTTTACAACAAAAGGGAATATTACGTTGAATTCCAATCGAATTCGACGTACTACTGGTGGTTTAAAAGAAAAAAGAAAAAAAGAGATTTATTATGCTTTTCGTTTGTTACCAAATACGCTTTCCCATGCACAACTAACGTCAAAGACTTTCCAAATTCGACGTTCAAACATTATTAATTGAAAAATAGATAGCTTGAGATTCTAAAATGAACTGCTTCTGGATGAAGAAGAAAACGTCGAAGCCCCAGAGAATTCGACGTACTATTAATGCTCTGGTAACAACACACAATTAATGCTCCCAACCTCTCCAATGCCCTTCACGTTGAAGCCCCGATGACTTCAAACTGCTATGAGAGGTTAAAAAGGAAAAAAAAAGAATAAAAAAAGGGAGTGACCTTTGGCTTCTAGATGGCAAATAAAATGTCGAAACTCCATAGGACTTCAATGTACTATTAATGCTCTGATAACAACACACAATTAATGCTCCCAATCACTCCAATGCCCTTCATGTCCAAGCCCCCGACGACTTCGACGTGCTATGGGAGATTAAAAAGGAAAGAAAAAAAAAGAATATAAAAGGGAGAACCTTTGGCTTTTGGAGGACAAATAAAACGTCGAAGCCCCATATCACTTTGACATACTACTGGTGGTTTAAAGAAGAAAGAAAAAAGAAATAAAAAAGGAGTTACTCTTTGGCTTCTGGCTGACAATAATATGTCGAATACCTATCAAATTCGACGTACTATTAGTGGTTTAAAAGAAAAAAAGAATAAAAGAATAGCGCGCTGGTTTAAATATATACCACCATAGAACGTCGAATTGTCTGAGGCTTCGACGTTTTATTTAAATAGAACATTTGAATTTACTGTGTGTTCGATATTGAATATGTTTTAATGAATGTAAAAAACGTAAAACAGTCTCACTGTTTCTTCGCGCTTTAATTTCTGCTTGAACTTTCTTCTTCGAGGACGAGTGCAAACAACATAGAAGGTTAGTTTGTAGTGGTTTATGTCTTGCGAATGTCATTTGATACTCATTTACTTTGTTTTTCATCTGGTTTGACTGATTGATTTTCGTTTATCTTTATGCTTTTTGCATACGTGGTCAGTGAACTTCATCTTCTTCTCCAACGACACCATTTCGAGGTTGGTTTTTTTCCCCTTCAATGTATTACGTATGATATATGTGTTCGTGTTTGATGTTGTGTTTGTGGATTCTGAACCGTTTCTAGGTTAGTTGTTTTTTCCTTCAACGTATTACGATAAATATTTGTAATTCATGTACGTATGATAGTTTTTTTTCCTTCAACGTATTACGATAAATATTTGTAATTCATGTACGTATGATAGTTTTTTTTCCTTCAACGTATGATAGGTATTGTTTGTTGGTTCTTGACGTAAGTTAGCTTTATTTTTTGACGTGGATTCTTTGCTTTTGTTGTTTTAAAATTACTTAGAGTAGTATGGATCGAAGCTGGATTCATGAAAGTCGTATTAGTAAAGAGTATGAGCGAGGGATTTTTGAGTTCATAGAATATGTTAAAGAACACGCAAAACTAGTGAACGAGGCATATTTTGCCCTTGTGTTCGTTGTCTCAATCAAGTATGTGAAGACTTGGACAACATCCATGATCATCTATTTATCTATGGAATAATGAGAAGTTATAAAGTTTGGACTTGACATGAGGAAGTATTATATAAGCCAACAACGTTAAGAGGTTCAAATTATGTCGACGAATGGATGAGTGATCATTTAGACGAAATGGTACGTGACGTAGGCGAAGAAAATTATGGAAGAGCTCATTTATACGAAAGTCTTAAGAACAATTTAGAGCATGGTGATCATTCCAAAACAGGCACAACTTGTATGGTTTTGTTCTCTTCATAGGAAGATGAAATCAGATTTGAAGTCCTTGTTATAAACATAAGTATTACATTCATTAATATAAATTCATTATGATATTAATATATTAACTTATATTTCTAATGTTTTAAATTTGTTTAGAGTATTGGCTAAGCCAAGAGCACAACAAATTGAAATTTTATATCCTAAGGTTGTAATTTGTTGATCTTTAACTTATTAATTTTCGTAGTCAAATTTAAACCATTACATTGACTAAGTTCTTTCACATGTTTAGTGTAACAAGTAGACAAATTCCTGGGCATGTGGCTACTACATCATGTCATGAATGAAGACAATCATCCGAGCACGAATCAGAACATATTGAATTGAGGTAAAAATTTACATTTGAAATCTTACAAATACCAATAAAATTTTCACATTTGAATGAATTTAATAGTAAAGTTTCCTTGATTTTGTAGAAGTTCAACAATACTAATTCATTACTAGAGGCCATAATAAGGAAGTTAAGAGGGGAATGAGCATAATATTTGAATCAACATTAAATATCTCTAGCTTTAGGTCTTTTTTGTTTTGATGATCGCATATGTTTAGCTTTTAGTTTTACTTATGAATTGATAATAGCATGATTTAAATAAACTTTTATTGATGAATTATGTGAATATATTCTTTTTGTTTTGATGATAGCATTTGCTTTAGTCTTTCAGTTTTACTTTTGAATTGGAATTGATGGATTGATGATAGCATGGTTTTACCTGTGAATTGATGAATTTTGTGAATATATAAATTGAAAAATTAGTTTCTGTATTTTAGGTATGGTAAAATGAGCAAAAACAAATCATATTTAAAAAAGAACACTAGAGTTGACGTCGAACTATACACTGCTCGACGTTAATATACATATATTAACGTCAACCTATACACTAATCGACATTAAACCATCTACAGTGGATTACCATACGCAATGCTGGACGAGCTTTCTCTGGCTTAGCGAGGGTAAACGTCGACGCCCATACAATTCGACGTCAACTTTATGTCTAGTCCCCAAACAGAGGATGCCAAATATTCCTTTAAATATAACTATTTATTCACATATTAGACATCGAACTACTTATCACTCGATGTGTCTATAAACAACAAGTAACGTCATTTTACATAATTCGACGTCAACTTTACGTCCAACCTTTTTCTATTGGACATCAACTTTACGTCTCGTTCCCTTAGAGTGATGTTGAATCTTCCTTTAAATATAACTATTTATTCACATATTATATGTCGTTCTCTTTACTACTTGACGTGTATATAAACAAGTAACGATGGGTTCTAGTATTCAACGTCAAAGTTACGTCTCCCGATATGACGTCGATCACAAATTCACCGTTAAAAGCCCAAAATATTCGACGTTGTACATTGTTTTTGTAATAATGTTTTTATCTTCTACAAATTAATTTGCGGGGTCTTTTAAACCTCCAAAATATATTTGTCACATCCTTTTTATGGAGGTTTAAGACGATTTCTGATATCTGATTTATATTGTGAACGGTTTTTTGAAGAGGGTTTTAACATCTCTTCAATTTAGTGATTATATTATAGATGTTTTAAACCTCTCTTATCTGTATTTATTTATTTTGTGGGTTTACTGCTTCATTTTGCTAGCGTTATTTTTGTTGGGATAAACTTAAATTTTAGGGTTTTATTAATAATTTTGTTTAGATATTATTTTATTTGTTTTTTGGGTCTAGTAATATTTAGTTTGATTTGATAGAGATAAAATAGGGATACGTAGTTATAATTTTTGGTATATCTAGGTACAATATTATTTTATGATAGATTAAACATATTTTATTTTTAAGATAGTTGATATTTTATTTTCAGATTTTAGTTTTATTTCCGTAATATTGTAAGTATCACGACTATTTAAAGCCTTCAATTATCAATGAATAGTAAGACTCAATTTCAAAAAATTATCAGAGTGCGTATATTGTGAGATTTTCTCAACAGTAGTATCAGAGCCGATGGTTTGTCTTGGTGACCGGCTCACACGAGTATAATGATCCCTATACCGAAAGTCTTCATACCAAAAGGTATTCAGGTAAGCGAGTTCCGTTAAGATACGACGGTTGGAAAGAGTTACTCGTGATTGTGGTTGGTTGGAAATGTTTCCGTTGGAGGGGGAGTGTCCCTATGTGGAAGGGACTCACCCTTGAGGGGGAGATTGTTGGGAATCCAAGTGTGAGTCGAAAAAATTAGAAAGTATAGTAGTATATAATGATGAAAGACCCATTAACCCATTGCCTTAAGGTTTTGGGTAAAGAGTGATGTCGATCCCTT